>NC_088696.1:34081263-34392481 GCF_028017835.1 Emys orbicularis
TTCGAGGCCCAAGACTTCAGATCAGGCCCGGTCACAGAAACATACGAAGAATTCAGCATTGGTTTCTTCAAAGTCCAGAACCCAGGATTCCTCTATAGAAGATCATTCTGGTACCACAGTTCCCTGGTACCAGCTCACATGGAGAGATCTGAGTATTGACTCCAGTGCCCTCCCAGGGACCATCAAGACTGGTTACCTCTCTGGTGGCAATGGAGCAGTCATCCGTGCTCACGGCGGGAGAGAAGCTCATGTCTGTACCAACTATGCCAGAGGCTTATGCCACAGCCAGGGACTTGTTAAGCCTGTTGGTATCGTCATCACCATTGCTTCAGGTCAAAGTCCCTTATCTGGCATCAGTGCAACTGCTGAGACTGTTGGCACCAGTACGCTCCATTTTGGGGCCATCAGCTTTGAGCTCTGTACTGCCTCCTTCCACCTCTTCTGGCACAGTACTGGATCCCCCACACTGCACATTCCTGGCAGCCAGGAGGCAGTCCATGCTTTCCCTGGTACTGCATCCCCAATGCAGATTTAGATCTTGGTCACCAAGGACACCTCCAAGTACTGTGCCACTTTGGCTCAGGATACTCTGATTCTTCATCAGACTGTGAGGTAGCCTCTTAGGTGTCTCAGTGCTGAGAGTCCAGCACTTTCTGCCAATCCCGTTCCTGCAAATATTGGCCTGGGTTGGAGAAGACTTCAGTCAGGGATTGGGACACTTGGCCAGACATGCCTTGGGGGATGCCTCCAGCATCCAGATCTAGATCACCCATTCCTCATATGGAGCTTTCCCAAGGGAGAGCCTTCTCTTGCCAGTATCAAGAGAGCAGTGATGATTGGTACCAATCAGCCTTCGGATTCCCAAGCTCAGGACTTACTGCAGCCTGCCCTGGTACCACAGGAACAGCCTCAGGAGAAATCTTTTCCTTTCCTTCAGGCATCCTCATCAACTGATGAGGCTCTGATACCGGAGGCATCATCCTCAGTTCCTGATTACTTCAATACATATCAGGAGCTCTTCTTCAGGAAATGGTAGCTTCTCTGGGATTCATGTGGAGGAAAAAACCTACAAACTGACATTCTCCATCCCACTGTGGAAGGAAAAGCCCTGCCTATCAGCAAGGCCATTATGCAGCCAGCCAAAACACTCTGGCAACCCTCTTCTTCCAGTCCCCCTGTGGACAGACAAATGAAACATAAATACCAGGTTCTGTCCAATGGGTCTGAGCAGTTCTATATACATCCCATACCTGGCTCACATTGAAGGAGAAGAGCTGGCAGAGATGGGCTAAGGCTACTCCTGAAGACAAAGACGCCAAAAAGCTCAACCTGTTTGGTAGAAAAATTTATTCTGCAACAAGTTTACATTGCCATTCACCATTGTTATGCTCATACAAAGCACATGGGATCTTTATAGAGGAAGGTAAATACACAGCATTTATTGAGAATACCACAGTTAGCATATGCTTTTTAAACACACACACCTACACACATAGTCCTGCAGTGATGTTTATAGTTTCCAGTCCAGAGTCTGGATCAATCTAGTGGCCAGCCAGATTGGTCGCAGAGGGGAGCGGGGCTCTATCAGTCGTGATCCGATGCTCCTGGAGTGTGGCAAGATGAACCCAAAGTCCCATGGCCAAGCACCCTGTTCTTATAGGTTTTTTTTCTCTGTTGAAGCCTATGGATTTTGCTGTGTCAGTTTGTGACCAGTTACTTCTTAATTGGTGTAAACATTCCAATTCACCTCGAGAGGGTCATCCTGTTCTTTGTTCCGATTTAATCAATTGTCCTTAGGGGTGCCAGCCTTCCCCTCAGGGTCGTCAATCTGCCCTTCATTATGGATGCGCGTTGATGATTCTTTGATGTCCTTTAAGTCTCTTCACGCCTTCTTCCTTGACTCTGGCTATAACAATTGCCTTCACACCTTATCTTTTCCTGATGCATGCATTCCTCATTTACACAAACAGATTGAGAATACAAACAGTAGTATTTTATATTGAGCAAAAAGGCATTGCAAATTAAACCTTGCTAAGTTCTACAATCAATAACCAAGACAATTTACATTGAGACCCAGGCCTTCAATGTTCCTCTAATCTACTTAACATAGATACAATAGAGAATCCTGTCTCTTACTTACTAAAACCTTAAAACAAAGAAATGTATATTTAACTAGAGTGCCTAATTTGTAATACATATAGGAAACCATTGCATTTCATAGAAGGCTAGAGACACTATGGGTATGTCTACACTACGGGATTAATCCGACTTTATATAATTCGAATTTTGGAAACAGATTGTATAAAGTCGAATGTATGCGGCCACACTAAGCACATTAATTTGGCGGTGTGCGTCCATGTACCGGGGCTAGCGTCGATTTCCGGAGCGTTGCACTGTGGGTAGCTATCCCATAGTTCCCGCAGTCTCCTCCGCCCATTGGAATTCTGGGTTGAGATCCCAATGCCTGATGGGGCCAAAAACATTGTCGCGGGTGGTTCTGGGTACATCCTGCCCCCTCTCCAGGGAAGCAACGGCAGACAACCGTTTCGCGCCTTTTTCCTGGGTGAACAGTGCAGACGCTATACCACGGCAAGCATGGAGCCCGCTCAGCTCAAGACAGCAGTCATGAACATTGTAAACACCTTGCGCGTTATCGTGCAGTTTATGCTGAACCAGAACCTGCAAAACCAGGCGGCGAGGAGTAGGCTACGGCAGCGCGGCGGCGAGAGTGATGAGGACATGGACATGGAATCCTATCAAACCGCGGGCCCCGGTGCTTTGGAGATCATGCTGTTAATGGGGCAGGTTATAGTCGTGGAACGCCGATTCTAGGCCCGGGAAACATGCACAGACTGGTGAGACTGCATAGTGTTGCAGGTGTGGGACGATTCCCAGTGGCTGCGAAACTTTCGCATGCATAAGGGCACTTTCATGGAACTTTGTGACTTGCTTTCCCCTGCCCTGAAGCGCCAGAATACCAAGATGAGAGCAGCCCTCGCAGTTGAGAAGCGAGTGGCGATAGCCCTGTGGAAGCTTGCAACGCCAGACAGCTACCGGTCAGTCGGGAATCAATTTGGAGTGGGCAAATCTACTGTGGGGGCTGCTGTCATGCAAGTAGCCAAAGCAATCACTGAGGTGCTGCTACACAAGCTAGTGACTCTGGGAGATGTGCAGGTCATAGTGGATGGCTTTGCTGCAATGGGATTCCCTAACTGTGGTGGGGCGATAGATGGAACCCATATCCCTATCTGGGCACCGGAGCACCAGGGTACCCAGTACATAAACCGCAAGGGGTACTTTTCAATGGTGCTGCAAGCACTTGTGGATCACAAGGGACGTTTCACCAACATCAACGTGGGCTGGCCGGGAAGGATTCATGACGCTCGCGTCTTCAGGAACACTACTCTGTTTAAATGGCTGCAGCAAGGGACTTACTTCCCGGACCAGAAAATAACCATTGGGGATGTTGAAATGCCTATAGTTATCCTTGGGGACCCAGCCTACCCCTTAATGCCATGGCTCATGAAGCCATACACAGGCAGCCTGGACAGGAGTCAGGAGCTGTTCAACTACAGGCTGAGCAAGTGCAGAATGGTGGTAGAATGTGCATTTGGCCATTTAAAAGGTTGCTGGCGCTCGTTACTGACTCGGTCAGACCTCAGCCAAACCAATATCCCCATTGTTATTGCTGCTTGCTGTGTGCTCCACAGTCTCTGTGAGAGTAAGGGGGAGACCTTTATGGCGGGGTGGGAGGCTAAGGCAAATCGCCTGGCTGCTGATTATGCGCAGCCAGACACCAGGGCGATTAGAAGATCACACCAGGAAGCGCTGCGCATCAGAGAAGCTTTGAAAACCAGTTTCATGACTGGCCAGGCTACAGTGTGAAAGTTCTGTTTGCTGAAAACCCGCCCCCTTGATTGACTTTTTTCGAACGAAGTTCTGCTAGCACTGAATCCTCTCCCCATATAGCGATCAGATTCAGTATCTCCCGTACGGTCCATGCTGATGCTCTTTTTCGATTATCGGCCTGCATGGTTATCTGTGCTGATGAGCTCTCTGTGGTCACCTATGCTTTCCTGTGCTGGGCAAACAGGAAATGAAATTCAAATGTTCACGGGGCTTTTCCTGTCTACCTGGCCAGTGCATCCGAGTTCAGATTGCAGTCCAGAGCGGTCACAATGGTGCACTGTGGGATAGCTCCCGGAGGCCAATACCATCGAATTGCGGCCACACTAACCCTAATTCGAAATGACAATATCGATTTTGGCGCTACTCCGCTCGTCGGGGAGGAGTACAGAAATCGATTTTAAGAGCCCTTTATTTCGAAATAAATGGCTTCGTTGTGTGGATGGGTGCAGGGTTAATTCGATTTAACGCTGCTAAATTCGAATTAAACTCATAGTGTAGACCAGGCCTATGTCCTTCTGGATGGGTTGCAGCATCTTCCCAACATCAATGCTGCGTGAAAGCCCCTTGTATCTCTATAGCAGAAGCTGGTACTCAGCTGCTTTGATGTTTCAAGAATTTACAGGAAACATCACAGTGTCTGTTCAGTAATAAATGGACAAATGAGTGTTGTGCATCCAGTGTTACTAAAGTCTTGAAGCCTGTGACATTTATTTAAAAATAAAGCACTGGCAATAAAGAGTATTAACCAGTGTTTTTAAGCATATTGCTTTTATAACATAATCTACCCCTTGATTATGAAAGTAGGCCATGTTAGGAGCCCTGAGGGGATGCAGCTTAAGTACATGTGTGGGTAGGAGGACAATACAAAATTGATCATTATTAAAGTTATTTTTTCCCCCTGGAAAGCCCATAAACCTCTTTGTTGTTTTAGCCTTCCAAATATACTATTGAGAGCAACACAATGGAGGAACATTTGAACTGAACTGTACCCTATTAGATAATCAGTGACTAAAGTACTGGAAAAGGAATGCTAAGCATGAGGTTCCTGGCCCTCTTCAGTACCAATCAACTTTTGTTTCACAGCACTTCATCTCACAGTAGATTCCGGATAGATTCCTATACTTGGTAAAAGATAATATGTAGACTGGCATTGAGCATTAGTGACTGCAAAACTGAGTGGGCTGAATGGCATTCTTGAAGAGACCCAGCTATGGAGAGACTGCTTAGAATTGGTTGACTCAAATTTTGTTGCAATCAATTACCCAGGGAACTTCACACTTCTTTCTGTTGGAGACTTGTTTGCTGATTGATCCGTGTGTGTGTGTGTGTGTGTGTGTGTGTGTGTGTGTGTGTGTGTGTGTGTGTGTGTGTGTGTGTGTGTGGACATTGGGTCCTAAGCAAGTAGTCAAAGTGAACATTTCACAATTTCTGGTGTGTGGTTGGTTACCCATATCATATAATGTCATTTTTCCTGCCTGACTGGGTGACTGAAACTGGCTGAATAGAAGGATAACAAAAGGTGAACAGCCAACATTCTTTTTCGCCTGGGGAAACAAGGGTTGGTATTAAAAATGGCCATTCCCCAAACATTTGAGCAAACAAAACCTGCATGTGAGAATGTTTGTTTGCAAATGGGAAATAAGAGATACAGAGTCAAACAGAATAGCTATTTGGAATCCAAACAAAGGTTCGCAAACACGACGTTTTAAAAAAATATTTAATCAGCTTTATTTTGTATGTCCTATCACAAAGACAAAACTAGGAAGTATCTGTTTTCAGGTGTGTCTAGAGATAATGTCACAGTAAAGAAAGTTCTGAGTGCTGTAGAGAATATTCAGTGTGCAATATTTAACCTAATAATTAATGTCTGATTTTAAAGAGAGGATTTCATTCTTGGACAAAGTTTTCAGAACATACCAAATTTAAATACTAATCCATGGATAGCTCAGTGGTTTGAGCATTGGCCTGCTAAACCCAGGGTTGTGAGTTCAATCCTTGAGGGGGCCATTTAGGGATCTGGGGCAAAAATCTGCCTGGGGATTGGTCCTGCTTCGAGTAGTGGGTTGGACTAGATGATCTCCTGAGGTCCCTTCCAACCCTGATATTCTATGATTCTATGATTCTATTCCATAGCATTGCATATTCCTGCTCTTTGTTTTTCTTTCTCTTGTAATTTTAGTGGTGTATGTATACATGTATGTTCATATGTGTATATAATATATATTTATAATTGTACATGTACATAAAAGTCATGGAAAGGCTACAGATAATTATATACAAGGAATCATGTTCAAGAGCCCTTCTAGAAGCAACCATGCTTAAACATAAATGTTTCTAGACTGCTGTTTATCTAGATTGGAGTTGTCAAAGAGGCCTGTGAGACTTGGGTGCCTAAATCCTTTACACTCTGAAAATTCCAGCCCTAAGGGCATGAGCAACAGCAAGATCTTACTGCCTTTACTGCTCACTATCTGTGCCTCTTTGCTTCAGTGAAGTCACACTGGTCTACACTGGGGGGGATTGATCTAAGATACGCAACTTCAGCTACGAGAATAGCGTAGCTGAAGTCAACATATCTTAGATCGAATTAAAATTACTTACTTTGCGTCCTCGCGGCGCGGGATCGACGGCTGCGGCTCCCCCCGTTGACTTTGCTTCCGCCTCTCGCACTGCTGGAGTTCAGCAGTCAACAGGAGAGCGATCGTGGATCGATTTATCGTGTTTATACTACACGCGATAAATCGATCCCCGATAGATCGATCGCTACCCGCCGATCCGGCGGGTAGTGTAGACGTACCCTGGGTTCAGCTGGTGACAGAACAGTCACTTACAAAGTGATTGGCTGTGATCTTAATCACAGGGTGATGAATTCATTGCATGCTCAAGACAAGATGTGCTATAAGGAAGAGAATTCTCATTAGAACATATCTTCAATGGTAATACCAAAGGGAACAATTAAAAATGCTGGACAAGCAAAAATGTCCTTTGGTACGATAGTTCATAGCTTAGGGAGACTGGATGCTTAGGAAATTGCTAATGGGCTATCCAGCCTTTTATCTCTATTTCATCTGTTCAGTCCGGCACAGGAAGTTATAGCCAAAAGTTGAACCAGCTGAAGGCTGTTTATTGCCCCATGTGAGTTTATAGTCTCCCATCCCCAATAGATAGATAGATGTCTCTCAAAAACTAGTTAGCATTGCCTGCTAACAGTGAAGGAGCATGGAGATAACTACCTTCTCCACAGATTATGATATAGAGGTACTTGTATAATATACAGATTTGGGGCATGTCTTTCAGTGGCTGGACCCAAAGATTTTAACAGCGTGCTACATACAGTCAAGGGAGTTACTCCTTTAGGTCATGTTGTAGTAGCTTGTACTTTTGGTTCTGAGCGTCCAAGTTTGTCCTGTTCATGAAAATGGTTTCTGTATGTATGTGGCCATGGCACACTGGACTTTCAGGTACTTTATGTACTGTACTGTTCTCTGTGGATACCCTTCAGTTCCTAGTGCTGAAAATCTATCACTTGTCTGAAGCTAAATTCACATGATATACACCTCTACCTCGATATAACGCTGTCCTCAGGAGCCAAAAAATCTTACCGCATTATAGGTGAAACCGCGTTATATTGAACTTGCTTTGATCCACTGGAGTGCGCAGCCCCGCCCCCCGGAGCGCTGCTTTACCGTGTTATATCCGAATTCATGTTATATCGAGTCGCGTTATATTGAGGTAGGGGTGTATTAGGAGTAGAATTAAATAAGGATTCTTCTTTTAGCAGGTTTGCTCTTGTGTTTGTTCCAGTTTTTGTTGTTGTTTTTTCAGTCTTACTGGTACACTTGTGAACCCTGCAATAATTATCTCAGAAATCTACTGTTTGACTCCCATTGATAGTGAAGCTCATTAGACCCCTATTATAATTATTACCCTCTTTATGTACACCTTGTTAAACACTTAAAAAGCTAGAAATCCAGGGGATGCTGTTTTAAGAAGGTATTTAAATTATCAGGATGAATTATGTAAAGTGCTTAACAGTATGTTCCCTCCACTTCACTTACAATTTTACAGAACTCAGGATGCATAATAATCAGTTATTCTGCTTACCAGTGCTCTGATGCTCAGTATGCATTTGCTTCATTAATGCAAATTTGTGTCTGGAAATAATCCCTGTAAAGGCTGGGTGGGAGATCTAGGCATGACCAACTAAGGGCTGCTTTAGCTGCAGCATTTATATGAGTGCACCTGATAGGACCGGCAAAATATGGCACAGGGAGTTCCCAGCAATGGCACTGCACACAACCAGTAACAACTAATGAAGAGAACTGTGGTTGCCATTAAAAAGCCAACAGATGCCACTTGGTCACTATCATTTTAACCTATTTAAAGTACAGTGAGACAATCAGACCACCAGTAGGTGATAAGGGTGGACTTTTTTAGTGGCAACCACTTTGATGCCAAATGGAAGCACATGCTCAAAATTAGGCTTGGCAGAATCTGATTTTTTTTTAATATAACTTCACCAGCAAATAGCGATTTTTATTTTTAAGCATTTTTTAGATTTAAATTGATGAAAACTTGCACAGTTGCATGAAATTCGGGGGGGGGGAGAAGCCAACATCACATGTTAAAATATACAAAGTAAATTTCCTTAATTCAAACTCTAATAAGTTCTCAAGCATTATTTTCCTTACTGTACATTCAGATTATCATCTATGGAAATATTTTGTCTTCAGTTTGTTTGTACAGTGAAATCACTGTTTATTGGCATTTACCAATACAAATATAATCCTCTCAAGCCTACTCATAATGGAATGGGAGTTCCATTTCCAATGGGTTTCATGACCAAGATATCTTATGGCAGAGTTGAGCATGTGACATGCACAGCTATTTATCCTAATAAAAAGCAAGAGAGAGTCCTGTGGCACCTTTAAGACTAACAGATGTGCCACAGGACTCTCTGTTGCTTTTTACAGATCCAGACTAACACGGCTACCCCTCTGATACTATCCTAATAAAGAATCTGCAAGGATTCCTTAATGCTTTTAGAGATGCATTTCTGCTACATAAATTGACTCTTTAAAAATTATATGGGGTCTCACATTTACCACAGCCTGGTGATTTCCAAATCATTTGTTTAGTTATAAGTAAAAACTTTCAACACTGCAAGCTCATCATTGAATTTGAAAATCTACTATCTTTATGGCTCATGCATCTCCAATAATAAAGATTCTACAGGCAAATGCTGCCCTCATTTGTACCCGCGCAACCCCATTAACTTCAGTGGTGATTTGCAGATGTTACTGAGGGTACCATTTGAAGATAATGGGCCACACAAATGGCCCTGTAAATTTTATTTAGTTAATGAATATACTGATGATCCACATTGCCCCCCCCCCCCCCCCAAAATCAAGTTCAGTTCCCAGAGTTGTGCTGACTCTGCAGGGGCTGATTAGTAAAAACAAAATTTTTCACATTAAACTTAGTTGCTCTGGCTCTGAATATACACACACAAAGCAGCCCTGTTGAATAAAAAGGTGCCATTTTTACATGGTCACTCTTTTGCTCATCATCAAATTTTAATCCACCATGATCACTTTTTCAATTAAATAATTATACTACCAAGATATTGTCTTGCCCAGATATTGTTTTCCTAATGGCTCCTCTTCAATACCATTATAGCAGTAGAACTGCAATTGAGAAAATAGGGATCTGGGAGATGTTTGTATGCTAAAAGTTCTGAGGACCATACTGTTCATATTGGAGATAAGCCCAAGTCTAAATGAAGATGCAGATTTCCAACACCTTAAAAATCAGTGTTGTTTTGATTTGTTGAGTTTGATTGATTTGTTGTCTCATCTCCTACTCTAGTTAGGCACATAGCCTCTGCTGATTGACTATGTAACAACTGCTGTTTTAGTTAAACATTTTACTTTCAATTGCAAGTAAAAGAATTTATGACAGTTTTGGCTCAGTAAAATTTTAAAAACCCAGTGTATTAAATATTAACCATATTTACCTTCAGTTCAGTGCTACTATATCTTCATATGATGATGCTAAAAGAAAACTGTAGTTATTAATTTTAAATTGCTAAATATTCTCTAGAAAGAGTATGTTTGTATATAAATATACATATACACAAAGATCTATAGACCTATAGAAATATTTCAAAACAGTTTTTAAAAATCCTATCACTTTTCACTAAATCTATTCTGCAGCTGTCTCTGAGTCTGATATTTTGCCAATACTTCATTAGATGGGGTCACCTCTTCCGAAAAAAAGTGAGACAGAAAATGCACCTCACCATTGGAACAAATGGAAGATTTGACACTTTCAAAGCTGTTGCAACATGAATTAAGAAAAAATAGAACTTTGGTCAGTTTAACTATTGGTTAACTCATGGCTATAACCACACGTAACTGAAGGACAATTAAAATGACAAAATTTAAGAAAAATATAGAATTTAACCTCCAGAAACTTTTGAGACATCTAATTTCCAGCTGATAACAATACTGAGATGCATTTCCTGTGCTCTAACATGCAACACCAAATTATCTGAATAGTTGCTTGTTTGCTTGTTCATTAATCTTTTTATTATATTTAAGATGCCAGTAAAAGTCTCTTACTGATATATTATTTTGTATTATATAGTGAGGTATAATGACACAGCTGCCTCTGACACAGTTTTGCTTGCCTGTTTTCTTTTAAACAAGGATCACTGCTCAAACAACAGACATGAGCAGTAGCAAGATTGCTCTTATTCTTTCTCTTCTTATACAAAGATTTAAAATATTTTGACTGGCTGGCACCAGCAGCTATAAATGAGAAAAATACTTCTGCGGTTTCACACTATTTGGTTGTGCTAAATGTGCCCACCCATTCATATATATAAACACAATGGGGCACATGGACTAGGAACCTCTGGAAATTTGAGACTGAAAGGCAGCACTGTAATGCAGTTAGAGACATTCTGACATGAGCGAGTATCTGTTAGCAAACAATAAGAACAGAAGAGTTATAGGCTATAGACAAGAAACCTGGTTCTTGTCCATCAGTGTTAATACATTTCCAAAGATGCTTTATTATTGAGCAGTGCTTCCTATACTAAAGCACTAAAGCCTTCCGATCATAAGGAACATATATTTTGTAATTTTTCAGGATTTCTAAACAGGATTCCTAAAGGAGAGGAACAGATTTTATTGATACTGATTTTTGTCTTTTGAAAAACTGTAAAGTTATTATCGTTAAAACTGAAAAAGAAGTTTAACTTTAAGAGCAAGTAGGAGTGTGTTGCGATCAGCCATTTTTTCTTGTAATGTGAGAGTCTGGAAAGACTGTTCAACGATGCTCTTTTGGGAGCATGAATAAAAAGTAAATAATTGAGAGCAAAGCTGATGCCGGATAGCATGTCAAAGAATTTCATTATGATGGAGAATTGAATGGACAGCTGCATATGCAAATGCTAATTACCCCCTTTGTATGTATGAAAGACTAGAAATGGGGCTTTATCAAACCCTTGGATCTGAACCCATGTGAATGTCACACATTTTATGATCCAGTTCCTGTTCCAAACTGTCTAGCAGGTCCTCATCACTACACTAAGCCCCAGCCTCTTAACCGTGGCTCTAGAATCCTGCTAACTTTGGGAAAGTTCTGCCCTGGATTCTGATCCAAACTTTGATTCCAGTCTCCCTTGATCAAAATCAGATGGGATTACCTATCAAATATTGTAGGCACCAGCGCTTAAGAGGAAAATATTTTGTAAAATCTGAGCAAAATTCAGCCATAGCTTGTTTAAAAATGTCAAAAAATCTCTCTGTTCCCCCAGCCAAAGTACAGGTTAACTAGACTGAATATAAAAATCCTATTATGTTATATATCTTCTCTGTTGCATATATGCATATATGGATATGAAAGAATTAAAACAGTCTAGTCTAACAATGTTATAGTGATGGAGTGGGTTTAAAAACAAAACAAAAACCATTTCTGATAGAAACTGGAACAGATTTGAAACACCATGATGCAAGAAGTAGTGCCCTAATCTTGCTTAAATTCCTGATTTACGGAAGGTCAGATTAAACTGATTGAGGATGCAGTGAGCTGTGTTTGGTGAATCTCAAAAATTTGGGTTTCGATGAGAATTTCAGTGGTTGGATATTTCTTTGGCAATCTGTCATGAGGACTGCAACTCTTATGAAAACAGGGTATCTCGAAAGATTCTCAATACATCCTGTTTCTGAGCCTGACCACTACTTGGTGCATTTTGGCAAGTGCTGACTCTTTTATGATCACCACAGTACAATATTAATTCTTTCTGCTCAGAGGCAACATGATCAGGATAGGATATGGGAGTGGGAGTCAGGAAACCTGATTTCCATTACCAGCTCTGTCTCAGACTCTGTGACACGTTGGCCAAGTCACAACCTGTCGGCCTTTCAACTTTTCCATATGTGAATAATTGTAATTAATTTCTCCTATGTACTTTGAGAGCAGTAGATGAGAACCTCTATAGAAGTACTATTATTTATTAGCAAGGACTCATGTGTTTACTGTAGCTTACAGTAACTTGTTACCAGGTGGTAAGAACCAGTTCAGCAGTATAAAGAGACCAGTGCTATGGAGAATGATCACTAATTGACCCATAGTTGGCTAATGAGAAGCTTGAAGGTCTTGGGTGTCACATGAGAATGAATAGCCTCGCCGCTTAATGGGAAACCCCCAAACAATGTATGTAGCAGATGTTGTATTCTGGCCTCTTTGTCAGTTTTAGCAGCGATGGTGACATATGAATAGGAAAAGTTTTCTCGCAAATTCTGGCTCTGGCAGCCAAAGTTAATATTGTTTTCCCTCACTAAGATTAATTAAACAACCTGTCCACAAAGATCAGATTTATTTGGCCATTATTGAGTTACACCAGCTCCTATGAAATAGGAGGCTAAACCAGACCAAAAATGATTTTGTAAATAGAGCCCATTCCAGTTCTATTGTATAAACAGAGCTTAGTAGCACAGATTCACACGCTTGCATGCTGTGGTTGACCTACTACAACTCTGCACCAAATAAGGACTCAAAATAAAGATTGTTCTACTTTTCAGGTATTCAATGAGATCAGCAAGTGGGTGGATGAGATTTTTCCAAGTCCTGCCCAATAGCAAGTCTCCCTTGAAACCCCTAGTTGTATGCCTGCTGTTTTTCCACACTTGGCAGAAATATGTTATGGAGTCTTACTTCCATCACTTGCCAGTCCAGGAGACTGCGAGAACCTTCTTAAGATTTATTGCAATGCGCTATTATAGGAGCATTCTGAGAATCTGAGAGGCACGTTATGTGCAACAGCATAATATATGAGCAGAGGTAGCTTTGGATTTTTTATTTTTTGTTTGTTTTATTTTTTGCCTATCCCCTCCTCAGTTTGTATAGAATTGCACACCCTAAAATGCAGGTTTCCACATGGCAGATGTCTAACAGCTCAGGTTGTTTGTACAAATTCCTGGGGCACACACAAACTTGGATAATGCAAAATTATAGGCCATTTTTGCAAATTTGACACTATCTTTTCAAAATGCCTTACAAAACTGCCCTAATCATTAATAAAACACGCATTAACAAAAGCCATTTACTGAGCCCTCTGGCCGAAGAGTATATGCTCTACACTGCTATGCAGGAGTCAGAAGTTTGCATCACAGTCCCAATCTCTTGCTCTTCAGGGTGGAAGGGTTTGGGAGTACTGTGGTAGAAGCATATCCATCTCTTGGGGCCGAGAGAGGAGTATCCTACATCACTCAATCATAATGCTTCAACTGATTAAAGAACAGCCTGGGTGACATCCCATAAAGACTTCACGTGGAAGAAAAAGTGTAATGACATCACCCACAAAATAAGGGTTTTAATAATGAAGTATGTATCCCTGGTCTTTATACATCACTAAAAGAATTGAGTGTGCATGTTTGTTTTCATGTCCACATAACTTGGGGCTTGCATTTTTGAGGCACTTCCATTTGGAGGTTCCATTGATAGGGCAGAGGACTTTAATAAAATTAATGGCCAAAATTCTTCTGTCAGTAATGAGGATAACTGAGAGCCTCCATTCTCTGCCATACTAAACTCTGTGAAGTTCTACCGATAATGCTAAATTAAAGTTATTTTTGACACCTTATCAGCTACTCATTCTAGTGTCTGAGAAAATGCTTCTATCCTTTCTCTTTCTTGTATGGCAGTCATGCAGAGCTCTCCAAGCAATACCACAACCCAAACAAGTGATATGTTTGTTCTCATGCATTGTCCAAATGCACCTGTGTTCAAGGTCGTGTCCCCAGCCAAATGAGAATTAGTAGTTTTCTAAAGCAATGCATGTAGCTCACTTGTGACATTTATTCAGGTTTCATGAGACAGTTTGCAAAAGAATAAAAAATGACATTGCACAGTTCTTTTACCTGGAAACATGCTTCCATCTTTTTTGTTATGATCCTAAATCTGCAACCTAATTTGCATGGACAGACCCCAATTAAATCAATAGGGCTCCATTTGGGCACAAGATACAATTGTAGGATTAATGCCCAGATTATGGGGGCACTGGTTGTGATTCCATTGTTAGAGCTGAGCTTTACATTTAAAGCAATGGTTAAATCTCTTATGACTGAATGATATAGTGTATCATCTCCAAATTTACAGCACTTTCAGTACAGAAATAAATTCCCAGAAATTTTAAAACAAATCTGTTGCAACGGGGCAGAATTAAGGCTACTTGCAGGGCTGGTCAAACATTTTTAGCAATTTTGATTGAAAAAAGAGTGACAGTTTTAATTAAAAATGTATCCCATTTTTCAGCAAGCTCCCATTATTTGTCTTCTAAACATGCATTTTCATATATTAACATGTTTGGATTTTAAATCTAAACTTAACTCTGAATTTCCTGGATATACAATACTTGTATTCTGGTTAATTACTATCATTTAAAGTTAGTGATATGTACTTTTAACCTTAACTCCAGTTTGATATAGGGTTTGAGGTTTTTTTGGTCTGAGAATTTGTAGAGAATTTGCGACTGGTAAAAGTACCAGATTGAGAGCTCTGGAGATGGTAGTAGTTTCCTGTCTATCCACACAAGAGGCAAAGCACAGTGCAAGCATCACCATTTTGACCACCAGTAGGTCTCAACCCTGAAATAGAGAAACCCACCTCTAGGTGTGAGAGAGTAGCTTAGGTTCCATGCCAGTTCAGTGCTTAGTTTCTCTGCTGAGGGAGACAGGAAGGATGTCAATTAAAACCAAATGCTGTGTTGAATGAACACAACTGCAACCGCCAACTCATGTTATATAAGCTGTTAAGTAGCCAACAGAAGGTAACTTTCTCTTCCTACTGATCTGACTGTAATAGAGTTGGACAGTTACCCCAGGACTGAATTAGATCTATAAAGTTGATATGCTTCGTATCCCATTCCAAATACCCTGAACTACCAAGGCTGTGCCAAAGGGAGTTAGGTGCCCAGCTCTTATACAAATTCAATAGTAGTGATGTGCCTGACTCCTTTAGGCTCCTTTGAAAATTCCAGCCCAAGTCCTCAATACCTTTTTGTTCTTATAAAAGGTTGCAGAGTGTATAGCACTGAACTCCTCAATAAGCATGCCAAACGCAGTGCTGGGTCCATTCATTTAAACAAAAAGTTAATCTGAGCATTTGTGGATTTTTGCTTCATTTGCTGGCTGACAGCCCTGGATAGGCATCCTACAAGACTTATGAATACACATTTAAATACATTTTTACAGGATAGCTCAATTAAACTTGACAGCATGTTTACAATGGGTTACACCTGATGATAGCGTATAGATTCAAGTTACAGGGCATTTGGAGATTGTTTGATTAGTTCATTTTAAAAGATCATGAAAAATGTGCCAAATTCACATGAAAATTCAAGTCTGTAACAACACGCTTTCCTCCCTGCATAACAAATCCTTAGTTAGACTGTATGCAGCTTTATTCATCTGCGTAAGTAATGCTCTTATTTCAATACCATGTGCCATAGACCCTGTGGGGATTCACATCCGGGAGTTGTTGGTGGGTAGAACTTGCAAAAGCTGTAAAACTCCCATTGACTTCAGTGGGAGCAGACTGAGAGTGCTTTTGAAATTCTCTCACCGTATATCTACAACGACTGCCCAGAGCTGCATCACCATGTCATGTTCTCAAATAGGACAACAGGATTTCAGTAAAACTTTTGGATCTGTAATGATTTAAGATAGCAACCCCTATCTTTAGGGTGCTCAACACTTTCCATTATAAAAGATACTTGTGACCTTGTCTTTGAGAAAGCGTCACACTGGTAGAAGTCTCCAAACAATAGGCTGTGACACATATGCAAAACTTCCAGCAGTCCCAGTTTTCGCAGGACTGTCCAGCTTTGACCCACAAACCCCCTTGCCCTGTGCTGATTGACGTGGCTCCTGTCCTATGGGGCTGGCTGGGTTTAGCTCCCCATTCCAGGCATTGCAACCCAGCTCCAGCGATGCGGTTATAGTGCTGCTTGGATCTGGGGAGGGAGCCAAATTTGAGCAAGTGGCATTGTGACCTCCTGCGCCATGTCACAATGTCATGCAACTCACTTAAATTTTGCTTGGCTGGCCCCCCATTGGGGTTAATAAGAAGAAACTCTTTGTCTAGAATTAACACATATTCTCTAAAAAATCCAGGTAGTATTTACTGAAATATTCCAGAGATGTGCTTTTTTCCCCTCACCCGTTTTAAATCAGTGAACAATGAAACAGTACAATACAACTGAGGTATAATATGGCATACACAATACAGCTGAGCAAATAATTAAGACTAATTGATTCAGTTAACATTTTCTCTTTATTTACATTTTAGAAACTCTCATCACTAATGAATCATTAGCAAAATCCAAGTATTATACTAAGGAAAAATAAAAATATATATTATGTAATTTTGTCAGATAATTCAATTAACAGTATAAGGAAAAATAAAAATATATATTATGTACTTTTGTCAGATAATTCAGTTAACAGTATCAACTCAGAAAAAAGACCTGAGCATCATTAACTGTCTATGCCAGAAGGACAGGAGACCCTGGATGTGGTTTAATTAGGTCGTAACTTTATTAACAACTGTCTGGGAGTGAACTGTGCAGGTAAAAGTGTACAGTGCATGATCATTTCAGTATATACCTGGGGAACTTCTGTCAGCCTTCCCCCTTTGCCATCCTGGTCCCCAGCCTACCCACTACTTGGACCTTACTATCCCCCCCTCAAATGAGGGTTAAAGTGAGCTATAAAGGAGAGGGATTGACTCCCTGCCATGCCAATCACAGGAGCCCAGATCTCCCACCCCCCATTTCCACTCCTTTAACAAGTACCTTCTTCAAATCCTTTACCAATGCATTTATCTGATCACTGTATCCCTTCACTGTGGACAGTTCAATGAAGACATCTGCTCAATGTGCAGCAGCAATCAAAAAAGCAAACAAACTGTTAGGGTGCATGAGGAGTGTCATGGACAATAATATCAAAAATATGTCATTACGCAAATTAATAATACACCCTCGCCTGGAATACTGTGTTCCAGTCGCTCTGTCTCACAAAGGATATAGCAGAAATACAGGGGGTTCTGAGTTAGGTGGCAAATGACTGGAGGTATGAAAAACTCTCATGTGAAGACAGATTGAAAAGATTGGGACTGTTTAGAGAGGAGGCGAATGAGAGGAGACATGATAAGAATAACGGACATGATTTGTTCTTGACAAATCCATGCTGACTAACCAACCTGATAGCTTTCTTTGACAAAGTAACAAGCTTTGTGGATAGAGGAGAAGCGGTATATGTGGTATATCTTGACTTTAGTAAGGCTTTTGATACTGTTTTGCATGACCTTCTCATAAACAAACTAGGGAAATACAACCTAGATGGAACTACTGTAAGGTGGGTGCATAACTGGTTGGAAAACCATTCCCAGAGAGTAGTTATCAGTGGTTCAGTCAAGCTGACAGGGCATATTGAGTGGAGTCTTACAGGGATCAGTTCTGGGTCCAGCTCTGTTCAATATCTTCATCAATGATTTAGATCAGTGGTTCCCAAACTTGTTCCGCCGCTTGTTCAGGGAAAGCCCCTGGCGGGCCGGGCCGGTTTGTTTACCTGCTGCGTCCGCAGGTTCGGCCGATCGCGGCTCCCAGTGGCCGTGGTTCGCTGCTCCAGGCCAATGGGAGCTGCTGGAAGCAGCACGGGCCGAGGGACGTACTGGCCGCTACTTCCAGCAGCTCCCATTGGCCTGGAGCAGCGAACCGCGGCCACTGGGAGCCGCGATCGGCCGAACCTGCGGACACGGCAGGTAAACAAACCGGTCCGGGCCGCCAGGGGCTTTCCCTGCACAAGCGACGGAACAAGTTTGGGAACCACTGATTTAGATAATGGCAAAGAGAGTACACTTATAAAGTTTGCAGATGATACTAAGCTGGGAGGGGTTGCAAGTGCTTTGGAACTGGGAGCTGCAGGCGGCCGTGCCTGCGGACGGTCAGTGTAAACAAACTGTCTCGTGGCCCGCCCGCAGATTACCCTGATGGGCCGCAGGTTGCCTACCACTGATGTAGACAAACACCTGTCAGGGATGGTGTAGATAATATTTAGTCATGCCATAAGTCCAGGGGACTGGACTAGATGACCTCTTGAGTCCTATGATTCTGTGATAAAAGTAATATATACAGAAGGTAGATGGGGAACTTCTATTCTCCCTGCCTGATAAAGATGAATTCTGGAAGTAAAAGATAAATCCTCATGCTTCAGGACGTACATCAACCTCTAATTACTTGTGCTTAGAGGTACAGCTAGACAAAATTTTTCATCCAAAACTTTTTTCCCCTGAAAAATGCAGATTTGGATTGATCAAAACATTTTGTGAATTTGTGTTGAATCCGCTGAATTGTTTCAGTCAAAAAAATCAAAATGTGTCATTTTGACAGTCTGCAAACAAAACATTTAATTTTTTTTATTCAAAATTAATTTTGTTTAGAAATGTACTTAGTTTAAGTTTAAAAAAATTAACATCTTAAAAAGCTGAGCCAAAATATTTAGTTAGACTGGAAACAAAATTTTAAAAACTTTTTTGGTTCAATGAAAAATGTGATTTTTTTATTTTTATTTTTTATTGGGTCAATCCAAAACAGAGGTTTTTTTCATTTTTTTGTAACAACTAGTGAATCAAAAGATCAGTTATTTACACAACTCTAATTTGGAGGGAACTTTGCCTGGGGGCAGGTTATCTCATAACTGCCTATTACAGGGGTTCTTGAGCACAATTCTGAAGCAGCCAGCACTGGCCATAATCAGAGAGAGGCCATGGAACTAGATGGACCACTTGTCTGATTCAGTATGGCAGTTTTGGGTGTCAGCTTCACAATAGAGAGATGCATTGTCTATAACAATAACACCATTTAAGGTCTCTGAGTTTATCATTCTGTATTCAAACTCTGTGTTACTATATTCCGATTTATTTATAAGTTAATAGATTCTAAGAGTAAAATTTTCAAAAGCTCCCAAGCTAAGTTCCCTCTAAGCTGTATGGCCGTGCAGCTGCCTATTAAGCTCCGCGCAGGCGCTCAGGGCTGTAGCGGGGAGAGATGCCTCTCCACAAGCTCCAGATCTGCTGCAGCGCCCCTCCCCTGGCCCCGACCCAGCCCAGTCCCGGACCTGCTGCAGCTAGGGGACAGGCACCCCTCCCCTGGCCCCGAACCAGCCTGGCCTGGACCTGCCGGCCAGGGGACAAGTGCCCCTGACCCAGGCTGGCCTGGACCTGTCGCAGCCAGGGGAGAGGCTCCCCCCCCCCAGCCCAGGTGCTGCTGTGGGGGGAGAGAGCTGGATGGGGGAGTCCTCTCTCCCCACCGGAGCCACAGGGAGCCCAACTGTACCCCAAACCTCTCATCCCCAGCCCCACCCCAGAGCCCACACCCCGAGCTGGAGCTCTCACCCCCCTGCACTGCAACCCTCTGCCGCAGCCCCGAGCCCCCTCCCACACTCCGAATGCCTCGGTCCCACCCCACCACATGAATAACAAAATTCATTCCACACATGGGTGGGAAAAATTAGAGGGAACACTGCTCCCAAGTTGCTTAGGAGCTTAAATCTCATTGACTTGAGGGATTTAAGAACTTTTTAAAATTCTACCCTTTACAGTCATGCAAATTTGATTGTAGAATGGTAATTCAGAAACCTTAAATGGTATTGTAGTTACAGACGATGCTTCTCTTTGTGGTAAAGATGACTCACATAGGACCTGCCATAGTGGATCAAACCAGTGGACCATTTAGTTCAGTAGCTTAAGTCCCATTTTCAAAAAAGGCAGTTCGGAGACTAAACTCACTGTAAGCCAATGTGATGTAACCTTCTAAGTCACTTAGGTGCTTTTGAAAATGGGACTTATGCTCCCAAATCACTTAGAGTAAAATTTTCTGAAGCTCCTAACTCTTCATCAAATCACTATGCAAGTAGATAGGGAATTTTTAATTTATTTTTTAATAGGTGCATCTATTGTTAAATTAATAAAACATGCAAATAAATAATCCAAGGAACCACTAGAGCTTGTGTCTCTCACCAAGAGAAATTGGTCCAATAAAAGATATTACCTCACCTTCTCTTTAGTGCACTTTTGGGGGCACTCTAGATAACAGAAAATACTAATTCTAAAAATCTTTAGTTGAAATCTTTTAACCAGATGCCTTGCTATCACTTCAACCAAGAACTTCCACACCAGCAGGTTTAAAACATAAATTAAGTTCTTTTTTTAAGACTTCAAACATTTAGTAGACAACTGCTGTTTACCTTCTGTATGCTATAAGAATACGTTTCATTGCACGATCTTCAGTTCTCCCTTAATCCCTCCAACCCCTGTGAATAAAGCATTGGATTACCAAGTAATATCCTTCAACATGAGGAATTATGCACTTAGCCTCAGGTTCCATTTAAACCACTGCTCTAGGAGAAATATTACTGACGTCATTGTTCATGTTTTCAAAACCACAAACTGCTGCTGACACATACAGAGCCCTTTCCTTCTTAGCATCAGAGAGAGCTGGAGTGGCACAAATTTCACATTTCTTCCTCTCTTTTGTTCTGTTTGTTCATTTGCTCTTTGTGCCTCTTGGAGGTGATGGGGGGGGGGCGTGTTCTGGTGGCTAAGGTACAGGAAAGTCAGAGATCTGGGATCTGTTCCTGGCTCTGCCACTGATTGTCTGACAGGGAAATCACTTAACTTCTCTCTTTGTTTCTGTAAAATGGGGATATTTTACTGCCTCAGGGGTATTGTGAGAGGTATTTTTAGTTAGGGCTGGTTTGTTCCCAGTCCTTCTGTATGTTTGTGTGCAATAGGTAGGACATGCTGCCGCGGCCCTTATTGTTTACAAAGTTCTACATTCTTGCTAAATGTTATTAAAACAGTGTCAACCCTACCTCTGAATTTATTTGCTTTTGCCATCAGAAGTCATAGTCAACAATATTTTTGTACAAATCTCTCTCTTTTTTTTTTTTAAATAGCATATTGAGATCATGGTTTGAATGCAAGAGTTCTTTATGCTTGTATAATCGACTCTGAAGCCATTTTCATTGATCATATTATGGTTCACTTGAAGAATACTTAATATGCAGTTTATTGACCCTTAAGTCCATAAGAGACTTGCATTGAGTGTGTGAAGGCTTACTCCAGTTAGCTTTTGTGTGTCCTGTCATCCAGTAGGTGTTGACTATATTATTTACAAAACTGACACCAGGAATCATATGTCCCCCTGGGAGCCATTGGATCTACCATGATCTATTTAAGGATGCTTTTGTCCAAGGAAAATTGATCTGATAAATTATTATGTCTCTATCATAGTTCTATTTGTTTGGTATGGTATTTTTAAAGAGGTAGAAAAGAGAGGAAATATTAAATTCAAATTGAGCTTCTAGTGTAGAACAGAATCAGTCCCACCAAAATCTTACATATCATTAGACAGAAAACTGGAATATAAATCCATGTTCCACCCTCTCTTCCCATGCCCCAAACAATTGTGTGTTATTTACCCAGGAGACTGTTGCAGATTAGAGCCTTTCAGGCCTACTGGGTAATTATGTAATTAGGCAGGGATTAAAAAAAAAAACCATTTTAAGTACCCAGTAGATTAGAGAGGGTTCTTCACACATCTTCTTGTCTACTGAATAATTACATAATTGGATGGGGTTTAAGTTACTTTGATTTGTACATGCCAGAATGGAAAGACTCCTTTCTGTGTAGTCTCATTACATTATTTTAAAAGCCCTAAAATCTTTTGGAAAAATTCAGGAGAGCAAATTTATTAGTTTTTCTCCATCAGTACCACCACAAAGTCCCAACAACAGTTAGATGGTAAATAGTAAATCAGTTGCTTGACACTTGAAAAATAAGACTTTTCTTTAAACTGAGTAACTGATTTTGTTGTTTATGATATTATGAAAAAATGTGTTGAGCTGATTAAAAAAAAAAATTGACACTTCTCAGTCAGACTCTGAGAGGCTGGAGCAGTTCCATCGGCCCAGAGAACTGAGAGACTTGTAGGGCTCACTGAAACTCCAGTGAATAATGTTGGCCTCCTGACATTAGCAAAGGGTGTGGTTAGCTTTTGAGTGATGGGGAGAATATGACTCTTCTCAAATTGAGGACTTGGTGTCAGCTATTTAGGGAAAGGGACTCCTTTTAATTTTTCATTTGAACCCTCTTTCTAGTACTATATCCGTACGCTATATCCGTACTTGTGTGGAGCATTGATGGTGAGCCAGATTCTCCTCTCTACACTATTTTTTTGCTGATGTATTACCATTGACTTAAATAGTTATTCCACTAGTGTAAATGAGAGGAGATTCAAGCTGATGGAATTTTGGTTGAAGGGCACCCCTGCTTTTATGAACACTCTCATGGGATCTTTACTGTTCACATAAAACAGACAAGAACTTCAGCTTTCAGGCATCTTATTCAGCAAAGCATTTAAGCATGTGGTGAAGTCCCATTTAAGTCAATAGGAGCTTAAGCATGTGCTTAAGTGCATTTCTGAATAGGGATTGACTTGAAGTCTCATCCATCTGACCTCCACGCAGTAAAAACTGTCCAAAAACTCAGTTCATCTTCCTTAAAAGGTTGAACAACTGAGCTGATGCTGAAACTTTAACCTGTGGTCCCAAGGAATCTAGAAACAGATTCAGATCTGATGCATAGACTTCTAAGCTCTTTGCTCCAGAGAATGATCAGACAAAGATTTGCAAAAGTGAATCTTATCGCATCCTCCAAACCAAGCACTCTAGACATCCATTTTTTAATTAAAATAATAGGGAGTGTTCCACATCCTTAGTAAAGGTTCAGATCCTTCTGTACTATCACTGAAGTCAATGGAAGTTCAGCCTTTTACCTGCATGGAAGAAGGAGTGGGGCTGAAATGTAATTTTTGGGAGGAACTTAAATTTCCTCTTTAATGTGGTGGTCAGATTTTACAAGGCATTGTCATATAGAAAAAAAAATCAGCCTAATGACTGGGTAATGTAGATTTTTGTTTGCACTTTCCAGAACAAAACAGGCTCATTGCCAATGATAGTTTTGTGTGGAAAGAGAAGAATTCCAGTTCACCTTAATGATCATTGGTTTCAAGTCTTCAATTGTAGAAATGTGATGTGAAGGCTTTATCACAATGGAAAGAAAACCTAGAACTAGGGAAGAATTTCTCATCCCTTTTAAACAGATAACATGGCTGGGAAAGAGGGAGAACTATTGAAACCACAAATAATAACTGTCTTTTTTTTTTAATTACTGTTGACCTGTACAGGAGACTTTGAGGCTGCAGTCTGGTACTTCATGTTAAGCATAGCAAAGAAATGTGTTAGCGGTGACAACATAAATCAATACTAAGAGCTTGGCCCAAAGGGAGGGAAATTTACATAGTGAAAGAAAATTGAGGAACTGTGTTTTTTCCGCTAATAATATATCAGTGCAGTGTCTAACCCAAGCTTCTGCACATGTTCACTCTCTCAATAGCTAGACTTATTCTTGCTATATAGTTGTTTTTCTTGCTATAACACATTTAATAGAAATGCCCATTAGTTTCTGGCCCTTATAAGACCTAAATATGCACTAAACCACTTAAATTCACTGTCAGTGCCCAAGTAGTCATCAGTGGATCCAGCCCCAAATATTAACTGTGACCGTATTCTCTTGCAATCCTCATCTTGTCCCCTCCCAAAGTATGAAAGGAAAAAGATGAACATTGTAGCATAGCTCACTATATCCCCGCTCTTTCTCATTTGGTAGCTATGCCTTTAGTCAGCATGGCTTAATACTGTAGAAATTCTAGGTTTTAGAATTATAGAAAGCAATTCTAGAAGGGAATTTTATTCCAAAAATTAATAAACAGTTGTCACTACATAGTCTTACTCGCAGTGTTGACAAAGACACTGATTTAAATTTATTTAGCCTAAGGTGAAGAATATAAAATCCTTTTATTCACACTTACTCTCTTATTTCGTGCTCCTTTATCACGGCTATACTGATTACCTACCTTTTCCTGTCTTCACTGCTGTCCACCTGTTGGTTAACTCCCCTGTTTCTAGGTTTAAGCAGAGTGGAGTTGCCATAATTGTTGCTACCCTAATGCAAATTTTAGAGAACAGCATAGCTAAGATTTTTTTGTTTTGGTAAACAAGCATCAGATTGTTCTCAGCCCTTTATCACAATATGCCTTTGCCTTCAAACCCACATCACATAAATCTTTTCTTGTTCATCCAAGGACTTTTATGTCACTCCAAGACTGATTAACTTAAGTGATAAGATGCTAAATATAATACTGTTTTAGAACTACCTACAAATAACTGGCAAATAGAATTTGATGAGATGTAGATATATTTGATTTAAATAACAGTGCAGCCTTCAAAGAGAGAGAGATTATAAAATTCAAAAAAACTGCTAATGTAGTACTCAGGTTAAGACTTTAAATTTGCAAGAGCAGAGAATTCAGTGTTATAATTTTCATGGCAACCTTAAGGTCATTTGCATTGAATGGGCCAGATTCAGAGGTACAAGTGAATAGAGTTACTGCAGATTTACATCAAATAGCTGAAAGAAGATATCACCCAGTGTTTAGCAGACAGTCACATTGCCATGTAAAATGAAATGACAACAACCAAAAGGAAAATAACCATTGACTTAGAAGAAAAACTGGTATGAGTGTGGGAAAAACATGCTTCAAACCTTGAGTAAAAATTAAGTATATTTTTACTTTTTTGTCTCTACAGGTTTTACATCTGCCCCATCTGAGATTCATTATGGTACCTTGCAGTGAGCAATGACCTCCTCTGAAGAATATAGGTGCCAAAAAGACAGAGACACAGTGGCCTTGTTTCCCTCTTACTTGACAAAGTGAAATGGTGCTCTTAAGGTGATAAGTGTTTACTACACTTGGAAACCCAAACTGTTGGCTGGACGATTTTTCCCTGACCTCCACCCCAGTGTTCTGATGGACGGTTGACAGTGACATCATGTAGTAGTCCCTGAAGTGTTGTCATAACTGAGTTGCAATGGTTTTATACACTTCCCCATTTCCCAACAGCTTTCTATCAGTTCTGCATTCCTTTTCCTGGGGCCTGATTTTCCCATGTTATTGGTTTGCAGACAGGCTTGTGGCCTCCTTTGTTCCTACCACCTATGAGAAACGACAAAGGGCAGATGATCCGTGCTACTTTCAAGCACTCTGCATCATTATTACCACTCCCATCTACTTGGCACTGCTGGTGGCATCTCTTCCTTTTGCCCTGATTGGCTTCTTGTTATGGTCACCTCTCCAGTCAGCTAGAAGGCCATATATCTACTCCAGGCTAGGAGACAAGAGCCAGGCCAATGGCGCTACACTACTTACTGAATGGAAAGCTACAGGCAATGGGAAAAGCTTCTGCTTTGGTAGTGCCAATGTTTGTCTGCTACCAGACTCTCTGGCAAGATTTAACAATGTGTTCAACACACAGGCACGGGCTAGAGAAATTGGGCGGAGAATCAGAAATGGGGCAAGCAGACCACAGATAAAAATATATATAGATTCCCCCACTAACACATCCATCAGTGCAGCCAGTTTCAGCAGCTTGGTCTCTCCCCAAGTTGGAGATAGCACTAATCGTGCTGTCAATGTAGGCATCAAAAGGACATCATCTATGGAGTACAAGGGAGACAATTCTGGCTCAAATAACAGTGAGGATAGCAGAGATGCTAAAGCTGGAGGGGAACTAAATGAGGGAGAGGACAACAACACATGTATCGTGCGCATAAGTGGGGAGGATAATGGCCACATTTCAGACCCAGAAGCGGATGCCATTAGTGGCCAGGCTAATATCAGTAGCCCAGCAGAACACTCCTTGGAAGGTGAAAGAGAGAGTCCAAAGGGTCAAATACCCAACCATAAGCAGAAAGAAGGAGATTCTGGGAGTTTAGACAGCTACACTGCCTCGCGAGAGTCCCTGGTTAAGGTTCGCATTGGAGATGGCACAGTGGACCAAAGTAACATCAACAACAAGCTCCTTTACAAAGCCTCGGTCATGAAGAAGACCTCTGTGAGGAAAAAGAAGCATATGGATGAAATTTTTGACCATGAGATCTCTGCTTTCTTCCCTGCCAACTTGGACTTCCTGTGCTTGCAGGAAGTGTTTGACAAAAGAGCAGCAGAGAAGTTGAAACAGCAGCTCCATCACTATTTTGAATACATTCTATATGATGTTGGGGTCTATGGCTGCCATGGCTGCTGTAGCTTTAAGTTTGTTAACAGTGGCCTGCTTTTTGCCAGCCGCTACCCAATTATGGATGCTGCCTATCACTGTTACCCCAATGGAAAAGGAACGGACTCCTTGGCTTCCAAGGGGGCCTTGTTTCTCAAGGTAAGGCCCTTTCTTTTTGAAACCTATAACTGTCTCTAGTACATGCTTGGTTATAAATCAACTGTATTGCTGGTCAATAAACTCTGTTAGAGATGGGTCAGAGAAGCAGTGTTCAGATCTGGATTACATTTAGGCTAGAATTTGTGGC
The DNA here is from genome assembly GCF_028017835.1 of Emys orbicularis. Taxonomy (NCBI): domain Eukaryota; kingdom Metazoa; phylum Chordata; order Testudines; family Emydidae; genus Emys; species Emys orbicularis. Next base: position 34,108,225 of record NC_088696.1, read on the forward strand.
TTAGAGAATGTACTAAGATGATAGACATGCATGAAACGTTGAAGATTTGGGGCTAGGGTTCAGATTTAAGGGTGTCAAAGTATCAAGCTCTTCTCTTGGGATTTTGCTCTCATTTTGAAGAAATCTCTTTTTAATAAAAAAAGTATGCTTTAAATAAGCCTCAAGAGAGACACATTAACAGGTGAGGGACAATGACACTAACAAATTCACTCATGCTGTGTGTTTACGGAGCAAATTGGGGATGTTTGAGGGACAGTCAGCCTCAAAACAAAACAAAAACTAAAATTATTTCATGAGATATGTGAACTGTCTTTTTAGCATGTAATGATGCCTCTCCCATTGTGTGAGGTGATAGTTGATAAAGAAGTAAGCAAAACCAAAGGAAAATGTTTGGCACTGAAAATTATGATAGTAGTTTATGCAGAGTGAAACTTGTAGTGGAGGACAGTGGTGAGTACCAAGTGCAGAACAAGTGGACCAAAAAGTCTGGGGAGCCTGTTTCACATAGTGATCATTCAAGAGGGTTGTCTTGTAAAATTTCCCAGGCTTTGGAGAGTAGGTCTGAGATGCTTCTCTTTGGTAGGACGGTTTTCTACACTCAGAGTGCAGCTGCCCGTTCTGTTTTCCACTTCAGAAGTTTGGGAGCATTATGTTTTTTTCACTTTCTTAGGATAATTAATTTAAATAAGATGATGGTTGTGAGAATATGTGGTTTGAAGTAAAGAGTTGTGCTTGTCAGGGTCAGAGGAGGCAGATACTAGACATCTCCATGAAATGAGCTGGTTTTGCAAGACTGGCAACACATTGTGTTGAAGTCTTATGAGATTGGCTGTATATCTCACTAGAAACTAGAAACCAGACCCCTTCTCATTTTGGATTTGACCAAGAACCAAAACTGTAAGGCTAGGCTCAGATCCAGGGTTTCCAATCTAAACGTATCCAAAAATCCCCAGGAGTATTAGATTTCAGGTTCTGGCCTTTGACATAGTGTGAGGGGTTTTCCCAGGTTGCAGCCTGGACTGTGGGACTGCTGAGTCCTCTGTCCCACCAACCTGGGCTCCCTCTTAAACTGTGATGCTGTTGGCAAGCTACAAGCCTCTGGCAGGTACTGCACTTACGCAGACATCCACAGGCAGGGACACACCCAACTGAGTTGCACAAATGCTTCTCCTAACCACTCATGAACCGACAATAGAAGGCTCCAGCCAATTCCCCCCAGCTCCCCAGCCTTGCACCCCAGAACTGTACTACCTTGCCCTGGACAGAAGTCTGACCAGTTTAAGTTCATTACCCAGCCTGACCCTTCCTCGAATTGGAGAGGACACACACTATCTTGTATCTTGAGCTGAGATTTCCCATGCACTTCAACCAAAACACACTGTTTTAGGTAAAATATAAAACAAATGTATAAACTACAGAAAGAGAGATTTCAAGTGATTATAAGTAATAAGTGTAGAGATCAAGGTTGGTTACCTAAGAAATAAAAGTAAATTTGCTATCTGAGTTCTGTAAACTAAACAGGATTTGAATCGAGCAGTGTCTCACGCTGATAGTATAAACAGGTCACAGATCTTCAGTACTCAGGCTCGAACTCTCCTCCAGCCCAGGCCCACCCTCCCCTGTTCAAAGTCTTTGTCCTCCAGACATGTTTCCAGGTGTTGAGTTGTGGGGAGTGTGAGGCCAAGTCATAATGTCACTTCTCTTGATAGTTTCTTCCAGCTTGCTGGAAAGATCTATGCTTGTAACATGGAGATCCACCCCCATTGGTCAAGCATCCTCCATAGTCTATATCAGTGGTTCCCAAACTGGGGTTCGTGAATGTTACAGGGGGTTCTCAGGAAAAAATTCCCTAATGGCGGACAGAGCTGTCCCTAGGGACCCCGGGCAGCACGGGGCCAGCAGCACGGAGCCCCATCACACTTCAAGACTCCTTATAAGAAATGGAAAGGGAGGTGGATATTTTTTGCTGTTTTTTAAAAATGAAATAGGCAGCTAGTATTGTTTTTAAAATTATGAAGAAGAAGTTTAAGCTTTGTTGTAATGTGTGTTGTTTGCCTGGGCTGCTCAAGACCTGAATGCTTGTGTACGAGGAACTCTGAGTTGGCTTCTTAAATCCCTTCCTGCTGTTTCACATCTGATACTCCTTGATGAAACATAGGAGCCTTGTCTTATAACAGGCTTATTCAAAGTGATACAAGCTACCAAAGTGAGATCTTGGAAGAGTGTTGCCGTTTTCATAATGTAATAAAAATACTGTAATGATAAATAATAATAGTGTGTAATAAGCATGTCAAAAACAAATTTTATATTTCCAAGATCACTGCTTTTATAATTTATACTCAGGTAAAGGAGAAAATCCCTAGAAATATTCATTTTTAGGAGGAGGTTCGTGAGACTTGACATTTTAGTGAAAGGGGTTCACAGGTTGTTAAAGTTTGGGAACCAGTGGTCTATATGATCTCTCTGAGAAGTCTTCTGGGATGGTTGTTAGGAGTGTGGATTCCCTTTAATGGACCATGAGCACATCTGGCTACTCCATTGTTGTACCTAAAAGGCTGGTTGTGGGTGTTCCCAACCTCAAACATTTCAGTAACACACACAGCGCAAACTTCATGACTTCACATACAATGATAGCACATACAATCCAACAGGATATTAAAATTTAACAAATCAAGAATTTTAAAATGATACCTCACAAGGCATACTTTGTACAAAACATATCATTATGTGACAGTGGTGAATATGGGGGTTCCAGGGTGCTGCTTTAAGGTACAGAGTGCCACACATACCTCCAGTTTAAGAATTATTTCTCCAATAATTTAAGTCCACGCTTTCATTTACAAATAATAAAATGTTTCAGGTGCTCAAAGCAGATACATTTTTCTTGCAAAAGTTCACCTTAGATTGTTCAGAACAGCTTAATAAGGTTCAATGCAAGTGATGAACAATGGGAGTGCCTGTAATTTTGTCTATAAGGTCTACGGGTGGATGGATAGCTGATAGAATGTTTTGGTAAACCCTAATAACAATCAAATCAGAACCTTTAAATATGGGAATTAGAAGATAAGCAAACATACACATACATATATAATTTGTAATAATTTACCATTCCTTATATATATTACAGAACCAAAATCCTAGGTCTGTACACCATGAGCTAATGAGATTCACATTTTGGATCTGGATTTTGTAGCCTGGGGTCGTTTTTTATTGATGAACATAGCTAAAGTTTGTTCTCTAATCATTCAGAGCTGCATACATAAAATGAGCATAAACTCTCTAGAATATGGAAACTACTCAGGTCACAATGATTCCACTTCAATTTGTGCATATATTAAGGATTAAGAGATTGTTTTTAATCTGCTTTCAGCTGCCCATTGCTGCGTCATTGATTTGTTACCCTGCTAGGAAGTCAGCAGTGTTTCCATTCCCCTTGCAGAAAATTAAGCCTCTTTTCCAGATACCATTGGAATGATAGACTTAATTATTGATTCAAGTTCTTAAAGTCACAGTTTAGCAGAGGATGAGGGACCAATTTACTATAAAGACTCCTGAAGGGCCAAGATCACTTAAACTGGTACAGATCTCAGACCCAGCCTGAAAACAATATTTGTCTCATGCCTGTGTGATTCTGACATGTATTTTATTCCCCGAAATGTTTTTTCTTCTGAATTAAGTGTACTCTGTGCTATGAAATGCTTTTCAGTTTGTATTGTACATTAAGTGGTCACAGGTAATTTTCTTTCATGAGAAGATGCAGGATGATCTATGTAGTTTAGTGTTGACACAACTTATTTGTTTAGTAAAAGAAGTTTTTAACACTTTGCAAAGAGCAGAGTTTATGTATTACTGAAACAATAACCTACAACAAATGAGGGGCTTGGATATTATGGGCCTGAGCCAAAGACCACTGAAGTTAGCGGGAATCTCCAATGATTTCAATGGGCTTTAGATAAGGGTTTATATGGGGATGTCTGCATCTGTACAGAACATATAGTCCTGCAGACATCTCTGCAGCTGGGAAGTGTATTTCCTGCAGGAAGCAAATACCATTCAGTGAAACACACCCTGGTATTGTAAAGCTCTAGAGCTCTTATCACAAAGTGACATAATTCATTTTGTTGTGTTTGGAACAATAGTGATGAGATTTCATAGGACAGACAACTGTGTTTTTAATAAAAGCTTAACTAGACTACATGTGAGGAGAGGCCAATCTCGGTAATCTTCAGTAGAACTCCAGAATGTCCTGGCATCCAAGTGCCAGGACATTAAACCAAGGGAGCACTAAGTTAAATCATCACATCATCAGCATAAAATCTATCTGATTGTAAGATACTGTTTTTTGCCACACCTGAAAGATGTCTTCAAATTAACTATTTCACAGAAAATATGGTGACCATGCTTAAGAGTAATACAGGAGAGTAGCATCTGAGCTTCTCCCTTGACCATGGGGGAGCCACGTGGCCATGAGGTAATCAGCTGCCTATTTCCTTCAAGCTGGAACATTGTGTGTTTTATAAGGGTTATAACATGGAAAATGTCCCTGACATAACGCAAGGTGTCTGGTAGTCCTATTCTCCACTAATTTTACAGGCTTCATCATCTGTCTCTTCTTAGTCTAATCTCATTCTTCATTCTCAGCCTCCAAATGCTCCCTGGAACCCCTCTTCAACTTGCTGTCCCCCACATGCTCATTTTGCAACTATATTCCCAAGCAATCCTCATCTATCTTCTCACAAAGTACATTCTTTAGAGCCTGTTTTGATTATCCATAATCATTTGGGAGCCAGTGATTGGAACTGGATGTTACTAGTTTCCAGATTAAGATTTTCATTTACAGGTAGTTATTCCCACATTGCTTTGGACTATGTCCAACCTAATCTGATTTAAATTAAGGGTTTATCTCAGCATGAGTTCATGTAGTCTTGTTGAGGAAGAGCCTAGCTGCTCCCCTCTAATGTCAGGGATGGAGTTAAAATTACTCTTTATGCAGGCTGGCATATTGCAGGATTGTGAGATTATATTCTGTCTGCCTCATGTGGAAAGGAGAACCTTCTGCCATTTTAGGAAGAGGAAAGCTATCTCTTTCAAAAACAGAGTAGTACTTCAGAATCTTCCCCTTACCTCTCCTGTACCACAGATTCAGCTCTCAAGGTAAAAGAGGAATGCCCTCTGTACTATGGGGAAGAGGGCAGAGGATGGGGGGGAAGAAGAGTTGATTGGGGTGAGTGTCATGGGATCGCATATTTAATCACATACAGTTTCCAGCCATCATGATGACAAACCCTTTAACCTTGCAGAATCTCAGAAAAAAAGCTAGCTTCCAAAATCAGAAGAATGTTCACAGGGGAAAGGAGGGTATGGGTGTGTGTCTTATTTTATTGGTACCATCTGTCCCCTGCTATAGAGCAAAGGCAGCAAGAAGCTAGATTCAATTCAAATTAAATTCAAAACTATTTGAAATTTGAGGATTGAAACTTTGCATTACAAAATGAGGCTATTTCACCAAAAAGTTCCCTACATTTCACACACTTGCATCTTTGAAATGGGCCCTTTTTTCCAGTGAAGAGGGAGCTCTGTTATAAATTAGGATTACCCTGCCCCGATTGTGAAGTTCTGGATTTTGAGAGATTTGTATAGACAAACAATATAGTTTATCTGGGGCTATAGATAGCTGAAGTATCATTAGTAATATCCGTAAAACACTCAGCTCTTACATAGTGCTTTTCATCCATAGATCTCAAAGCACTTTACAAAGAAAGGTCTGTATCCTTATCACTATTTTGCAGAAGAAGAAATGGAGGCACAAAAAGCTGACGTGACATATTCAAGGTAACATAGTAGGTCAGTGGCAGAGCCAGGACTAGAGAGAGAGAGAGAAATGGAATTCAGAGCCTTTTAACATTGGTTCAAACCTAGCTTGATCAGTGGGGGCTGACTTGATGCCAACTGACTGCTTTTCATGGGCCTGTGTAAAGGGGATTTTATAGTCCATCACAGAAGCCATCATCGTCCTTGGCACTTTGGCTGGCAATTTCATGAGCTAGACCATGGATTTGGCATGGAAGCTTGAACTAATTTCTCCTCTGTAGGTGATATCTCCAGGTCAAGATTAAGGCATATTAATAGGCTTGGCAGAACTCAATTTTTATTATTTTTCAAATTTTGACAATTGATACTGATTTTTTTTATTTCCCCCCCCTGATTTTTAATTATTTTTACAGTTGTGGGAAATTGAGGGGGTAGAATTGGTATTAGGGCTAGGGCAGCGCTGACAGCAGGGCTACAGGGGGTTGCCAGCACTGATAACAGGACTGCAAGGGGCTCCCTATGGGGCAGCAGGACCGAAGACATCTGGGCAGAATGTGCAGGGGAAACTGTAGTCCTGGGCCAGCAGAGCAGAGACCCTGGGCCAGGGTTGCAAGGAGGAGAACAAGCTCTGGGCTGCAGGGGAGGCCACCCCACTTCTGAACAGTTCCTGCCCAGGGTGGGCTCCAACACTCTTGGCTGGTGAGAAAATGAGCAGAGCCATGACAGCAGAGCAGCAAAGGGCTCCCTGTGCTGCTTAGGGTGACCAGATGTCCCGATTATATAGGGACAGTCCTATTGCCCCCCACCCTTTGTCCCGATTTTTCACACTTGCTGTCTGGTCACCCTAGTGCTGCTGCAGGGCTGATGGCACTTGATCCCAGCAGGTGCAAGGTGTAGGGAAGGCTGCAGTCCTGGTGGGGCACAGCAGAGACCCCAGCCAGGATTGCGAGGAAGATGAGCCTCCGGTCACTGAGGAGACCTCCCCACTTGAACGGCTCCATCCCCAGGCAGGAGCCATTCAGCAGTGGGATGGCCTCCCACACAGCCGGGGTTTGGCCTTCTCCTCATGGCCCTGGCTCAGGGTCTCTGCTCTGCCCTGCCAAGACTGCAGCCTTCCACAACCCTGTGCCTATAGGAATCCAGTGTCACTGGCCTTGTGGCTGTGCAAGGAGCCGTCTGCAGCTCCATTGTCACAATACCGGTCCTTCCCTCCCTCCCATAACCGCAGGGCTGAGTTCTCTGCGCTGCTGCAGGTCGGTGACATCCAATCACTGCAGGCGCAAGGTGTTGCACCGAGTCACCGACTGTTACTGTTGGAATTTTTTTTCGATTTCAATGTGTGAGCTGAAATCGATGTTTACTGACGGCTCTCGATTTAAATAGAATCCTGCCAAGCCTATGTATTAACAAGGCAGTGAGGGGCTGTTGCTCCCTGTATTCTCCCTGTTCTATGGATAAGTGGAGAACTTAAGTCTTCAGAACTGTCAACCCAGCACCTTGTACCCTTGAACCTCCAGCAGTGTTCTCCATCTCAAACATGAGGATCCCTTTGGTACATAATAAGAGAAATCTAGGAGAAAAAATTGCTACTCACATCCAAGAGAAAATTTAATGTGTAATGCATTAAATCAACTGGTCTCTGCTGCCACTGAAGACTAATGAGAAAAAGTTAACAAACACGCCAGAAAACCAATCCATTTTCATACTCTGACAACTTGGGACTTGCAAGACTCTGCCTTGGATTTGGTGACATTGTGTTCTAGCACAGAGTTCCCCATTTGTTTATAACTCCCTCAAGACACAACCTTGGACTCTGTTTTGCAGATTTTACATTTCCTGTCATAGCCTTTAATGCTGTTTCACTCCAAAAAGGGAAGAGATATCTTTGCAAAGTATGACTGGCATGCTTGCTCTTCTGTGCTCAGGATGCTGTCTGATAAGCCAGATTGCCTCCTGAGTGGATGAAAGTGAATACAAGTGGGACCTTGTGCACGTACATGGTAGTCATGAACTTTGCTTTAACATGAACACATTCACACACAGGCACGCACTTTTTTTTGTTCTACACTCAGCTGAAGAATAACTTAACACATTCTCTTTTATATAAAATTTATGACACTATCTCCACTAGGTAAGGGAAAAAATCAAGCAGTTTTTATTCTGAACAAACAGTGCACTGTATTTGTCAGAAGGTGAGGTCTTATCCACAACCTCTTTTAAGCATTGACTTTGTCTCATCCACTTGTTCCACCCAAGAGTGTGTGCCATAAAATTTGTCCACTTCCCTGCCACTGAAACTCCAATGCTCTTCCAAGCTAGGTTCTGATTTTTGATATTTTTTTTGTCTGCATTGTGATATCATTTTGTACCCTATGACCTCAACTTCTTTCCTACCCCGGTACAGGGTGGGGATCTCAATAGGCTGTTAGCTCCCCATCTCACTATAATACATTCTGGCTAATATTAACACCCTGTATCTCTCCCCTTCTGAACAAAGAATAGCACAGTGCTGTAGTGAGGTGTCCTGGTATGTGGACATCTTTACTTACACATAACATGCTACAGAATACATCATGTCCTCTGTTACTATGTATTTGTGTCTACTTCGTAGGTGCTTACAAATACAGTGTTATTGCATAGAACAGAAAAATGGCTTAAAATAAATCAGTTTATCTAATGGTTTAGATAAACTCAGAAATTTGTACATTTCTCTATTGACAGTGGCCTGTTCTTTATAAATCAGTGTTTTTGCTGATAGGACGAAGACAAGAAAATATTTGTGAGTTCTCATCAGGGATCCTAGTTTTCCATGATAAAAAAAAAACCTCAAACGTCTTCAATCAAAAAACATAAAAATCTGCATTTTTCCGCAACTAAAATGAAATCTGACTGCGGGAGCCCTGCTGCCCGGGGCTGAAGCGTCAATTTCCCATACTCCTGTGTGAGCATTGGAAGTACGGGGTTCTACTGTATGTGTTTTTATTTTTTACAAAATGTAAAAATTAAAGATTCTCTGTAAAAATGCAAATTTTGCATTTTTCCGTGGCAATGGATTTCTAGGATCCCTAGTTCTCATCAACACAAGATATTTCTACACCGTGACAGCGCCTGGATAAGCTGGCTTGGGCTTGGGCTGCAGGGCTAAAGATAGCAGTGTAGACATTCAGGCTCAGGCTGGAGTCCTGTCTCTGAGACCTGTCTTCCTCATGGGGTTCATGCAGCCTGGGTACCAGCCCAAGCCTGACTGTCTACACTGCAGTTTTATAACACCCCTGAACCCAAGTCAACTGACTCAGACAAACTGTGGCTGTGCTGCAGATCTTTTATTGAAGTGTAGATACACCCATCGTTTTTCTCAGAGAGCAGTGTGTTCTATGGCATTTTGCCCTGCATTTGAGTGGGAAAACTATGCCACCTCCTAATCTTAATTCAGAACTCTCTGAAGTGGGAAGTTTATTTGAAAAGGAGGCTCCAGTTGAGTGCAATTTCAATCAAATAGTTAATGGAGCTTTCATCCACAGTGCCTACTAATTGTTTAGTAGTAGCAGCAGCATGACATATAGAAAAGGAGTGTAGTTTCCTTGCAGATCAAGCACCATCTGGTTCATAGAAATGTAAGGCTGGAAGGGACCTCAAGAGGTCACTAGTTCAGGCCCCTCTTCCCCCCCGCCCCATGTTCAGGCAGGGCCAAGTAAACCTAGAGACCATCTACTAAGGTGTGTTTGTACAACCCCTAACACAGTGAGCTTAGAACATAAGGCAATAAGATAGAATAATTTCCATAACCCACTACAAGTACAAGCACCTAATGAATGTTCCACACTTCAGGCAGAAAGTTTGCCAAATCAATCATACAAATAAAACTAAATGATGGTAACTTATGGTATCTGTAATCACATTACCACTTACTGTTCTACAAAACATAGGTATTTGCTGAATGTGCTATTGTAACAGAGAGTCTGGTGAAAAAAAAACAGGAAGAGCTGGTGAGGGAGAGTGAAGAAACTTTATCAAAGTAAAAGCTATTCAAATCACTAATGTAAAAAGAAAATCTCTCCCTAGAGGGTGATTCAAGGAACTCTTCTTTGATATGCTAAAAGAAACCTCCGGGGAGTGACAAATGCTAAAAAGTGCATTTCAAGGCAGACTTGGAATAGAATCAGCTGCATTCAGAGCTATTGGCTGTCCTATAATCTATTATGGAGATAGTAGTAGTAAATCCATAATTAAGGATGTGTTGTGCTGTGCACCTGAAGTAGAGATTAAAACTCTTCTTTTGGGAATGTATGAAAAATATAATGTATCCTCACAAAAACTACAGCACTTACTCTGAAGAGTCTGAGTACAGAATGAATTTCTGAGAATTTACAAGTAAATCTGTTCATTACTTTAGGAATTGAAATTCCTATGGGTTCATAAAGAAATTTTAGCAACCAGTTTCAGACTTTTTTATTTTTTCTTTCCCTCAATGATCTCAGTAACACAACACCTTCAAACTTCTGATATACTTAAAACTCACTCTAATCTTGTGCATTGTTTACATTTGAATATTTTGTTTTAGGACATATGATCACTTTTTCTCATTATTCTTCATAGCTGAAAGTTTATCTTGCAGGAGAGGCTGAAGGATACAATAGTTTCCTACTGAGAATTCCACAAAGAACTGCCTTCTTTCAAAATAGCAGCCATCTTTCATTGTTTTCAATGGGACTGAAAACAGCTGCCCTCAGTTGGTGGTCATTTTGAGAAAGATCTCTCATTGTTCTCAGTGGTTGTCTGAGTATCCTAACTCTGCATGTACATACCCTTAAAATGTTTGGAATTCTTTTAAGTTTAACCTGTGAATTTCCTGGGGTTATAAAGCTTATTTTTGGAACAATTACAACATCCCTGTAGTTTACCTTAAATTGCAGATATTTACTCTTACCTTTAACTCTACTTAAACATAGTTTTTGTCTGGGAATTTTATATTTATTCTGGCAAATTGTGAAGCGGTGATCATATTTGTAGCCGAATCCAGCAATCCATCAGGACTAGTTCGGTTTTAGTGGCTTTCTTGATAGACGCATTATTAGGATAGAATCCAACAAATTACACAACACATTTATCAAGAAATGCTGCTATACAGGGTCAACAATCACATGGTCACCAAAAGCTTCGGTCGCATGATAAGATTGCCAGTAATGGACACAGAGTCATAGAATCATAGAATATCAGGGTTGGAAGGGACCTCAGGAGGTCCAACCCTCTGCTCAAAGCAGGACCAATTCCCAACTAAATCATCCCAGCCAGGGCTTTGTCAAGCCTGACCTTAAAAACCTCTAAGGAAGGAGATTCCACCACCTCCCTAGGTAACCATTTCAGTGCTTCACCACCCTCCTAGTAAAAAAGTTTTCCCTAATATCCAACCTAAACCTCCCCAACTGCAACTTGAGACCATTACTCCTTGTTCTGTCATCAGGTACCACTGAGAACAGTCTAGATCCATCCTCTTTGGAACCCCCTTTCAGGTAGTTGAAAGCAGCTATCAAATCCCCCCTCATTCTTCTCTTCTGCAGACTAAACAATCCCAGTTCCCTCAGCCTCTCCTCATAAGTCATGTGCTCCAGCCCCCTAATCATTTTTGTTGCCCTCCGCTGGACTCTCTCCAATTTTTCCACATCCTTCTTGTAGTGTGGGGCCCAAAACTGGACACAGTACTCCAGATGAGGCCTCACCAATGTCGAATAGAGGGGAACGATCACGTACCTCGATCTGCTGGCAATGCCCCTACTTATACAGCCCAGAATGCCGTTAGCCTTCTTGGCAACAAGGGCACACTGTTGACTCATATCCAGCTTCTCGTCCACTGTAACCCCTAGGTCCTTTTCTGCAGAACTGCTTCCTAGCCATTCGGTCCCTAGCCTGTAACAGTGCATGGGATTCTTCCGTCCTAAGTGCAGGACTCTGCACTTGTCCTTGTTGAACCTCATCAGGTTTCTTTTGGCCCAATCCTCTAATTTGTCCAGGTCCCTCTGTATCCTGTCCCTACCCTCCAGCGTATCTACCACTCCTCCCAGTTTAGTGTCATCTGCAAACTTGCTGAGGGTGCAGTCCACGCCATCTTCCAGATCATTAATGAAGATATTGAACAAAACCGGCCCCAGGACCGACCCCTGGGGCACTCCACTTGAAACCGGCTGCCAACTAGACATGGAGCCATTGATCTCTACCCGTTGAGCCCGACGATCTAGACAGCTTTCTATCCACCTTATAGTCCATTCATCCAGCCCATACTTCTTTAACTTGCTGGCAAGAATACTGTGGGAGACTGTATCAAAAGCTTTGCTAAAGTCAAGGAATAACACATCCACTGCTTTCCCCTCATCCACAGACCCAGTTATCTCCTCATAGAAGGCAATTAGGTTAGTCAGGCATGACTTGCCCTTGGTGAATCCATGCTGACTGTTCCTGATCACTTTCCTCTCCTCTAAGTGCTTCAGAATTGATTCCTTGAGGACCTGCTCCATGATTTTTCCAGGGACTGAGGTGAGGCTGACTGGCCTGTAGTTCCCCGGATCCTCCTCCTTCCCTTTTTTAAAGATGGGCACTACATTAGCCTTTTTCCAGTCATCCGGGACCTCCCCCGATCGCCATGAGTTTTCAAAGATAATGGCCAATGGCTCTGCAATCACATCCGCCAACTCCTTTAGCACCCTCGGATGCAGCGCATCCGGCCCCATGGACTTGTGCTCGTCCAGTTTTTCTAAATAGTCCCGAACCACTTCTTTCTCCACAGAGGGCTGGTCACCTTCTCCCCATACTATGCTGCCCAGTGCAGCAGTCTGGGAGCTGGCCTTGTTCGTGAAGACAGAGGCAAAAAAATCATTGAGTACATTAGCTTTTTCCACATCCTCTGTTACTAGGTTGCCTCCCTCATTCAGTAAGGGGCCCACACTTTCCTTGACTTTCTTCTTGTTGCTAACATACCTGAAGAAACCCTTCTTGTTACTCTTAACATCTCTTGCTAGCTGCAACTCCAAGTGTGATTTGGCCTTCCTGATTTCACTCCTGCATGCCTGAGCAATATTTTTATACTCCTCCCTGGTCATTTGTCCAATCTTCCACTTCTTGTAAGCTTCTTTTTTGCGTTTAAGGATTTCACTGTTAAGCCAAGCTGGTCTCCTGCTGAATTTACTATTCTTTCTACACATCGGGATGATTTTTTCCTGCAACCTCAATAAGGATTCTTTAAAATACAGCCAGCTCTCCTGGACTCCTTTCCCCCTCATGTTATTCTCCCAGGGGATCCTGCCCATCAGTTCCCTGAGGGAGTCAAAGTCTGCTTTTCTGAAGTCCAGGGTCCATATTCTGCTGCTCTCCTTTCTTCCTTGTGTCAGGATCCTGAACTCGACCATCTCATGGTCACTGCCTCCCAGGTTCCCATCCACTTTGGCTTCCCCTACTAATTCTTCCCGGTTTGTGAGCAGCAGGTCAAGAAGAGCTCTGCCCCTAGTTGGTTCCTCCAGCACTTGCACCAGGAAATTGTCCCCTACACTTTCCAAAAACTTCCTGGATTGTCTGTGCACCGCTGTATTGCTCTCCCAGCAGATATCAGGGTGATTAAAGTCTCCCATGAGAACCAGGGCCTGCGATCTAGTAACTTCTGCTAGTTGCCGGAAGAAAGCCTCGTCCACCTCATCCCCCTGGTCTGGTGGTCTATAGCAGACTCCCACCACAACATCACCCTAGTTGCTCACACTTCTAAACTTAATCCAGAGACTCTCAGGTTTTTCTGCAGTTTCATACCGGAGCTCTGAGCAGTCATACTCCTCTCTTACATACAATGCAACTCCCCCACCTTTTCTGCCCTGCCTGTCCTTCCTGAACAGTTTATATCCATCCATGACAGTACTCCAGTCCTGTGAGTTATCCCACCAAGTCTCTGTTATTCCAGTGACATCATAGTTCCTTGACTGTGCCAGGACTTCCAGTTCTCCCTGCTTGTTTTCCAGGCTTCTTGCATTTGTGTATAGGCACTTTAGATAACTCACTGATTGTCCTGCTTTCTCAGTCTGAGACATGAGTCCTCCCCTCTTGCACTCTCCTGCTTGTGCTTCCGCTCCGTATCCCATTTCTCCACTTACCTCAGGGCTTTGGTCTCCTGCCCCCGGTGAACCTAGTTTAAAGTCAACATCCACGAGGTCATCTGAGGGCCCTAGACAGATATCAACTTTAACTACTCAGGTATCTGTTGAAAAAGTAATACAGCAAAATACAAAATCTCCATTTAGTTCTTGCACTGTACTTGGGACAACTTCTAGGTTCAGCAGGTGGGGGAAGTAACCAGGAGGTCAGCCATTTTAGACTGACTTCTGACTAACAGGGAAGAAATGGTTGTGAATTTGAAGGTAGAAGGCAATTTGGGTGAAAGTGAACGTGAAAGCGTATGTAATTCTAAATATAGGAAAGAATGAGAACAACAAAGTAAGGAAAATGGAGTTCACAAAAGCAGACTTTAACAAACTCGGAGAACTGGTAGGTAAGGTCCCATGGGAAGAAAATCTGAGGGAAAAGGGAGTATAGGAGAGTTGGCAAGTCCTCAAAGAGACAACAACACAAAAGCACAATAGCAATGCAAAGAAAAGATAGGAAAAATAGTATAAAGCCAATACGGCCCCATCAGTAGTTCTTTAATGACCTGAAAATCAAAATAGAATCCTACAGAAAGTGGGAACATGGCAAAAGAATAGCAAAAGCATGTTGGGACAAAATCAGAAAGGGTAGGGACACAATTCGTTATACCTAACAAAGCACATAAAAGGCAATAAGAAGGGGTTCTATAAATACATTCAGAGCAAGAGAAAGAGAAAGGGAAGTGCAGGTCCACTAGTTGGTGGGGAACGAGAGGTAATAATGTATGACATCAAGAAGGCTCAGATGTTTAATACCTATTTTGTTTAACTTGACACTAAAAAGGTTAATTTTGACCAGATGCTTAACACAGTTAATATTAACAACAAGGGTGAAAGCCTCTGTTGGTCAGAGGGTGGAGATGGATGGCGGGAGAGAGATCACTTGATCATTTCCTGTTAGGTTCACTCCCTCTGGGACACTTGGCATTGGTCACTGTCGGTAGACAGGATACTGGGCTGGATGGACCTTTGGTCTGACCCAGTATGGCCATTCTTATGTTCCAACACAAGCCAGAATAGGGAAACAGGCTAAAGAATATTTAGATAAGTTACATGTATTCAAGTCGCAGAGTCTGACGAAATTCACCCAGGAGTATTTAAGGAACTAGCTGAAACAATATCGAAAATATTAGCGATTATCTTTGAGAGGTCATGGAGGACAGGTGAGGTCCCAGAGGACTGGAGAAGGACAAATATAGTACCTCTTTTTAAAAAGGGGAACAATGAGAATTATAGACCAGTCAGCCTAACTTCAATATCTGGAAAGATACTGGAACAGTATCAGTTTGTAAATACCTAGAAGATAACAGATAATAGGCAAGATAGATTTGTCAAGAACAAATCATGCCAAACCAATCTAATTTCCTTCTTTGACAGGATTACTGTCCTACTGGATGGGAGGAAAGCAGTAGACAGAATATATCTTGGTATTAGTGAGGCTTTTCACGCAGTCACACATGACGTTCTCATAAGCAAACTAGGGAAATGTGGTCTAGATTAAATTACTATAAGGTGGGTACAAAACTGGTTGAAAGACCGTACACAGAGTAGTTATAAATAGATCCCTGTAAAAGTGGGAGGATCTATCTAGTGGGGTCCTACAGGGGTCAGTCCTGGGTCTAGTACAATTCAACATTTTCAGTAATGACTTGGATAATGGAGTGGAGAGTATGCTTATAAAATTTGTGGATGACACCAACCTAGGAGGAGTTAGGAAATCTCTCTATTAGGATAGTTAAGTACTGGAATAGGCTTCCAAGGGAGTTTGTGCAATCTCTATCATTGGAGGATTTTAAGAACAGGTTAGACAAACAGCTTACTACTAAATAGACAAGGCAGCAAAAGATGGCAAAAGTTGTATAAACCACAAGCAGGAAGAGCAGTGTGATGGCAGCAAATGTACCATGATTTTTGTTGCAGTGTGGTGGGTTTTCTTAGGATGGGATCAGCTGAATGGAAGAAGGCATGAAGAGGACAGGAAGTTAAGATGGGTGGTCTCTGTAACTCGCAACATTCAGGAAAGCAGCCAACCCAGAGTAGGTGTTTAGATTTGCTGGTGCTCAAAGATGGATTTCAGCATTGGCAGGAATCATATGCCTCTTTGGGACTGGGAAGGGGTGAGTATGTATGTATAAAGGTAGTTTACTTATTTATTTTGTGAACTGAATAAAAGATTATTTGGGGATCTGGGCTGAGGGCTGGGATGGTTCTTGAGTTTTTTAATAAATCCGTTACCCCCATACCTGCAGTTATCCTAATATGTATAAAAGGGGCATATACTGCCATGCATAGCTTTGTTTAAACAACTTTTAAACGCAGTTCCATTTAAGTCAGGGAGGTGACCTAAATATTTTCTACACACTCAACCTCTGTCATCATATAATTTTAATGCAAAAATTATTTAGTGTCTGCTAGGCCTGGATGTGTCAGACACTGGTGTATTTGGGGGTTTTTGTTTGTCAGTTTTTAATACCATGTATCTCCACCCTGTTACAATTAATATCTTTAAGAAGGATATTTTTCCCTCTTTAGTGACAGGAAAGTCTGAATTACCGTCCCCGTCCTTTCCCTTTTTGCGCTTGGGAGAATTTAAAATGCCACAAGGATAGGGCATGGGTGGAGAGATTATGGAGCATAGGTTCGGTCCTTTCCATAGCCAGTAATTGCTAGTTAATGGTATTGATTATATTCAAATAGTTTCACTTTCCCCCTTCACTCCACTTTAAAACTCGTGCAAATCTTGCTAGTCATATTTTCCCTTGCAGTTGTTTCAGCATCATATTTCCCCCCACTTCAATGTGGAGTCAACTGCCGTGACATGAACTCAGAGCAGTAGTTGGTAGGATGGGTACCAAAGAGAGTTTTGAGCTAATCTCACTAACATTTTAATTTATATTTAATTTATTTAAATTTAACATGCTTAAATAATATAATAATAATAAATTATTAACATAACATAACTAATGTATCTCCTTTAGAAACTACAACAGATCCCTGAAGGCAAGAGAGACAGAAAGCTGCCAAAATAGTAAAATAACGATTTTTGCAGATCTTGTAGAACCTATCTAAGCTAATCAAGAGATACTACAGGCTGATGGTGTAGGAATAAAATATAATTTCTTTGGAAGCTACACGGAGTCATTAGGCTTGGTCACCTAACCCATAGGATAGCAATGCAAGGGAATCACCAGTAGAACTGGTTGGCGTTTTTCCATTCCAGATGTTTTTCAATAGAAAATTTAGTTTTTGTTTTATGAAAAAAGACTGGTTTCTGCAGAAAATTTAGACTTATAATCAAAGAGCAGAACAACCAAAAAATTTTAACTGAAAATGTTCAGGCAAAACTCAAAAACTTAATTTGGACATGTTGAAATACTTTTTTAGACATTTTTGGTCAAAATGATATGGTTCACCATTTGTAAATCAAAATATTTTGGCTTGGTTCAACATTAAACCAATTCCAGTATAGCAGAATTCTTTCTTGCAATATATTTTAAGTGCTTTTTCTAATCTAGTTTAGATATTCCAAGCAATGGAATTTCCACCACTTTTCTTGGAGATTATTCCAGTCTAATTGATCTATGAGGAAGATTTTTCCCGATATTCAGTCTAAATTTTCTCTTCTGGTAGTTTCATCCCCTTATGCTTAATTATACCTCTCAATAATCCCTCTGCATTATTGTTTTTTATGGGAATTGTAGATGGCCATCATATCACCCCTTAAATATAGCTTGGCTATGGAATGTGTATATAGCCCTTCACTCATTCCTCATAAGTGAATCCCTCCAACCCAGCAATCATTTTGTTGCTCTTATCCTTTCCAATATGTTTGTACCATTCTGGCTCTTAGGTGCCTAAAGCAAATTCAGTATTGTATTCGATTTATGGCCTTGCCTCTTGACTGTGATTTGAAAAGACAGGTTGTGACTTCAGTATCATGCAAGATTTCTGAACCCAATCCTGAAAGTGAAGTCTTCAATTAAGTATATAAATAGCTTTGCCTAGTCACAAGAGCTGAGATAGCTTCAGGAGAAGCAATTGCTTGAAAAAAAGAAATGGAGAAACTGAAGGAAGAAGATAGAAAACATCTCTCAACAATAGGAAGTAGGGTTTGTCTACTGCAGAGAAATTGCTCAGATATGCTGGTCAGTTTCCCTGGATTAGACATGTCCCTTAGACAGGGCCGGCTCCAGCATTTCTGCCGCCCCAAGCAAAAAAAAAAAAAAAAGCCGCGATCGCCAGTGGCAATTGGGGGGAAAAAAAAAAAGCCGCGATCGGCCGTGGCAGTTCAGCGGCAGGTCCTTCACTCCTAGAGGGAGTGAGGGACCTGCCGCCCCCGAATTGCCGCAGGTGCCGCCCCTCTCCCTTGGCCGCCCCAAGCACCTGCTTGTTAAGCTGGTGCCTGGAGCCGGCCCTGCCCTTAGAGAATGTTTTGCCATGGGAAATGGTTGAGGCACTATTGATAGAAGTATTCATTAGGTGATTTGTTGAAACAATTTGAGAGATTACTATCATGGAATATTCTTACTCCAATCACAGGGATAA
This sequence comes from Emys orbicularis, assembly GCF_028017835.1. Classification (NCBI taxonomy): domain Eukaryota; kingdom Metazoa; phylum Chordata; order Testudines; family Emydidae; genus Emys; species Emys orbicularis. The sequence goes on from NC_088696.1 coordinate 34,126,755, forward strand.
ATTAGATACTCCCGTTTTTTCCCTTTATTATGTGTGTTGTCTCTCAATATGCATCTATTACTATTAGCTTTTATATATAGATAGATATTTAGCTTTTATTTATACATATGCAGACTCTTTCTCCCTCTCTCCATAGCTCTGTCTATAACTCATAGTTCAAACTCACACTTTGTGTTCTTCTCGAGATTTCTCAGTATTCCCTTGCATTTGAGCCACGTTGACAAAATCTAATTAGGAGGATTTTCCTGTAGTGATAGCCTACTGTGCTATATATTATAAAGTCTATTTATGTGTCATGCTCCTGTTCTTAATCTGGGATGCTTTATTTCCATGGAAAATAATAACACCATTCAGTCTACTTATATATCAGAATGGAAAGCCCCTGTTTGAGTAGTTTGTTTGAACAGCAGTGCTCCTAAACACAATTTTTGTTGTTAAGGAGAGAGTAGTATTGCTGTAATCTCAAACCACTGTGCTTGTCAGTTTGAGCTAGTCTTACCTCACAGTATTAAGGTAACTGACTGGAGTTTTGCCATGATGTTAGGCAAATTTATCATGGAGCTCTATCATTTGGAGGCAGATCTTCAAATTAACTCATGTCACTATGACAGCTTGTGTTTTGTTATTCATTATAAAGGCAAATTTAGAATCTGAATGGGCAGCCAAAGCCTATCAAATGAATGATTTTTCTCACCCATAACAGAGGGTGCTGCATCACACAGTTCCTTTCTTTTGGAGGGATTTTAGGCATTACATTGTTTTCTCCCCTTTTCCAGCTTGGGGCTCCTCGGAAATCAATGTCTTATTCTGTTAGGCCCGACTCAATGCTATGGTATTTTGGGGAGTGGTGTAGAAAAAGAAGGAATCCCCTTTCTAGGGCTTTTTATTGATTTCAGTCTCCTGGGAATGTAAATGAAGGCTGCAGAACTGTTTACTGATTTAATAGTTCACAAGTGAAGGTCCAATGTAAACAAGGAGCAACAGAGACTTATGCTTGTTTCCTAGCAGAATTGCCTCCTAAACCCTTTTTGAAATAAAAAGCTCTTTTCAGAGTGTTACTTGCTGAGTAACTAACAAGCTTCAGATTTCCAATGGTGTAACAGAGATGAGAATCTGTCCTTGGATGTTTCCATACCTGTCCTAATGTTTGATTAATGGGTGTGCATTTATATCTTGTTTTACCTTTGCAGATGTACTATGAACTGGAACATGTTTTATATGTTGCAGTATAATACTGAGAGAGGTACTAATTTTGCATTTGTCAATGTATAATTATATAAGCAGGACACTTTATTCAATCACATACACATTCTCTCAACTTTAATTCAGCTTTAGATAACATCAGAATTTAGCAGGATGTATGTATGTATGTCAAGTATCAGGGGATAGCCGTGTTAGTCTGTATCCACAAAAACAAAGAGGAGTCTGGTGGCACCTTAAAGACTAATAGATGTATTTGGGCATAAGCTTTCGTGGGTAAAAAGCCCACTTCTTCAGATGCATGGAGTGGGTTTTTTACCCACGAAAGCTTATGCCCAAATAAATCTGTTAGTCTGTAAGGTGCCACCGGACTCCTCATTGTTTTTGTATGTATCTATGTATGGCCATTATAAATTAGCTCCTCTTGCTGTGGTTTACCTAACCAAAAATGGTTTGGAATCTTTAAAGGCATATTTTAATATTAGTTTATTGGAATTTTCCCTAGTAGATACAGTTTGAGAAGGAGTCTATATCTCATACAGATACACTTCAGAAATGTCCACATGAGCAAATATTGAGCCTGATACTGCAATGGGATTTTGAATTTGCATGGGATGCAGTTTCAGGCACTTCTTCACAATCCCATGCCATTATAACAGGAGACTCAATAGAAGGATGCAGTGGCAGGTGACAATAAATTATGCATTTTGAGCTATGTTTTGCCTTTAGGCACATTCCAGAGCAAGGGTTGGTGTGAAAACGGCACCACTGCAGGAGTGTAGCCCTGAGAGGCACTGTGTACTTCAGGCACCCCTCTGCAATGCAATTCCTGTGGTCCTCTGAGCTGGTGCTGAGGCAGAAGTAATCTGTTACAGGCCTGTAGAGCATAGCATACTCCCTTCTCATGTCTTGCCAGCTTCACAGTGGGGAACATCAGAAATGGAACCCTGGTCTCGTCCCCACACCTGGAATCACAATCTGGGCAGTTCTAATGCAACTAGAGCTAAGGGTCTTACTCTCCCATATTGCCCTATGCAGCTGTATTAGAGCCATAGTATAGCCCGTAATATAGTTTTCCAAAACTGCCTAATTTGGGGTTCTTACTCTTGCATTGATCAGAGCAAGATTTTTCCTTTAAGTTCATATGTGCTGTAAAATATTCTCTGTAACAAGACAGAAAGGGGGACTGAAAGGCCATTCCTGAGATTATTGATACCAAACATTTGTTTTAGTGAGAGAACCCAGGATATTTCCTGCTGTCAGGCTAATAGTCACATGATATGAAAATCAGTTGTGTTGTGACAGTGGTCATATTTGACACTTATCACCCTTCAACCTGAAACATACGAAAGGGCACTTTAAAAGCTATTGCTTAAATGCTCCATCCTTTACTATGTGAATAGTCCACGGACTCTAATTGTGGTGCTTTTGGATGTGGTCTGCAATCACACTGTCCAGACGCTACTATTTTGTTTTGTAATCTAGGCTCTTGGGGTCCCACATCCCCATTCTTATGCACAGTGAGTGTATCTTACTTTGCTAATAGTCCCATTGAATAGACTACAATATTTTCAAAGGAAAGGTGGGAAGATTGGGCCCTGGGTGGCAGTAAATAGGGTTTATGTGAACTTTAGCCTGCGGTCTATCTGACATTTTTGGAAAACACTGTGTAGGATAATGCCTCATGGGGGACAGTCTTCTAGATTATCTGTTATGACACTGACCTTCTAGCACCAACAATGCAGTTCAGGTAAAGTTAATTCCTATTTGGGTGATTTTGAATTGGGTTGCCCTAGTATAATTGCTATTTTCTGTACAAAAGTGGATTAGAGAGCACCTTCTGTGTTTGGCAGCAAGAACCAGAAATCGACACTTATTTCTTGTCCCAGACTTGAGCAATCTGCTGGTCAAATACTGACCACATGACTGAGTTCTGTGAAGGTGGAAACTCCTTCCAAAGCTAAACTAACACACCAAGATCTGTGTTGCAAGGACAGTGAATGCTCTGGGTTCTTTTCCCACTGTCCTGCCCGCAGAGCTGTCCAGATGGCGTTCTCACAATATAATACAGCCATTAAAATGGAGCACTCTCAGAGGAGGCGCAGTATTCAGCAAAACAATGCACTGCTTATGTGTAGAATTATAGGGTTAGCTACTAGACCTCCACAATATTACTATCATGGCTGTCCATACTTTAGTGCTTTTTCATTTACAGAATAACAAATAGAATATGTAATCAAATTTTATTTAATAATATTTAGTTTGCTGGGTTTTTTTGCTGTACTGGGCTAGAGGTTATAAGAATTTTGTTTTCCCGTTGTAACCATGGATGTTTTCTTCCATCATGTCTGCTTACAGAGATCCTGCCCAATAGTTTAGGGTAATGGTGCCACTCAGTGAAACAGAAAAATCAGCTCCCTGTTACAAAATGGCAGAATTTTAGGTTTGGGGTAAGGGCTATTCAGCAAGCACTTGAACATTGATGCTTTCCATGGAAATATTGGCCATGTTAACTTTTTGGCTGTTACTTGGTACTATTTTTGTGTGTGTGTGGAAACTTCAAAAACAGTTAGAGAGGCCTCTTCCATTTCTGTTCACACACATACATATTATGCATGTACTTTTTGTTTCTGTGTGAGATGTGTATAAAATACAGTTTGATATATAATGTAAATACAATTACGTGTACATACATAAATCATAGTTGTGCTTCTCAGATCAATTATAAAGGTAATGTGGCATAAGTGATTCCATTCTAACAAGCCTTTTCAGCTGGCTATAAAACTTACTCAGACTGACCTTTCAGACTGAAACTTTCCACGTTTGGTCACAGCCTGAAAGTGAAAATGGTTCAGCCAGTTTTGGACACAGAGGTGTAAAGTGTACACTCTTGCCACAATAAAGAACAATTTTGCAACTTCTGTTTTTCCCTTTGCAGGGCAGAGTGGGAGGCTCGTCTCTCCTCAGATGTGGGAGAAATGTGTAATTTGCCAGAAACTCTAGAGGTGAAGATGTCCTTTTTGGTAGTTGAGTGAAAAATCTCGTTTCAGTTGGCTGCAGTTAGATGGCTTGAAAAATATATATTGTGCCCTGGTTTGTGTTATAGGATAGAGGCGTGTTGTTCTTAAACTAACAACCCCACAATGTTGTATTGGCGCTGCACCTGCTGCATAAGACTCTCATTTAATGTGTACGTGAAAAATGGTGTGTATGTAATGAGGCAGCCTGCAGGAACAACCGCAGCAAGGCTCCTGCAAGAGTTCGTGGCATCCAGCCAGGATTCCCTCATATCCCTGTGGGTCTGCAAGGATCCACTGGCTTTGGGGTAAAACTGCTGAGTTAATTCCAAACCTCCCCTGTCTTTGTTCCTCTTCCACTTCAATTAAGAACACAAAGTCTGAACACTGAATTTCTCTACCTCTGTGCAAGTGTAACCCATCTAGGGCAACGAGAGTAGTTTCTATAGGAATTTATATACTATTATATTAAAAACACTTTCCATAGAGCCACCTATAGTCTCAGCATAGCATCTCTATAGAAAAGCATCACTTAGCTGGAAATGATCTTTAGAGTAGTTAACTGTGTGTGAACGGTAATGAGCTCCCAAAGTCCAGTTGGAAAACTGGTTAAAAGATGAGTGAGGAAGCTAGGCCCAGAGCAATGTAAGATTTTTATTATGTGCCTTCTTTTTCCAGATGGAAAAATAATGAACATTGACAGGACATTATCAAGCATAAATGACCTGTAAATTCACTGCCTGCAAAGCCGGTAAAATTAATAGGATATTTCTCAGACAGTTGGAGAACCTGAAAATCCAAATAAATGGACAAAACTCTACTCCTCTTAAAACCAGGTTGCATTTTTATTTAAGGATGTCAGATGAAATTTAAGGTGGCTTCATCAAGTCCAGTGATACAGGAATCATCAGCAAAGCTATGGGTTTTATTTTTTTGAGGCTCTGATAAAACTTTCCCTTCCAGGAATTTTCTTTGATAGCGGTACTGTATTGTTTTAAATCCTGAGCAGGAAAATCAAGCACCTGCAGCAGCTTCTCTGTTCCATTCATCTAGGGCCAAATCCTGATCTCATTTAAGTCAGTGGGAGTTTTGGCATTAACTTCAATGGGGCCAGAACATATTCTGTACACATGCTCCACCCTTATTCCGTTTTTAAAAAATCCATCTGAAGTCTTTGTCTATCAAGTGATTTTCATGATGTTCTCTTGTATTATTATGTTCTGTGTTCATAAGTTCTATGCAAGCAGACCTTCCTCAGAATTCTGCTCTCTAGAAATCTGGTAGAGGGTTGGTTTGATTTGCATGCAGTATATGTGCCCTCAGTCTATAAAGCATAGCTGGTAGGTTTCATCTTAGTCTTGCCATTGATGACTATTTCCCCATTAAGGGCTAAGTTGTGTCTGCTGACCACATGCCCTCATTGGGGTTTTACAAAGATGCACCACCCTACCGGGAGAAGTTCTCAGACTCCTTGGAGGAGTGTCCACATTATTGTACTCTTTTAAGGAGTGTAGCATACTTCCTCATCTTTGGGTACAGCTGGCCAGTACTTTGGGGGAACAAGCCATGATTCCATTCCAGCAGGGCTCCCACAAGAACTAGCTAATGATCAGTCCTTGTGCTTTCATGAAGGCAGTGACTGCAAATCTGCCTAACCCTTACACAGATCATTTAAAGTGTGGGAAAGTTCCTTACTTCATAGATTCTAAGGCCAGAAGAGACTATTATGATCATCTAGTCTGGTCTCCTGTACAACATAGGCAATAGAATTCCCCCAAAATAATACCTAGAGCAAATCTTTTTTTAAAAATCCAATCTTGATTTTAAAATTGTCATTGATGGAGAATCCACCATGACCCCCGGTAGATTGTTCCAATGGTTAATTACTCTCACATTTAAAAATGTACACCTTTTTTCTAGTCTGAATTTGTCTAGCTTCAGGTTCCAACCATTGGCTCTCATTATACCTTTCTCTGCTAGATGGAAGAGGCCATTATTAAATAGTTTTCCCCGTGTAGGCACTTACAGACTGTAATCAAAAAGTACCCCTTAACCTTCTCCTTTTTAAACTAAATAGATTGAGGTTTGTGAGTCTATCATTATAAGGCATGTTTTCTAATCCTTTAATCATTCTCATGGCTCTTTTCTGAATCCTCTCCAATTTATCAATATCATTCTTGAATTGTGGGTACCAGAACTGGGCATAGTATTTGAGCAGTGGTCACACCAGTGCCAAATACAGAGGTAAAATAACTTCTCTACTCCTACTCGAGATTCCCCTGCTTATGCATCCCAAGATGGCATTGTCTCTTCCGGTCACAGTCACACTGGGTGCTCATGTTCAGCTGATTATCTACCCCTCAAATGTTTTTCAGTCACTGCTTCCCACGATAGAGTCCCCCATCCTGTGAGTATGGCCTACATTCTTTGTTCCTAAATTTAGCCATATTAAAACTCATATTGTTTGCACGCAGTTTACCAAGTGATCCAGATCACTCTGAATAAATGACCTGTCCTCTTCATTTACCACTCCCCCAATTTTTGTGTCATCTGCAAACTTTATCTGTGATGATTTTATATTTTCTTCCAGATTGCTGATAAAATTGTTAAATAATGTAGGGCTAAGAACTGGTCCATTGGGACCCCACTGGAAACACATCTACTTGAGGCTGATTCCCAGTTTTTAATCCATTTATGTGTGCCATGTTCATTTTACATCATTCTAGTTTTTAATCAACGTCATGCAGTACCAATTCAGCACCTTGCAGACGTCTAAGTATATTATATCAACACTATTACTTTTACAACCAAACTTGTAGTCTCATAAAAAAAGGAATCGAGTTAGTTTGACAGGATCTATTTTCCATAAACCTATGTTGTTTTGCATTAATTACATTATCCTCCTTTAGTTCTTTATTAATCGAGTCTTGTAACAGCCGCTCTATTATCTTGCTTGTGATCAAGGACAGGGTGGCAGGCCTATACTTACTTGGCTCATTCCATTTACCCTTTTTAAAAAACTAGCACATTAGCTTTCTTCCAGTCTTCTGGAACTCCTCCAGTGCATCAAGACTTATTGAAAATCAGTATTAATGGTCCAGCAAGCTCCTCATCCAACTCTTTTTAAACTCCTGGATGCAAATTACCTAGACATCCTGATTTTAAAATGTCTATCTTTTGTAGCTGATGTTTAACATCCTCCCAAGATGCCAGTGGAAAGGAAAGTATGTTATCACCATCTGATGAGATGATATCATCTTTTCCCCCCCCAAATACAGAACAGAAATATTTATTGAGCACTTGTGCCTGTTCTTCATTATTATTGATAATTCTAGCATTCCCATCTAGTAATGGACCAATACCATTGTCAGGATTCTTTTTGTTCCTAATATATTTTTAAATCTCTTCTTTATTATCCTTCTTTATTATTTGGTGAGGCAGATCTAGTGCTAATTAAGATTAAAAGAATAAAGCACAACTTAGTTCTAGTGCCTGTGTGTCCTCCAAGAGGTTTGTCTTACAGATCTACAGTCTAACGTGTGTGTGGGAGAGATGGAGTACATTACACTGTAGCAAAATGGGCTTCCGAAACCCCCTCTACACCTACCATGGAAGTAAACCCTTGTAAGGAAGAATCCCCTACCTGTGTTTTAGAGGGTCTGGAATGCCCTAGTTGGGGAATCTAGAAGAGTGAGGAAAAAATTTACATTTTCCCTGCTCTGGCTGACAGGTACAGAGACTGCTGCTGTGAAAATCTGCAGGAGGAAAATGTAAATGTCTCATTGAAACACAAAGCAAAATTCTCCAACACCTTTACTCCCTCTCCCCCATCAACAAAAAACAGTACTGGGCAATAGAGAAAATAATGGGAAAACATAGTGAAATAGAGAAAATAGTGTATAGTTTTGTTTTGTTTTCCAAAGCCTCCTTCCCTTTTTCTGAATTCCAGTTTTCTGTAAATGTCTAGATTTTTGTGTGTGTGGAGACTGCTTCTTAGTCTCATGGGGTGCTTCTGCGTGGGGCTTTAATCCTGCACATGCCAGGAGGGGCTGGGAGGCTTGGGGCTGGCAAGTTGTTTGCAGGCAGATAACCACTGAGATGTGGACGGGCAAGAGAGAGTAACAGGGACTGCTTTGCAGTTTGAAGTAGCAGTGGACAGAGAAGAAGTTAGGCAGTGAACATACAGGGCAAGTAGGACTTCTATTAAAGCAAAATCTCCTGTGGTTTTTGCCTCTCTTAGATCCATTTAAGTGCTTAAAGTGGCATTGGATGAGAGAGGGAAGGCGTATTTTCAGGGGTGTAACTCAAGAGCTCCTATTGAACAACTGAAATCTTGTATTCTGCACAGGACAGAGGGCCTTGACCATAGTAGTGACATGTTCATTAACAGCCTTCTTTCTTCCTTTCTTAGGTGCAAGTGGGAAATACACCTCAGGACCAAAGAATTGTGGGATACATTTCCTGCACTCATTTGCAAGCTCTGGCAGGTATTGTCTCGATTTCCTTTTCTCAATGTTGTGTTCCTAGTTCTGTGCCAGAAGTTTCTCTAATCAAGTGCAAGAGCAGCATATTAGCAAAACATCTTTCCCCATCCTGCATTTGTAACAGTGTCATGCAAGTAGCAAGGGGATGGAAAGAGAAAATAAGATATCTGTAAAAGCCACACATCATAGATTCTTCAGCCACTTCTTGAAACACAACCAAAAGTTGCACACGAGTAAAGATTTTACTGACGGCACGTTGGGACCTGAACCTGGGCAGCGCTGAGCCCCCACTACACTCTTTTGGCTTAAAAATTAAGAGTGCTCATCACCATGCCGGATCAGGCTGATAGGTATCAAAGCAACTCCCAAGCATTAGCTACAATGGAGAAATAAACCATTTCTTTTCTGAAGCATCTGTTGTTGAGCCAAAACTGTCACTATTTTATATATTACGCTGCAGCTCTCACTGCTGCACCAAGAAGAATAAAAAAAAATTGTTGATGACAATACCATAATTGGTCAGGAATTTTCCATGAAAATGTTTGAGACAGAAAATATAATTTTCACAAAATTGAAACATTCTCATGGGAAAATGGAAATATTTCAATTTTCTGTTGGGAAAATCTAAAGAAAATATTTAGTTAGGGTCAGATTAACCCAAATCAAAACACATTTCTGATCAGGCAGACACATTAATGTTGAACTGAGATGCCACAATTCCTAATGGTAATTGCCTATGGGCCTGGCTCCCTGGCCTGTAGAGGACAATAGTGGCATGAAGAAACCAGACCCCTAAGGGGAATTGGGGGCATGAGACTCCTGAATTCAGCAGCTCAGGGGGACACAGATTACTGTCAGACCAAGTCTACACAAAATATTTTGACATTCCCAAATCAACATTGTCCAGTCCATGAAAAATTTTGAATTTTTCATCCCAACTTGGGGACAAAAACGAACTTTGAAATACCAAGTTTCTGATTTTTTACCTGCTCCTATAACAAGATATTTCCCAGAATCCAAAGGTATAGTGTTTTCTGAGACTCATTGTAACACACCAGAAAATCATAATAAAAGATTATAAATGGAATAACTTCCTGCACCCTGAAAAACCATGCTAAGTGAAGCCGATCAGTCATCACACAGAGCAGTTCAAGTAGAAATCAAAAAGTTGGAAGAAGCCCAGATTCTCTGCCTGATTTTTGCTTGCCATTTCCAACATAAATTGTTAATAAGTTTATGCTCTGTTTAGAAAATATTGCTGGTCCTATTTTAAAAACATGTTCCACTTCTTCAGCTACTACCATATATAGTGCTTGCTATGTTATATGCATTGTTTCATGAAATGATACATGATGCTGGAAAGTAAAACAAACTATATAAAATAGAATAAAAAGCCCAGCAGTGGCTGGGAGACTAAGAATTGTATATGTTTGAACTCTTTTTAAAAGAATGGGGAAGATGTTCTTTATCAGCAGATTTCTCAGTTCTTCTTAGTGTATGTATCAGTGTGGATCCCACTGTAGGTACATATGCCCCTTATGTACATGAGACCCAGAGGCTTGAATAGCAGTGTCTGTCGGGGCTGTGCATGTGCCCTGCATCTCCTTAAGCTCTCTCTGTACAGCGAGACAGAACCTGGAAACGGTCTGACCAACTAAGCTTTACCACCCACTAATAGGGTTACCATATTTAAAAAATAAAAAAGAGGACACTCCACGGGCCCTGGCCCCGCCCCTTTCCCACCCCCGGCCCCGACCCAACTCCGCCTATTCCCCGCCCCTTCCCCAAAGTCCCCGCCCTAACTCCCCCTCCTCCCTCCCAGCCATGCGAAAAGGGCTGCCCGAGCGCTACCGGCTTCACGGTTTGCCGGGCAGCCTCCAGACCCTGCGCCCCCGGCCGGCGCTTCCCCAGCGCAGCTGGAGCCCGGGAGGGGAAGCGCCCAGCCCGGGGCGCAGGGTCTGGAGGCTGCCCGGCAAACCGTGAAGCCGGTAGCGCTCGGGCTTCGGGCAGCCCCCATGCCTCCAGACCCCGAGCCGCCGGAGCAGAGCAGCTGGAGCCCGGGAGGGGAAGTGCCCGGCCAGCGGCTCGGGGTCCGGAGGCAAGGGGGCTGCCCGAAGCCGGAGCGCTCGGGCAGCTCGGCTCTTAAACAGAGCTGAAGAGTCAGGGGAGCAGCAGAGCAGCTGGAGCCCGGGAGGGGAAGTGCCCGGCCGGTATTTTCCCCGGACATGTTCGGCTTTTTGGCAATTCCCCCCGGACGGGGGTTTGATTACCAAAAAGCCGGACATGTCCGGGAAAAACCGGACGTATGGTAACCCTACCCACTAAGTCTTTTTGAAATTCTTTGAAACGTTCAGAATTTTTCTGATCCACTGATAAAGAGCCACCACGAACAAAATCAACCCATCTGGTAGAGCCTGGTAAAATTCTGACTTTTTTTTTTCTTCTCCTTCCCCCCCTCCCCCCCAACAATGCAGATTTGGATCAACCAAATCATTTAAAGTATTTATGTCAATATTGGCTAATTGTTTCAGTTGAAAAACCATTTACAATTTAAAAAGAGAGAGTCAAAATGTTTGACATTTTCAAAATAAAATGTTTCAACTTCAATTCAAAATGATATTTCATTTCAAAATTACCTTAAGTTTATTTTTTAAATTAAAGGTAGAAAAGCTTGAAATTTAAATAAAACATTGTTTTGGATTGAAAGAATTTTTCCAAATGTTTTTGGACTTATCAGCTAACCAAAAAAATGTCCTACCACCTGGACTGAATGTTGACAGACAGACTGTCTTGTATGCCCCCAGTCAGTACAGAGCACCTGAACATGGCAGATTCTACACCTGCGGACTTTAAGCCCTGCTCTTCTTGCAAAGGATTAATTCCCCTGTAAGATGGATACAGCAGATGCCTCTTCTGTTTAGGAGAGACCCATATACTGGAGAGGTGCTTGGTATGCTAGTCATTCTCACTGAGCATGCACAGTTGAAGTTTCATCTACTAAAGCAATCTATGAAGATTTGGAGGAGACAGCAGAACTCAGATACCAGATAAACAGACCCTCTTGAGTGCTCCAACGAACAAACATGCCACACCTAAGACCAGCATAGAAAAGAAAATGCCCAGAAAAGACCCAATGCTCATACTGATACCAGCACTGATGCAGAAACCAATGCCTGTGGTATGAAGAGAGACCACCCTGAGCGCAGGGGCAGAGACTCCAGGTGAACTCAATGTCTTTCTACAGGGACAGATCACACACTTTCTGGGAAGAAAATCACCAAGCCCCACATGGCATAAATTGGTGGTAAAGAGCAGCCTACCAGCACGGGACAGAGTAAAAGCTCCCCAGCACAGATCATGGTACTGGCAACACTCTCTGGTGGCATCTCTGGCCAGACCATTGACAACAGACAGCAAGGAGTACCACGAGGAACCAGACCTGGGTCCAGAGTATCATCATCATCCTACTTCACCACCTAATGACCTTTCTTCATCTTCTAATGAAGCTGTGCCACCAGCACAGGTACTGGCACTGTACTTTGTCATTTCAAGAACTTGTCATGAGAAATGCACAAACCCTAGATATAGAGACAATGATGATGCAAGAAAAGTCTTATGAGGTATTTGAAATATTGACAACTTCTGGCCTGGCCAGAATTGCCCTCTCTATAAATGAAGGGCTACTCAATCCTGCTAAGGCTCTTGGGCAAATACCTGCCACGATACCACTCATAGTCAAAAGAATGGGCAACAGGGGATGGATCACTTGATGATTATCTGTTCTGTTCATTCCCTCTGGGGCACCTGGCATTGGCAACTGTCAGAAGATAGGATACAGGTCTGTCTCATCTTACGCTGGGGTTACATTCCGCAGTCAGCGCCTAAAGCGAAAATCGCGTATAGTCAAAATTACATTGAGTGTAATGGCGGGCGGAATTGCCCGCACTACAGAAACAGTATTTAAATTGTTATTTTTCTCTTTTTTTTTGTTTTGGTTTTTGCCAACCGCATAAAGCTGAAATCGCACATGTTAAATGCGCCTAAGATGCGACAGACCTGTACTGGGCTAAATGGACCTTTGGTCTGACCCAGTATGGTACAGAGGTACCAAGTCCCTTAAAAAGGGTTTGAGTGTATGACTGACCTTCAGAAGCAGCCTTATCCCATTGGGCACGGTTTGTCATAACACTGGACAGTTGGGTGCTAGAGATCATCACCAATAGCTACCCTCTTCAGTTCCACTCTTACACCCTATTCATCCACCCACCCCTTTCTCATCCTTGTTCGGGGACTCTCCTTGCAAAAGCCTGTTACAAGCAGTAGTCACCATGTTGCTTCATCAAGGAGCCATAGAGGAAGTACCACCAGAATTCAGGGGAGGAGGCTTCTACTCCTGGTAATTCCTTATCCTAAAGAAGAAAGGGGATCTTTGTCCTATCCTGGATCTGAGGAGACTGAACAAATACATATGCAAGCTCAGCTTCAGTTATACAGTTATACTTGGTTTTCTCACATCTGACAGAGTCAAGATTCCTCAAGGGCCTCCTGCATACCTATCCAACTATGAGAGAACCTGACTCCGATGTAGGATCTCAACATTGTCCTCAAGAAACTCAGGGAGCTTCTGTTCGAGCCACTGTCAGATTGTTCAAAATATCACCTTACTCTCAGGATGGACTTTCTATTTGCTATCACTTTAGTATGGAAAGTCAGCAAGCTCCAAGCCTTTACAGCCAGATATCCCTTACTCATTCTTTCATCGGGACAAGGTGGTATTGAGACCACACCCTAAGTTCATCCCTAAAGTTGTCTTGGAGTTTCACCTAAATCAGTCCATCAACCTGCCAGTCTTCTTCCTGAAAACCCACTTGATGCTGGAAGAGAAGAAGCTACATAAGGTGGACGTTTCAAGAGTCACGTTCTCTTACATTACCAAGACTACATCCTTAGAGTCCAGTTAATGTAATAAATGAAACCGTCTTTGAATAAATAACTGCTTTTAATAAAGAACAGTTGCTTACCCTACAGTAACAGTGATTCTCTGAACATAAGAACAGCCATACTGGGTCCATCTAGCCCAGTATCTTGTCTTCCCCTAGAGGGAATGAACAGAACAGGTCATCATCAAGTGATCCATCTCCTGTCGCCCATTTCCAGCTTCTGGCAAACAGAGGCTAGAGACACCATCCCTAATAGCCATTGATGGACCTAAATGTTGAGATGTTTTAGTTAGCATAGGTCTCACTGTAGCTGTATAGGCTGTGTCCCCATCTTTTGGTAGCCATATCAATCTCATCCAAAGGCCAAGCCTCTTGTGACAGAGAATCTAAGTGGATCATGCAATGTATTTCCACCTGCTATCAGACAATTGCTCCCTCTAAATATCAAGGCATACTCCCCTGGGACACAGGCAGTGCCTTCAGCCTGCTTTAGACACATGCCAGTATCTGAGATCTGCAACATGGAGCAACTCACTGACCTTTCTTAAACATTTTGCCCATGACATGGCAGCTAGATCTGACACTGAGTTCGGGAGAGCAATTCTGCAATTGTTATTTGACTGATAAAGCTGAAACGCCTTTTTCCCACCATCTAGTGGGATCCAAACTGACACATACTTGAAGAAAAAAAATAAGTTACTGTGGTTCTTCAAGATGTTGTAGTCAGTGTGTATCCCATGGCCTGCCCTCCGTCCCTGCTTTTCATAGTTCTTGGCTAGTGCAGGCTTTGAATTATGAGGAAACAGAGAGAGTTGCAGCCTCCCCACCCTTTGTGCCCTCATACAAGAGCACAAGGAGGTAAAGGGTGTATGAATGGCCCCAATGAACACTGCTGTTCAAAATAATTCAATCTTGTGCCCACAAGGAATACTGACACCTACTGCTGGTTTCATGCTGCCTACATCATCTCAAAGAATCACAGTTACTGAAGGGTAAGTCAGTGTTCCTTATCAAAATAAGTTATTTGTTCAAAGGCTGTTTCATTTATTACATTAACTGGATTCTAAGGATTTGATTTGTACAAGTTCATAATACATTTTGCAATATCAGCAATTCAGGTTTGGAAAATAAGCTGTGAGAATTAGCTGCCCTATCTCTAAAACCAAAAATGTCGTGTTCAGGTTAGAATTTATAGTAGTTGCAATAATAAAATAAAGGACAATCCTGCAAACCCTTACTCAACACATAGGATCAGACCCCAAGTTAGCAGGAGTTGTGTGTGCCCACAACCAGCTGTATTTTACTTAATGTGGCTATAATTGTGCTCGAAGTAGATGGGAAGGACACTGCATCCCTTTTGGGCTTCATTAAGACTATTGCAGATATGGCCTTATGCAAAACATAGATTTACTATAAATGGATGGAACCTTGAACCTGTGCTCCAGGCCAGAGCATGTTCACATTAACCTAGTCAAGGACAAGTAGCACACATTTTGTTTGGTCGGTGTTTCAGCAACAGTGAGACAGCTTGGAACAGAACTGGCAATCACTATAGTAAATTGAAGAGAGTGAATAGCTTTAAAAAGAGATGTGAATTTTCAGCTCCATTTTAATAATGTAAGATTCTTCTTCAGTTTTCTATTTTTATCGCTGTATTCTGGTAACATCTTGCTCTGAGCATTTGTTTTCTGGAGCCTAGGTTCGCAGTTGTTCTGAGTCCTGGTTTAGATTCTTAGCTTCCATTTAGCCCTTGTTCCTTTTCACCACCCAATAACCCACTCTCTCAGTTAGGCTTTGACACCAGTGCTGTCAGATTCCATAAAACATTAGAGGACAAAACAAACAGAATGGGCAAAAAACATGTTCACTTCTCAGAGTCAGAGCATTAAGCTTCTCCATTTAAAAATAAGAAGTACCCTTCGTATTTCTGCTTTTGTATTTTTGCTTCATATTTTCAGGCTTATCTGTCAAGCTATATCAAAGACAACAGAATTACATTTAACAGCCTACATGTCCTTCAGTTAGTCATATTAGTTTATGTAATGAAATGGAAAACAAACTCCTAACAGTTTGGCACAGCTGTTTTCTGTTAAGTGTATTAATTACTTGATTCAAAACATTTCACCTTTTAAAAAAAGAGTAATGATAGAAGAAGAATAGATCAGCTATATAAAGATGTGGCATCTATTAAAAAGACAAACATTTTAAAAGGTTACCATTTAATTCAAATAATAAGTCACTGCTGAGGGTAATTTGGACCCTCTTCTAGGATATATAAACTTGCACACAACAGCTTTGATGTTTGGATAAGATGTAAAATGGAGGGATCTGAGCACTTGTGACTATTAAAGATCCTATGGCACTTACTGCAAGAGATGTCCTGGCCAAATTCTGTTGTAAGCAGTTATATATCTTTTTATACCTAAAATTCACCTTTTTCATTAAAATGGAACCGGATATACTTTTTTTTTTTTCCATTTACTGTCCTGGAACTGTTTTATAGTGTTCCTGTTATTAAATTGCTGCTTAGAACCATTCCAGAAGTAGCTGCATTTCAGTGGTAGATGGAGTTTTCCTTTAATGAGACTTGAACTTCTTACCTACCTACTTCACAGGAGGATTATGAAGCTTGATTGGTTCTTTCATGCCTGTAAAATGCTCTGCAATCCACTGATAAAAGCTGCTTTAAAAGTGCCACCATTCCAGAGTGAACTTGAGGAAGAGGATTCTGATGAAGACCTCTTCTTGTTCTCTCAAATGTCAGTTCAGGGCTCTCCTCCTAACTCCGACAGAGGCCGCTTCTTAGAAGCCTCTGCTGAAGCTGCAACTGTTTGTGGCCCAGAATTACCACCAATGCCTCGCTAGTATGAGCACCTTTGGGTGGCTCCTCCTGTCTATGCACCTCCTCCATGTCCATATTGGGACCCCGGGGCAGCTTGTCACCAACAGTTTTCCAAAGCATCATATTCTACCAGTCATAGACAGGAGCAGCCAGCATCACCTACTCCCTCCAGGAGGCCTGATCCTTCAATGAACAGGAGGCTAGAGCTGATGAAGGGATTTCTCCTACGGCTAACATTTCCTCTTCATCCCCAGATGAAGCAGTCATGCCTCTTCCTCCTCCATCCCTGGCAGATGATTTTAAACATTTCCAGGACCTGGTCAGGAGGGCCGCAGACTCTACAGATTACCATTGAGGAGGTGACAGAGCCTCATCATAAGCTGTTTGGCATCCTCCATTCACCCTTTTCAGCCTGTAGAGCCATGCCTGTTAATGAGGCTCTTCTGAATGCAGTGAAGATCTTCTGGCACACCCCAGCTTTTATTCTGCCTACATGCAAAAAAGAGTTGACAAGAAGTATTATGGCCCAGGAAAGGACTCAGAATTTTTATATTCTCATCCATCACCTACTCTTTGGTAGTTGACTCAGTGAATGAACATGGTAGTTAGCACCATGCTAAGACCATGCCTCATGACAAAAACCACAAGTGTAGGGACATACTGGGGAGAAAGTTTAGAATTGCTGGTTATCAGGCTTTGATGACAAAGTACAACCATGTGAATTACACCAAACTGACCTCTTTATGGACCATCTACTGACAGAACATAGGGAACAGTTCCAGGCAGTTATTGTAGAGGGCCAGCTACTTCCCAGGACAACCCCGCAAGCCTCCTCTGAGCCGCTGACACCGCCACCTCTTTGATTGCTTTAGTGGTGGGAATGAGAAGAGCCTCCTGGCTCCAACTCTCTGAAGTTCCGAAAGAGGTCCTGAGTACAGTACAGGACCTTCTTTTGATGGGTCCAGTTATTTGCAGATAGCATGGATGAATCTCTGCGAACACCGAAGGACTCTAAAGCTACCTTGTGTTCTCTTGGTATTTATACACCCATCTACAAGAGAAAACTCAACAAGTCTCAGGCGGCCCATAGATCCTGCCCCATCCAATTCCTTCCCTCCCTGAGGTCCTATGAGCCACACCAAAAGAAGCAGAAGTTTCAGAGAAGGAAACAGTTCTCTACTCAGCCTCCCGCCCCTTTAATACTTCTTTCCTGATCAAGGACTATGATGAGGCCCTTCGCCACAGTAGCCTGGTTGAAGCCTCTCGTCCTATGCTTCCTGAAGCATCAAATCAAGAATCATGGGGAAGTGCACCTCTTTTCACACCATCTCGCTGAACAAGCCAGCATAATTTTGCTGGAATTTAGTCTGAACCAGTTGTCTAGGCACAGATTTCATCAGTACAGTTCTTTAAGAACCAAGGCTCTTCATCAGAGTCTGAGGTCAGAGAAAGGGACATCAGCTGGCTAACCCCATCCACACCTCCCACCAAAAATATTTTCTCCTAATGGCAGCACATGCACGCACATACACACAAGTTAATCTACATAGAGTTTGGTGTGACTTCATTATACATAAGTAGGTAGTTAATATGGTAAGTGAAACTACCATTTCTCTGGAAAGCCAGAATCATCATGTGCTGTTATTTTGGTTTATGACCAACATTGTGCCTGGAGGGAAGTTTGTTGTTTTATATGTTGCAAATAACAGGACTCTCTTTCATCAAATGAATGCTGAATCTCTCTTGATTCGGGCTATAATTTATTCCATGTGTGTTACTTCTATTTTGTGTAGCCATGTCTTAATTGTAGGGCTCCATCTTGTGAGCCATAGCTTGGCAATACATTTGTTAGCAGCTACCATTAACATTCTGAATTGTAGTTCTGTATGGTTTTGTAGTGTGGTGGTGAGGAGGGGTGTCTCCAAGAATATACTAGATTGAATTCCTATCAAGCTGTACACTGAAAGTATTTGTTGGCTCTATTTGATATAGATTCTTATAATGTTCTCATCACCGTAATATCTGAGCACCTTCCAGTAGCGCTTTAAGCAAGGTGCCTACACATTTGTCATGTCTTTTTTTCTCTCATCCTCTCCCTATGTATCCCTATCTATGTATCTGTAACCAGAAACTGTAGATCAGGGAGCAGTTCCAAGAAATGTTTTTGCTGACTTGTGTGTCCATAGCCTCTCCAGCAAAGATTGCAGGAGGGACAGGGTTGGCTTCATTTTGTAAATGATAATTGATGTGCAGAAGAAAAGTGAGATTATTTTACATTAGAATTAATGTAATTAAGAAGGTGAGTGAGTGGAGGGAGTTGTTCAGCAGATATCTGTCCAAGTTGCCTACTGCTAAAAGACTTATGGCTTGTCTACACTACCACTTAAGAGGATGTAAGTTACATTGCCAGTGGCTTTTTCAAGTTTTTGTAAGTTACATTGACTTAAAACTGTGTCTAGGCACTCTCATGAATACAAGGACAGATCCGCATCCAGGTCTGTTCCTAAGAAGAGAGATCCCTCCCTGGCCCTGTCCAAATCCAGTAAACCTTAACATGTGGATCATAAGGAGTCTTAGACTGCTTAAGACTCCCAGGAAGGAGGGTAAAGCGCGGAAGAGAAAAAGATCTGTTAGTGGCACTGACACCTAAACATAAAGGCTGACATTCACCAGTTTCATCAAAGACTGCTGGACTTGATTCTTCAGTGGTACAGGCCCACCCTTCTAAGGATGGGCCACCCGCAACATCTCTGGACGCATTGGAATGGTCAGTCCCAACTGCAGGAATACCCCAAACATCAGGATGTGCAGACACGTATTCACCAGATGATATCTTTTTCTGTTATCCTCAATCCCCTCTCCTCTCTGGCCCTTCTGAGAGACGTTGACGCACTGATGGACGAATCTATTTTGGTAATACAGCAACCCTCTCCACGCTAACCCTCAGGCATGAGCATTCACCCTCCAGTACCAATGTTCCCGTCGGTGGAGCAAGAGTAGAACTCCAACTTGGATGAATCAAACACTCCGGCTGGTCATTCATCTCCTCACAGATGAGTCTTAACAGGGAGGTGAGGAGATCCAGATGCAACTTTCCCAGGGACTCCAGGTACCCAATGCCGTGGGGTCCCCATTAACCAGTTGATCCCTCATAGGCCAGTGGGACCCATATGGCAGGTGTCCAGAATCCATCCATAAGTCCTACTGCACCTCTCCCACACATCTCTTGGATCGACGGGCTATGAGGAAGAGGAGGAAATCATTTCCAGATGAAATGATCACTCAGTCTTAATCATCTCTGCTGGACGACCATAAGCAGTACCAGGCTCTACTACAGAAGATAGCAAGTTACTTTCAGATACAAGTAAGGTGGCACACTCAGAAGTGAGGCCATCCTAGAGCGAGCCAGCCAGAGTGGTTTGGCATACTTGGCCTTCTGAGCCCTTACACCTAAAAGAGCTGAGAGGCACTAATTCATACTGGCCAGATGAGCTGAGTTCCTTTTCACCCACCCAGTGGCCCACTTGCTGCTGAGGCAGGCAGCCATGGAAAGTGCAAGGTCACAACATCCTAACACCACCCTGGCTGACAAGGGCTCAAAGAGGTTCCACCTTTCAGGAGGAAAGGTATTCTCCTCTACAAATCTGCAATGCTTTATCACTATCAGGCTTTGTTAGCAAAATATGATTTAACAACTACCGTAGGCTGGCAGACTTTACAGGACAAACGTCCCCATGAGGACAGAGCCCAATTTTAATCCTTCATTGAGGAAGGTGAAATAGTGGCAAAAAATTCCTACCGGCTGCAGTGAATCCAGCAGACAAGGCACCTAGAGAGCTAGCCACTGGTATAGTTATAAATAGGGCCCTACCAAATTCACAGTCTATTTTGCTCAATTTCACGGTCATAGAATTTTAAAAATAGTCAATTTCACAATTTCAGATGTTTACATCTGAAATTTCAGAGTGTTTTAACCATGGGAATCCCCACCCAAAAAGGGGTTATGGGGGGTCACAAAGCTGTTGTAGATTTAGGGTATGTCTACACTGCATTGTTAACTTGGATGTGACACTTCTCGAGGCATCCTGGGCTGATAGTTGGGAGTCTTGCCTGTACTAACTGGTTCTTAGCTCCCTATGGATCCCTCCGCCTTCTGGCAGTTAGCATCAAGAGGTCGTCGGTCACACCAGGTCTACAATTGCTGGACCCAGGTCTGATGGCCATGCTAATGCAGCCGTACTGCACTACGCAGACCTTCTGACTCAGGTCTGTAGTTTGACCTGTGTCCACACTGCAAAATGGGCTTGGACCAGAGTCACAGCGGGACTTAGACTCTGACCCACTCCCTTTAGCCAGGTCATAGGACCTGGCTCCTGAGTGCTTGTTGAGCTGAGTCAGACTGATTTGTATGTGGACAGAAGGCAGGTTTGGGCTCAAACCTGAGTCAGAGCCTAGGCTTAATGCACAATGTATATGTACCCAAAGCCACAGAGTGAGTCAGTGGCAGAGCCATGAATATAATCCAGAGCCCCATCCCCTGATCTATTAGACTATGTTCCCACTGGCATAAAATCATAAGTCAGAGTTTTCACCTTGGGGAGCTTTTGCTGCCCTTCACATAGCTGCACACTTTGGTGGTGTTAAGTTATGCACGTTGTTATCCAGGCTGAGCTGAGAGTAATAGTCCCCTTTAGAAGATATTAAGATGCACATTTTTCATTGAGTATTCAAAGATATGTTACCAAATTATCAAAGGCATTAGTCACATATCCTGAAGGCTTAACCTCACACTCCTTACATTAAAACCATTAGCATAACTCAAAACACCCTTTGCCATCTGTCTTAATGTGAGCATGCTTGCTCAGTATGTTTACCAAATATCCTGACATATAAACCAATGTGCATATTATATACAAGCTCTCTAATTTCCCTTCTGAACACTAATAAAAACCGGTGACGTGGGTATAAACCAACACTTGTCCCCTCTCTGTGCTCACCATCTTTGGGATTAGAAAAGCCCTATCTGGTAACTGAGGTGAGGAAATATCTTATATTAGACCAAGTTCTGTTGACGAAAGAGACAAAACCAACAGAAATTGGTCCAATAAAAGATATTACCTCACCCACCTAGTCTCTCTAATACTATGGGACCAGCATGGTTACAACAACATTGCAAATATCTGGTAACAGGCACATTTGCAAGTCTTATAGGACGTGCATGCTATAAAACACACACTTGAAGTTCTTATCAGGACTACCAGTGCAGATCTCACAAGATATGCATCTAAGGAGGTCTTTTCCTTAACCTTACGCCAAGGAGTGGGTGGTGGGTGTTTTCCTCAAGCCAGAAAAGCCCAGCTTTCCCGTCCCCTTTATGCACATAAGTTAACATCTTGACATTACGGCTTACTAACCATACGTGGTTGAGAAAAAGCAGATATGTATTTTATAAGCACAAATAACCCTCAGTATTAAACAATCACCATCTACATACTGTGTGATCAGTGAAAGCAGATGTCTGAGATAGTCTTGACATGCCTGGGACATTTTAAAACACTGAATAATATAACATACAAATCAAGCTATTTCATCATAACGAGTGATTCTGAGCATGTTGTTCACCATCTACTCGGAGCGTGACATTTCAAATCAAATCTTCATTTCATGTGGAAGGAAAGAAATATTGTTCTTTCTTACCTTGACATGTTTATCATTTGGAGGCTGAGCCAGCTATCTCACTGGGTTCACACTCTAGTTCCAGAAAATCAAAGATAATCATCATTTGTTACGAGTATCATGCACAGCTTGTTATTTTGTGTGTAGCAAACAGAACAAAAGTGGGAGGGAGAATACAGTAATAATTATTTTAGGAACAAATTTTCTCCCTCTCACCCACCCACCCCACCAGTTGGACTTTTACTGGCTTTTTTAAAGTAATTACAACAACTAAATTTGATTTTGATAAAATCTATTGATCAAGTCTATAATTTAGGTTGGAACACACAGCAGTGTTTTCTGTGTATTTCCTCAGAAGTGGCTGGCATACTACTGGGAGCTATAAAATAAATGATTTTAAAAGTGTTCTCAATGAGCTCCAAGATGGATTAGCTATTGTACTCCTTTGGTAAAATATACTCTCATATACTTTTGTGTATAGTTCCTTTCTTCTACTCCAAAACCCTAGAGTAGTTTAGTAGCTAATATGGATGATCAGAGACATTCCTGCTATATCTTATTCAGCTGAGAAAATGTTTCCAATCAGTCAAAAATCCACAAATATCCAGAGATGCCCAACTGGAGTGGAAGCTGAGCACAATTTTTTTCTTCTTTGAGTGTCCAGATGTATGGATCCACCAATTTTTTAACAGAGGAACGTCATTCTTCAAAGATATGCTGAATGGATGGAGTATTATTGGTAGCACAGAGCTAGTTCTAGAAAATGATAAATTATCTGAAAAATCAGGCCACAGGGCTCTCAAATTGGGTACCCATTTTTGACATTAACGTCTGTGCTTCAGTTGCCATTAAAAGGGGAGTTGTGAAGCTAAATCTATCAGTGTCTGTGTAGCACACAGATGCTAAATAGGACTGGAAGGGACTTCCTGGATCATCTCATGCAGTCCCTTGCTATTGCAGGAAACAGTGTCATATAATCAGGGGTGAAAGTAATTTACAGGATTTACCGGTACTGCCGGAGTCCTGAGGGGGGCGTGGCCTCAACCGGAAGAGGCGGGACCTCTCAAGATTTATAGGCCCTGGGGCACTGGCTGTGGCTGGGAGCAGTGGCGTAGCCAAGTTCTAACATCAGGGGGAGCGAACACATAAAAAAAGGCGCCACCCGACATATCAAATTACTAATTACATACTGTTAAATTCGTTATACATATTTATTTGTACTTAAAATGAAAGCACAAGAATGATCCAGCCACGGAAGGGTTGCACAGCCGGCATTTCACAGGAGAACTTTAGATTATACTGCGATATACTTTAGATTCTAGAAAGTAAATCACAGAATACAGTAGTTTGTAATTGTCACCCCTTGCCCCCAGAGCAGAGCGGCGGCTCGGCTGTGGCAGAGTCATTCCCCGGGCTGCCGCTGCTCGCGGAGAAAAGATGCCGCTGAAGAGAGACCACGAGAAAAAAACATCCCCCTCTTCCCTCCTTTTCCTTCCTTCTCCACCTCCTCCGCTGGCACCAGCTGGGCTTCAGAGCCACCAGGAGCTCTGCCCACCAGATTGTGGCTTTTGTGCTGTTCTGTTGAGGTCCCCTTGGATGTCCTGATGTGAGAAAACTGAAAGCTTGGAAGCCGTGTTAACTTCCAAGTGACAGGTGCCTATTGTAGTGCTGCACACTTGGTTTCCAGCCAATGGTTCCTTTATTTCTTGGTGGCATATTAATTATTATTAATAACAAGTCCAGTAGAGCCTAGAAGCCTCACGTGAAGTCAGGCTGTGCTAGAAGCTGTACATATAGAGTACAAAGAGTTTACAGAGGGTGGACGAAAGGAAGTATCCCCATGATTTGGGGTATGTTTACACTGGAAAAGGGAGGTGTAATTTCTGGCTTGTGTAGACATACCCATGCTAGCGCTGATCAAGCTAGTGTGCTAAAAATAGAAATGGAGCCACAGTGGTGCAAGGAGCTAGCCATCCTGAGTGTGATCCCACCTGAGACCCTTGATAAGCACTCAGGTGATTAGCCCCTCCTGGTGCTCATGCCGTTACACTTCTATTTTTAGCACTCTAGTTTGATCTGAGCTAGCACCAGTATGTCTCCTCCAGCTGGGCATGATGCCTCCAGCTCCAATGTAGACGTACCTACAGATGGAGAACAGAGGCACAGTCAGACTAAGTGACTTGTTCAAAGTCACCCAGGGAGTCACTGGCAGAGCTGTGAATTGAACGCATGTCTCCTGCTTCCATACAGTTGGATTGCCGCTTCACCTGGAGGTCTCAGGACAGTAATAGGCTGATTAGGCCTCAGCTGGAGTATTGTGTCCAGTTCTGGGCACCACATGTCAGGAAGGATGTGGACAAATTGGAGAAAGTCCAGAGAAGAGCAACAAAAATGATTCAAGATCTAGAAAACATGAGCTATGAGGGAAGATTGAAAACATTGGGTTTGTTTAGTCTGGAAAAGAGAAGACAGAGAGGGGACATGAGAACAGTTTTCAAGTACATAAAAGGAGGAGAGAGAGGAGGAGAAAGAAAAATTGTTCTTCTTAACCTCTGAGGATAGGACAAGAAGCAATGGGCTTACATTGCAGCAAGTGAGGTTTAGGTTGGATATTTGGAAAAAGTTCCTAACTGTCAGGGTGGTTAAGCACTGGAATAAATTGCCTAGGGAGGTTTTGGAATCTCCATCTCTGGAGATATTTAAGAGTAGGTTAGATAAATGTCTATTAGGGATGGTCTAGACAGTATCTGGACCTGTCATGAGGGCAGGGGACTGGACTAGAAGACCTCCTGAGGTCCCTTCCAATCCTATGATTCCACTGTTGTAAATGTCCTGTGTCCCATGAGCATGGGCTATTAAAGAGCTGCATGTTCATGTAGTGCATTGTGATGGTGTCACATAATGACTGTGCCCCAGGACACACAATAGTGTCCTGCAGTGAGGCATCATCACAACTAAAGATGCAAACAATGCAACACAGTATCATGGTGCCCTGGCTATCATGCCAGCAGGATACCAGTACTTGCCATTGATGTTCTTCATGCATTGTGCTTTATAGAATACAACCGTACAGACAGAGAGACCATTCATCCCAGCCTGAAATGCAGCTGCTTCTGGGGTGGAACTTGGCAGCCAATTTGCACCACAACGGTGTGACAGAGGCAACAAAGTGGAAAAAATGTCTCCTCCTGTCACAACTGCAGGGGCAAGATGGGTCAGCAGGATGCAATCGCCCACACTGGCCAGGACAGGAGGGTTAAGCAGTGATGAAGTGGACTCTTTAGTGATCACACATGGTCAGGATGTTGGTTTTAAGCTTCCTCTGAGAGATGGTGGCACAGTGCCCCCTGAGCATCATGCTTCAGCGCTGATTCAATACTGACTCTGAGGGAAGGTCTCGGCTTCCTGCATCACCAGCCCAGGAGCAAGAGCTCACCCAGGATGGTTCAGGAGGTGTTTGCCTTCCCCGCCGCGCAGCCGCCTCACTCTGCATGGAGCTGCTGGGGCTGGAGGGCCAACGGGGCTGCTGCTCCTCAGGCCCCCCCCCCGCCGCGCTGCCGCCCCTTCCCCTCCTGGCAGAGCCCACCCCTGCCTGGGCAGCGTGCACCAAGTGAGGCTCGGCTTAGCGAGCCGGGCAGCTGCGGGCCCTGTAAATCCGCCCGGGCTCTGAGCTGCGGGCGGGATTTAAAGGGCCTGGAGCTCCCGCCACTGCGGGGAGCCCCAAGCCCTTTAAATCCCAGCCCCAGCCCAGCTGCTGGAGCTGCGGGGGGATTCAAAGGGCTCTGGGCTCCCCGCTGCGGCGGGGGGAGCTCTGAGCCCTTTAAATCCTGGCCCCAGCCCGGCTGCCGGAGCTGCAGGTGGGTATTTAAAGGGCTCAGGGCTCCCCACAGCCGCGGGGAGCCCTGAGCTCTTTAAATCCCCGCCACGGAAGCCGGTGCGGTCCGGCACGGCGTACTGGCTCTTGCCGGTACACCGGACCGGACCGGCTTACTTTCACCTCTGCATATAATCCTGTTCATAAATTTATCAAGCTTCATCTTAAAACTACCCAAACGTATTGTCTATGAAAAATGAGAGAGTCCAGAGATGTCCAAGACGACAGTGGAACCAGCACAGTATATAAAGCCATCCTAACAACCCCCAATAGGCTCAAATCCTGGTTCTAAACAGACGTGAATGGAATCTGCTCATAACATTGGCCCTACCCAGTCTTGGCATAGGAAAAAGGAGATGATGATCTGTTGTATTTGTTTAAATGGAATATATGGGCCCAGAGAGTCAAAGGTGTTAATACGATCCTGTAGCTGTCCAACATTAAATAGTTTTAAACAAAGTTTGATATACAGAGACCTCAGCCTGCTAAATACTATGGCAAACACAGTTAAAAAGCCTTTAAACCTTTTATTAAAGATACAGAAAATGAAGAAAAAACAGTTAAAGCATTTGAAATGTAACATATTAAGTAAGGCTTTTATTTTAACAACATCCTTTGTTCCCTTTCCCTTTCTCTGAAGTTAGTCTTTAGAAGGAACAAACCCCTTGTCTAACAGTCTCTTAGAGGGTATTCTTTTGGGGTGGGAAAGAAGTTAATTGAGATGGGCTGGAGCTACCATTGTTGTTACTGTTCGATCCTGTTTCCTAGAAAGCAAAACAAGACAAAACACACACACAAGCAGAAGAAAGAAAGAAAATGCAGGTTCTTTCTCTGGTGTTTACTCTCAATTACAACTTCACTGCTGGCAAAACATGGGCACAGCATACAGGCTTTTCAACCACTACAAGAACTGGCAGATTTATACCCGCATCAGGCTGTTTAGGGGATTGCTTTTATCTCCCTCTCTGCTCACAGGCTTACAGTAATGTTGCAAAATATGCAGTCTTGGCCGGCTAAGCCAGACTCTTGTTAGAAGACAAAATGAGAAGCATAGGAAACAGAAGAAAAACGGTGGGGAAGGAAAAAGACACACTGGGTTCAGGTGACAAAGTCTCACATTCCTGGTGGCAGTCAAGATTCAGCCAGAACTGGTGGAGGTGGCAATGTCATCCGTCCCTCTGTTAGCTCGGTCTGGTAAGGACAGCTCTTGGGATCAAGACTACGAAGGCCCACTGATGTTACAGTGGATCTCAAGGATAAATGAAGGTGGCAACCATGATAGTGAAGCTTGCTCTTTTCCCTTCTTTTAGTCAGCAGTTGTCCCCCTGCACTTCCTCTATAACAACTTTGATCTCAAAACCTCTTTTATTTTAAGGACCCTGAAAGGGAGTGAAGGGCGGAATAGTCCATCCTCCCACTATTTTGTCCACCAGCAGGCCTAATTTCTGATACCAGGTTTGGTTCATTGATTTCTGGGCTCGCATTGTTCTTGTTTATCTGGCATGCTTCTAACAGTCCTTGAATTACATCAGTAGGTCTTTTTGTTTGGACTGATTCAGTCTCTCTCTTTTTTGCACCTTTCCCCACCAACATTTGTTGTTAGGTTATTGAAACATTTTATTAATTTTCATTCACTTTTCACAGATGAGCTCACAATTAGGGTAAACTAATTCGGTTGTTTGCGCCCACTACTCAAGTTGGAAGGCTGTTCCAGAACCTCACTACTCTGATTTTAGAAACCTTCTTCTAATTTCCAGCCTATTCCTGGCCATTTGTTCTTGTGCCAACGCTGTTGTATAGCTTAAATAGCTGTTCTCCATCCATGGTGTTTACAGTGGTGCATGCCA
Organism: Emys orbicularis; assembly: GCF_028017835.1. NCBI lineage: Eukaryota > Metazoa > Chordata > Testudines > Emydidae > Emys > Emys orbicularis. Next base: position 34,154,635 of record NC_088696.1, read on the forward strand.
TAGTAAAGCCCCTGGGGAAACTTATAATTCTGTAGTCCGAGGAGGGTTTGAATGATTAGCCTCATATCAAATAATGAGCATAAAATGAAATCTTGACCATCCATTCTGAGCACTGAATGGAGTGGAGGTCCTGTGGACAAAATAGTTTGTGATCATGTAATTAAAGACTGTATCATAATGCATATGCAACCTTAATTTTAGAAATTCTTAACTTATGAATGCTTTACTTTGCAACCTTAACATTATACAAATTACATATAAAAACCTACATTTAAAGAGAGTGTAATTCACCCCGTGCAGAGAGCCAGCAGAAGGTCTACAAACTATTTAAGTCCCATTTCAACCTTATGTCAAGGACTTACGCAGTGTGTAGGCCTCGTGCAAGGTCTCTGCACAGAGGATGAATTTTATTTATACTGTCCAAAACAATACCACCCACTTTACATACAAATAGTAAGATATTCCTTGCCCCAAATTGTTTAAATATACACCATGCAGTAGGGGAAAAAATGCAATACAAGGGCTTGTTTGGGGAGGGGGTGGGTAGGAGGGGTTGGAGTGGTTTTGTGCTTTTATTCTTTTTATCTCCCTCCTGCGTATTTTGCTTTATGTCCCTAACAACGTCTGTTAGCTGCACAAGAGGAATGCAGCATTCTGAGTATCTATCTGTAAAGTTAAATGTTGTTTTAAGCACATTCCCTTGTACTCAGGCTTTTTCACATTGTGCTTCCCATAGGAGACACTACAGTTCGATGTGAGCAACTTGATCTGCTTCAAGATTGGCTGGCTGATTTCCGAAAATCTACCTCCTCCTCCAGCACAGCCAATCCAGAGGAGCTGGTGGCTTTTGATGTGATCTGTGGAGATCTCAACTTTGACAACTGCTCATCTGGTGAGACAAGCTTTTCCCCTTCCTCTTGAATACGTAGCATCACAGTGAGCTACTAAGGTGTTGTAATGTCTCCTCTAACTGCTTTAGAGCAGTGATCTGCAATTGTACATGGCTTTTGCAATCACATTTAAATAAGAATAAATTGCTATAAAAACTTTTAAAAATGGAAGTAAAGATTGTTAATCTGAGTGGGCAAACCCAATGTTTAAGAGATGCCTATTCATTAAAGGGGAAATTTCTAAGGCACAAAGGGCAGTCCTATCATTTGTGCCTTTGATAGTCTCCACCAAACTCTAAAAGAATCAGACAGGTAGCTCTTACCTGCTCTACACTTTTATTGTCACTATGGCACCTATATACCCTTTCTTTCTAGTTACTAATATATATCAACAGGCATATAATCACTGGGTACCTGTGGAAAAAATCTTACATAACTGTGTAGTTAAAGACTGTATCATAATGCATACGCACAAGGGGGCTGAATTAATGTTCCGAAGGCAACTTTAATTCTGGCATTTACTATCTTTAAGGACTTGACTTTGCAACCTTAATATTCTTTTAACTTATTTTTTGGAAGTTATTCCATATATGGAGGGCAGAGGACACCATTAAAAGTAGACATTTACTACAAACAGATGTTAAATTTGCAGTGGAATTCTGAGTAAAGAATATCTCACACACTAGGATAAAGTCAAACATGATACAGTAAATGTTATTTTTAATGGCAGCAACTGTATGTGTTTGCACAATGTGTATAGGCAATTACATAAATGGATGTTAATTTATTTCAACTGGCTCATCACTACACTAGCTGGGCATACCACAGAAATTAAAAAACAATTATTACCAACAATTGGCACAAATCAAAAAATCCATCCCAACTTCTAACACTACTGTCTGTTAATGCGGGATCCCCTCTAAATTATGTTCTAAAATTAAGAAATATTCAAAGTAAAAAAAAGTCTTGCATTATGTTCCAAAAGTAAGTGAATTGGGACTCTGTTGGACTGTAGGAGAGAGCAAATTTCAGAACCAAAGGCTGTCTACTAGTGATGTCTTGCTGCTTGCTCAAAGGAGTTTAACCCTGGGCCCAAACAACAGAAGCTTTTCTAGAAAAGCAACTGATCTGAAAAGTATAGGAAGAGGGGTTGTCTAAGACAACCAGCATTATAGATACTAGCTACCACCACCAAGTAGCAGCTTGGAAGCCAGCACAGAGTGTAAATCACAGGTGATGTATATTCGTGTGTGCATGCCCCACTAAATAGGCAGGTAATTGCAAAATGCTCTTGCTGAAGCAGCCAAATGACCTCCAATGGTAGCCTAAATAGAACACATTATAGTAGTCCAGCCTGGAGCTGGCAAAAGGCATGGAGAGGGCTACATCTGAGCTACTGCTACTATGTGGGCATACAAAGAGATGGATACACTAGGACCGTCAGAGTGTGAACCAGTGAGACAAGGGGTAGGAACAATCATGAGCACCGTGAGTCTCTTAATATGTTCTCTTTTGTGCATATTGGTTTATACTGTGCTTTTAGTCAGCTAGGTTAGAGCTAAATTCAAGTTTCGGTTCAGATTGGGCTCTAAAGTTTAGGACCAGCAGGTTTATGGATTCTTAGTCACTGTTCAAGCCCATTTGCTTAGTGGAGATATTAGTGTCCATAGGGAATCCATCCCCTCTAATGAAGCTGGGTGTACCAGTTATGTCAAATAAAAAGATACCTCCTGTACAGTCCAAAATAACTACTATTCTTTCATATCATGTCTTTGAATGTGCTTTTCTTTTGAAACTGTTGATGAGATTGATATAGTGCTAATCACCACAGACGAGGTTAATTAATCTGGTTTGGATAGATAGTTGTTCAAATTAAAAATTCAAAATGTTGACTGCCCCTGCATTGCCTGGTCTTGTCTCATATTTACATGTGCTACTACTTGGCAGTCAGGATTCTCAGGAGATGAATAACTATCATACTCCGCTTTGGATCAAATGCTCACGGTCAATTTAGTTATTGCATCTCCAATCTCAAATGAACCCTGAAGTTGAGTAGAAAAGTATCTGAAGAACAGAACATGAAGTTGGCAGACACTCTGACTTGGCATCTGGAATTATGAATCAACATTCTAGAGCTGAAATTCAAGATTTATTGACCAGAGTTTATTAGTAAAGCAAAAATTTCCCTATGCTTTATTAGCTCAGAGGTAAATCAATTTTAGCTGAATTCAGATACATCCAATCAGAATTCAGTTATTTACATACTTGTGTAGCTTTGCTCCAAATCTTAAAATTGCTGACCTCTGATGAGATAAAGAAACTTCCTGGTTTGTAAACATGATCATTTCATCCAATGAATGATCTAGAATAATCTTTTTGTACAATATGTAGCAAACATAGTATGTGCATTTTAGCCAAGTGTCAGATGTTACTTGGTTGACAATATATTTTTATACTTGTGAAGCTGGGGTACAGTGGTTGAGTTTTTGTAGGCATGTTTGCATAGGGGTTTAAATTACTGAAACGTAACCATTGTTAAAGGGGATGCTAACAAGGTAAAAGCTGTTCTTAGATGTGTTACTAACAATTAAAATCATTAAAAGCATTGAAAATTTGTTTTATTTTTGCTATTAATGCAGTTTACTATTTTGCACTTTTGAAATGGAAGTTGAAATTAAGTTGATCACTTTCATTTTTTATTTATAGTCAGTCTCACTTTTTGGTTCTCATGCATTAAATTAGAACAATGCTGCAGTGTTTGTGTTTACAACTCTGCAGGGGAATGTTTTTAATTTTAAAAGTCACAGATCTTTGTTAGGTAATGTACTTCAGACCGAAAATGTAGGTTTTGTATTTTTAAGTGCTAAATCTTGATACAGTATTTACCAATTTTGCGCTGTAAAGAGTCTGGAAGCTTTTAAGGAAAAAAATTAACTGAATATTTTTAGACTCGCCAGCTTTCTTTACAAACTGTGAAATTGTAGAATAGTTTGTTTCCTCCCGTGAAAATCCAGCTCTAACTCTTTGTTGAAAGTTAAACCATTAATCCATCTGACATTCGCAAGTTCCTTAGTCACCCCATGTTTTAGGGCCATTTGCACCCTAGTACTAGAGAGTTATCACACTTCTAACATCAGTACATTGAATTCTCAGTTATCAGGAACTTTATTATAAGGCTGTCTTTAATGTCAGGCTGATGTAGTCTGACTCTGATGGAAATCTATTATATTTTAAACCTTTTGCTACGAGGTGAAAAAAACGTTCAATGAGAGGGGGCTAGGCTGTACCTCTCAGCCATGAATAGTAACAATTGCTGCATGGTAGTGGATTAATAATCACAGAATTTTATTCCTTTCCATGGCTTCTCCAATGAGGTTTGTAGGCATATGAAACCCTGAGACAGAGCAAAACTTGAAGAAATAAAATTGCAGAGTTCATCTGGTCCTTAAATAAAAATACCTGAACAAAATCAATAACCTGCTGAGACAGGAGGGATTTAAGTGTACCTGTCAAATCTTAAATAACCTCGTTTTCTGCAATTCCTCCAAGATGTCTCTGCTAATTTATTACTGCCTCAGCCCCAGAATCGTCTTGTGGTTCTAAAGACGGCAACTTTCAAGGCAGCTGAGACAATGCGGGTGCAATAGTTGAACTGGAGGTATCAGTTCTCAGCTCAGTAAGATACACTGAACAAAATGCAAGAATGGGATTCTGTGGCCCTATAGCTAGGGACAAAGCAGATACAATGACGTAAGAGCCTGTAACAGCCTCGGGGCAGTGGATGTTTAGTACGAATGTGGCTACAGACTGAACACGTGTTTCCTTTTTCTGACCCCTTCTAGTTGGAATTGAGATAGTCACACAACATCATCCCTTGGCAAGAATGATGTTGCTTTCCTGTAGAAGCAGGTCTGGTTTGCTCCTGTTGATGCAGGGCAACGTCGTCCTTAGGTGATACATCTAGCTCAAACTTCAAAGAAGTTCCCCCTCCCTTGTTTTGAGTGTGTCCATTTTCATACACATTTATGGATTTTGTTGCCTTGACAATAGCCTGTGACAAATGACATCATTAGTTCCAAGTGCAGGGACTTGTGAATGTTCCAAGGATCCCTAGAGGGAACTTGAACTGTTGATAAGAAATTCTAAAATCTAAAATGGTGGAAGTGCTGCAAAGAAGAAAATTATCAAGGGACGCTGCCAGTTTAATAGGTTTTTAAAAAAATTATTGGATTTACAGCAGTGCTGGTATTTTCAGTTTGAGGGTCTGATCCTGCAAATACTACTAGATATGAGGTTTACTATAATAAATAGTACACCCTGAATTTTAATTCTCCTAGCTCCTTCATCCAGTGCCAATAGTACTAGTTTGTTGTTACATTAAATAATCCTAGAGGCATATATTTGCTATTAGACTTGAAGTAGATAAATTGGTACTAATTGTGCTCCTGGAGAAATTAAGCATTGAGAATGCATGTGGTATGCTGCTTGTAATTTGGACTACTTTAATATTCAGGATAACAATATCACAACACAAAATATCATTTCTCAGTCAGTTATGTAACCTAAGTGTTTCGTGAACAGTGAATCTTGTGAGGCAGTCATACCACAAGCTTCTAACTTCAACAAATGCGCTGCAGAGACTATGTACATACCCAACTCACCATCGGTCCTGTCAATATGAAGCCAGCGGGTGTAGTTCTGCACTGCCTAACATTTAACACCTACATTGTGTTGTCATTTACGTCAGTACACAGCCAAAGGCAATGGAGAATCAGGCCCATTAATTACTCCCAAAAATCAGATGGGCAGGAGTTCGCAGTGAAACTTTTGTTGTTGTTGTTGTTGATACATTTTCTTCTGTTTTAAAGTGCTCTATTTTCCAACAGTGACTCTTTGTTCTTAGTGGAGTTTTGTTGGCGGGGGCAATTATTTGGAGAGTTCAGGCAGTGGAGAATAGGATATTAACAACTAATTGTATACAGTAGCACCAACCAGCTCCAATGACATTAGGGCTCCATTATGCTGGGTGCTGTACCAATGCATAGTAACAGTAAGGGACAGATTTTTAAAAGGTATTTAGACACCTAAAAATGCAGATAGGTGCCTAGGCAATTTTGAAAAATTCCCCACTAGGCACCTAACTCCCATTGGGCACCTATCTGCACCTCTAGGTGCCCAAGTACCTTTAAAAATCTGGCCCTAAAGAGTTTAGGCTCCTAATTAAGACAAAATGCAACAAGGCAGTATAACGAGGGAGTGGAGGCGACCAGGGATATGAAAGTGGCCTATTTTTCATGATTTACAGTTTTGGAGGATTTGAAATATACAGGTAACATTTTTAATGCCATTAATCTCAACTGGCCTAAGGTCTTTCACCTTTAGGTCACCAGTTCAAATCCAGCCCAGGTAATTAGTGCCCAAAAGTCATCATTTGCTGTCTGTTCAGTGGGCCAGTTGAAATGAGTTGGTGATATTAGCCCAGTTCCTCAAACATGTGCCACCACCACAGCTGGCACTATTTGGTACGCCGTTGGCAGTCTTGCAGACTAGAAATTGAAAGGGCATGGAGACTGGTCCCTCCAGGACAGGGGTTATGTAAATTACCCAAGCAAGGTGGGAAATCCACATTCCCATTGCCTGCAATCAAACCTGTTTTGAAGATAAATAAGGGGCATCAGTTCCTTCAGCTGTCAATTTAGCATTAAACTAGTGATAAATGGGAGACAGACATTTAGGAAATGCTTTTGTCAAATCTGAGGACTAAGATTTAGAGAATTTATAAAATGTAGCTCATGGTTAATAAGAATCTTGACTACAATTGAGAGTTTTGGTTTATTTGTTTTTTTTTAAATTCATTACAGAATGTTGCTAATATCACCTTAGAAACCAAAATGAAATCAGGTTCCAAATTAAATTAGTGCTGCTGTAGTCTTGACCAGAGAGGTTGCTTCAGAGTGATGGGAGGAACCTCCTCTCCCTTCCAGGGGCACGAGCTGAGGGGACAGATTGGAGAGTCAAGTTTGCCTTTTGCATGGTACCAGTTTTTGCACTGTATTTTAAAGCTTGCACTATGTGATTGATTTGCCTTTCCCTGGACTTGTTCTTTCCTTGCAGAGGACAAGCTGGAGCAGCAGCACTCCCTGTTTACACGCTACAAAGATCCATGCCGGCTTGGTCCTGGGGAAGAAAAACCATGGGCAGTTGGTAAGGTTTTGTCTCAAACTGTCAGAGGCAACCGATTTTATCCTTATATGGCCCTGAGACCCCACCTGCAGGCAGCATATGGTATAACTAAGGGGCAGTAACAATTAAGTTGGGACTAAAGATTTACAAACTGTGGTTTAAAAGTGTTATGTCTTTTGTAAGCCTCAGAGTGCTTTATTGTATTATAAACTGTACCCAAATAGTGGATAAGGTGATTTCTACCAAAATGCAGCCCCTGCTGGAATTGAACATGGCATCAGTTTATAAGATTACTCAAGTACCCTGCCACAGTTTAGCCATTTTAAAATTAGCTTTTAAAACCCAGTTAAACCATTGTGGTTTCTCTGTATTCCAATTCTAGTCTCTCAGTTACACCAAGCTATTTGTATGTAAACTGAAGCATTCAGCTGATGATTCGACTCTTCCAGCCCCATTAATTGCTGATGTTCTAAATCAGTGTTTGTGACAAGGTAATTAAACAATTCCATTGGCACAGTTTTCATTTTCACATCCACTTCAAACTGCATACCTTAAGAAAAAATTCATTCCTGGTGTAATTCCACTGATTTCAACTGAGTTACACTAGAGATTACTTTGCCCACTGCACTTCCATGAAAAACTTTAAAAACAGGAGTGATGATCGAGATACAAAAGGAGCGCTTAAACACGATAAAGTAATTGCAGAGAAACTAAATGGATTCTTTGCTTCAGTCTTCATGGCTGAGGCTGTTAGGGAGATTCCCAAACCTGAGCCGGCTTTTGTAGGTGACAAATCTGAGGAACTGTCACAGATTGAAGTGTCACTAGAGGAGGTTTCGGAATTAATTGATAAACTCAACATTAACAAGTCACCAGGACCAGATGGCATTCACCCAAGAGTTCTGAAAGAACTCAAATGTGAAGTTGCGGAACTATTAACTAAGGTTTGTAACCTGTCCTTTAAATCGGCTTCTGTACCCAATGATTGGAAGTTAGCTAATGTAACACCAATATTTTAAAAGGGCTCTTGAGGTGATCCCGGCAATTACAGACTGGTAAGTCTAAGGTCGGTACCGGGCAAATTAGTCGAAACAATAGTTAAGAATAAAATTGTCAGACACATAGAAAAACAAACTGTTGAGCAATAGTCAACATGGTTTCTGTAAAGGGAAATCGTGTTTTACTAATCTATTAGAGTTCTTTGAAGGGGTCAACAAACATGTGGACAAGGGGGATCCAGTGGACATAGTGTACTTAGATTTCCAGAAAGCCTTTGACAAGGTCCCTCACCAAAGGCTCTTACATAAATTAAGCTGTCATGAGATAAAAGGGAAGGTCCTTTCATGGATTGAGAACTGGTTAAAAGACAGGGAAAAAAAGGGTAGGAATTAATGGTAAATTCTCAGAATGGAGAGGGGGTAACTAGTGGTGTTCCCCAACGGTCAGTCCTCGGACCGATCCTATTCAACTTATTCATAAATGATCTGGAGAAAGGGGTAAACAGTGAGGTGGCAAAGTTTGCAGATGATACTAAACTGCTCAAGATAGTTAAGACCAAAGCAGACTGTGAAGAACTTCAAAAAGATCTCACAAAACAGCAAATGAAATTTAATGTGGATAAATGTAAAGTAATGCACATTGGAAAAAATAACCCCAACTATACATACAATATGATGGGGGTTAATTTAGCTACAGCGAGTCAGGAAAAAGATCTTGGAGTCATCGTGGATAGTTCTCTGAAGATGTCCACGCAGTGTGCAGGGGCGGTCAAAAAAGCAAACAGGATGTTAGGAATCATTAAAAAGGGGATTGAGAATATATTATTGCCCTTATATAAATCAATGGTACGCCCACATCTCAAATACTGCGTACAGATGTGGTCTCCTCACCTCAAAAAAGATATACTGGCACTAGAAAAGGTTCAGAAAAGGGCAACTAAAATGATTGGGGGTTTGGAACGGGTCCCATATGAGAGAGATTAAAGAGGCTAGAACTCTTCAGCTTGGAAAAGAGGAGACTAAGGGGGATATGATAGAGGTATATAAAAATCATGAGTGATGTAGAGAAAGTGGATAAGGAAAAGTTATTTACTTATTCCCATAATACAAGAACTAGGGGTCACCAAATGAAATTAATAGGCAGCAGGTTTAAAACAAATAAAAGGAAGTTCTTCTTCACTCAGCGCACAGTCAGCTTGTGGAACTCCTTACCTGAGGTGGTTGTGAAGGCTAGGACTATAACAGCGTTTAAAAGAGAACTGGATAAATCCATGGTGGTTAAGTCCATTAATGGCTATTAGCCAGGATGGGTAAGGAATGGTGTCCCTAGCCTCTGTTGGAGATGGATGGCAGGAGAGAGATCACTTGATCATTGCCTGTTAGGTTCACTCCCTCTGGGGCACCTGGCATTGGCCACTGTCGGTAGACAGGATACTGGTCTAGATGGACCTTTGGTCTGACCCAGTACGGCCGTTCTTATGAGTGGTGGTTTCACTTAATTAGATTGATTGAGGAAGTGGTTAGAGTAGGTCAGATTGGGTAGTTTGCCAGGAAGGTTTAAAAAGCTTGGGGGGGGCAGGGGGGGCAGAGGGTTCTGTGCAGGAGGCAAGGGAAAAGAGACACTTAAGAATCAGAAAGAGGGAGAGTGGAGGAACTGAGTGCAAGCATTCCCATCCTCATTGCTGTTAGGGAGGATTTTTTGCATTCGTTCTGAAATGGAAGAGTCCCATTAGATCAAAAGCATTAGCCTGCATGGGCAAGATACAGTCCCTGAAGGGAGGACATATCTTAAACCGATAGCACCCTTGTCCAAAGCAAATGCAAAGTGAGTATAAAATGCTATCACATCAGAAAGGAACACTTTCTGATTCCACGCTCTTTGCACCACTACAATTAACTACACAAGGTGCAAGTAGCAATAGGTATGCTGAGCTAGTCACGTGTTCCTTTTTGTTCACAGGTACCTTGTTAGATCCTGAAGGATTGTATGACGAAGAAGTGTGCACTCCAGATAACCTACAGAAGTATGCACTCAGTCTCTCTTTCACTGTTTACAGACAATTCATTGAAAAGCTAGTTTGTCATTTTCCATTTAATATTTTAATTCAGGTGATAAGTGACTACAATTTACTATCCGATGGCTGTTTGGTGGCCTTTGAGAGATGTGTTTCTTACGTTTGATTTGGCAATAGCAGCAGAGGTACTAAGGATTTAATTAACTCTAGACACTGTACTGACTTTGCATCTCTAGAGGTGGTCCCGCCTGACCCGCAGGAATACGGTGAATGTGGCATGATGTAAATATGTATAGATAATAAAAGGTTAAAGCACTATAGTATTACTGCCCAAGCCAGATAGGGGAGTCATGCTGTCTTATGGCCAAGTGGAAAACTTCAGATTCTAGAGATGTCACTCTGACATCTTTAACCAGCACTAGATTTACACTAAAACATTTTAAAAAAATAAAATGGCTGTGGAGGGGGGGTAGAAACAAAGTAAACTCTGGGTCTAACCAACCTTGAATTTTGGGCAAGTTTGGATCATGACTCCAAACCCTGTGGTTATTAACCATATTATCAAAAGAGGCATGCACTACAAAATTCAAAGCTGGTTAATAGTCAATGAATTCACACCTATGTATACATTCAGTTTGTAGGAACAGGACAATAAAACCAAGTTTTGAATGCTACCAGACTGGGCATAGCACAGCCTGTTTGAAGATCTCTCCACAGCTGACCAGTCCAGCAGACTTGGTACTAACAATGAGGGAACTAGCTGAATAAAATAACTGGCCCAAGAACTAAAACTCAACCCAGACTAACCCTATGAGGTTATGTAGATTCTGTCATAGTAGTAGAAAGCTCCCATAGTTCATTGTACGTAAACCATGAATGGGGGAGAGGGGGGAAATGATCATCACATCAAACATGCCATGGGAAAAAGAAAAGCGGAGTATCAGCCAACAGAACTGGCCTGTAGTTGCAGTTTATTTTCATGATATGTTTGATTTAGCTGTGTGTCTTGGGCATGTTCCAACTCACTGCTGCAAAAGACCACTTACCAAAGGCTGACGAAACCTTAGGAGACATTTCTTTAAGGACTATACGAGGCCTATGCTTAGATAATATACTGTTGAAGCAATTCTGATGCTAGTTTAGTACTTTGCTGAGCAACATCTTTAACAGACAAGCACATGCTTGTCCTTTGGCCATCTTGTCTTCATTAGTAGATTGTATAAATCATAATAAGTATAGAAGATCCAACTGCTGCATGGTATCAAAACATACTTACTGGTACTTTCTACGGTATTTCTGGAAGTCTATAAATGAAATATACCACGGTGATAATAAGGTTGTTTGAATAGGTACTGGGTTAAATATGTGAAACGAGGGTAGTCATGAAACTCAACTAAGTTAAAATTTAGTTGTATGGAACTTACTGATTTTAAAAGATAAAATCTGTGTCTAGCCTATATTCAACAATTTACAAGCTGTAGCCTGTTTTAGGAACACCGTATTAATAAGTAGCCAGGAGCAGTTATTAAGGGCAAACTTTTCAACAGGCCTCCAAAATCTACAAATCTATTTACATTTGCAGGCCAAATGACCCCTCTCTTACATGCACATTTGCAGGCACATCCATTCAGATGTACAAGATGCAAAACTATCCTGTACTAAAGACATTTATGCAAGTAAAAGAGGGGTCCATTTGGCCTGCACAGGCAAATCTGCAACTGTAAATATGCATGTGCACGTGATTCCCCATTTTATGGCTCCAAGTGCAGGCATGGAGATTTACAAACTGGAGCTCCCTAAAATTTTTGTGGATTAATTTTCAAGGGGTCCTTTGGGACAGTTTGTCATTTAACAGATTTACTGTTCCTATTAAAATAAAAAACAAATATACAAAAAACCCAACCATAAAAAGGAGCTATTTGCATTTAGTAATAAACATGGGTCACATTGATAAATGGTTTATAAAGGATTAATACTTAGTTACATACATGAATAAGTGAATAGTATAGATGGTTATGAGCAATCCACTGAACTCTTAATTTATTAGCCATTTATTCAAACATCTGTCATTTATTAACTATTTAGAAATTATTTTATGTGCAACCGTAATATAAAGTATGACTGAAAAAAGGTGTTCAGGAGTTTTGTTACAGGATTAAACGAAAGATTTACCTGCTAAGATTTGCATCGGGGCTCCTCTTTTCCTGGAAGACTTAGCAATTCCCTCACCCTCTGAAGTCCTCATCCAAAGCCTACTGCAGTCCATGGGAATCTTTCCATTGACTTGAATGGACTTTTAATCAGGCCTTAAAGGAGGACAGGGATTTTCATTCATAGCTTTTCTGAAAGTGATTTAAGGCTTTAGAGAGGCCATCCCCTATAGGAGGGAACCATTGGAACTTGGATTCAGGCCTTGGCCAGTGATTTGCAGGTACTATTTATAACAACATTTATCTGTAATTTTAGAGTCCACATTACATTAATGATTTTAGATTGTAAAAGTTAATTAAAATGTTTTAAAAAACTTAATCAAAGCTCATTCATAACTGATATAGAGGTGAAGTGCATAGAGAATCTAAAATGGTATCATCAGCATAAAGATGGAGAGGAGCTTCCAGCTGTCTGACTTATATTGTTAATGTAGACGGCAAATCAGATTGGGCTTAAAATAGATGCTTGCAGAAATCCTTCAGTAGTAAAATTTGGCTGCGACATAAACCCATCCAATTTAACCAAATGTTTATATTGGCATAGGTAGCCCTGGGAAACGGTTCAGCAAATCAGAGTCAATGCCAATCTCCTACAGTCTGTTAATAAAATCACATCATTAATTGCTTTAGATGAGTCAATGAAGGTACAGCACAGACTTGTCCCTTATTAAAAGGATAAGTAATGGGAACTATCATACGAGCTAGAACAAGCTTGACCCCCTGATTAGCAGAATATAATAAGCATCAATAGTGAGCAAGCTGTTTATTAACTAATTTTTCTGTAAATCTGGGACAAGTTAATAAGGTAGATATTGATCTTTTACAACTTGGACTCCACCTCTGAACAATGGTTCAATGTAAACACACTTCCATTTTGAAGGAGCCTTAGCTGTAAAGCTGAGCTTTTAATTTAGGGCAAGTAATTTCTTCTCACAGAAGGTGAAATTTACCCTGATGCAGAGGGCCAACACAAGGCCATCTGCATCATTTAAGCACCACACAAGGTCGGTGGGGTGTGGAGTATTCACTGGTTGTACAGAAGTACCGGGACTCTATACTGGAACAAGGTCTCCATAGTCCAGCACAGAAGGCCCCATTAGGGACCAGTCAAGAGATGAGATTCAGATCTACATTTATGAAGATTCAGTGGCCCCAAAGCAATCTGTGTGGAGAGAGTGTGGCCCACAATTCCATGCCACAAGCTGGAACAGCAGCAAGGCTGTGGGGCCTGCACAATTTCCTGCTCCCCTGGGTTGTGGGATGGCTTACCCAAGCTTTGTGCAGGTGGAGTGAAATTGACTCCAGAATGTCAGACACCAGATCACATTCTCTCACTCACGTATCATACTTTTTGCAGGTGTGGAGTCATCAGACAGTCTGATATTCAATATTAAAAATGAGCTGTGCTGATTAGTTGTGATTGGCCACTATAGTCACATGGTATTGTTTCCATGCTCTAAATGGAGGAGTCATAACTTTGGTAATAGGCAGGAAGGTTTAAAAAAAAGCCACCTGGGGGTATTAAATCTCTCAAGGTTTTTTTAAACCCTTTCTGTGTCCTAGGTCTTATCTGAGGCATTAGCACCTGCTGTGTCAAGCAGCAGCCCCTCACATATAAGTGATCTGAATTTTACAGAGAATACAGGTGCATGAAAATTTAAAATTCATTGTCCTGGAGTATTTGAGATGAAAATTCCTTTTCCATAAACATTTGTGTAGATGACTCAATCGCTGAAATGGGCACCGGAAGTGAATGTAAAAGGGGCTCAAGTGCAGCTCAAGCAAAGTCATCTTTTAAATGAAGTGACTGCACAGATGAAAATTGTAGGGTTTGGGTTTTTGTTGCAGTATTGGTCCAGCTCTGCGCAGCTTTTGCTCAACTTTGTTATTTAATTTGCACTTACCAAGTCTGTGTGGGCTGCTGCTTTTCAATGGAGGTCAGCTTGATTAGAGCCAGATCATTTTCTTGAATCTAAATGAGACTTTCAGAAAGAGCACCGTTTTCAGAAACAAGCTGTAGAATGAACAGTCTTACTCTCCATTTTATGGAATCAGCGTGTTCTAGTAAGCTAATTTAACACAATTAATCACATGACCGTCCACATTTGAAACATCCTATATGAAAGAAAATTTCCCTTTATAAGATGGTTACTAAAAATAATCTGTCTGGGCTTAGATAACTATCAGAACATTCATATTTAAATTAATCAGAGGAAACAAATGAACTGCAATACATTTATTTTCCATAGACTTAATAGCCAACCATAACGTGTTATGGTGGATTATCATCTTGTAAAGGTGGGTAAAGTGCTTCTTATAAGAATCAACTTTAGCCAATTATAATTTGCATTTACTCCCAATTCGCCAAAAAACTAAACAGTCCTCTTAAGTGTTGCAGTTCTTGCCTTGTCCCAGGTCAGATTCTTTTGAAGGATGGAATTTTGAGAGATGATGATAAAACCAGGGACTATTTCTCTTCCTAACTTCAAATCATTTCATAAGAGTCCTGTGCTTGTCACCTTTAACACTAACACACACACACACACACACACACACCCATTTAATCCTTTCATGATCATTTTAAAAAGCCAGGACATCAAAATGTCATTTTTTTTCTCAAGATGAACTTAAAGGCTTTGTACCTGCTAGGACCCAAGTTCATGGCTCAGTGTTTCTGCTGCAACAGTTGATGATGTAGCTTAAAGATGTAATCAACTTTTACAAGGGAAACCACAGACCTCTGAGCTCAGGTTCTGGCAGGTAAGTAAAGTAAATCATTTTCAACTACATTCAACATTTTAGCCCCGATTTTCATAAGAGTGCATGCACAAAAGGGTGTACATATCTGCATGCCTAAATTAACACTCAAAATTTCTATGATTGCACATGCTGATGACCAGTTAAGTTTGATAGCCTGCATATGGAGTTGCTGCAGGTATCTGCAAATGCAGTATTTGCATATACAAAATTCACATGGTGGATCTTTATGCCAATATTCTACTTTCCTTCCCAATGCAAAACTCCTATTGACATCAGGGTCAGAGCCACACACATAGTGGAATATCAGTATTGAGACTCATTGTGAGACCGTCCAAGCAGAACTGTCCCCTCAGTCAGCTGCAGATTAATATAACCTTATGCTGTAAAATGCATGCCTGAAACAATGGATTTCACTCCGCTACTGGTTACACTGTAGACTCTTCCGGATAGCACAATGTGTGTGTGTGTGGGGGGGGCTGCAATACAAATTCTGATGATAGCTTATTCTACTCACAGGGGTAGAACTGGGAGATATTTAACAGGCTTGTGTTTTTTGTAAACCAGGGTGCTGGAAAGTGAAGAAGGGAGGAAAGGATACCTGGTCTATCCCACCAGCAAGAACCATTCTTCAAGTCAAAAGGGGAGGAAGGCATCACTAAAAGGCAGTGGGAGGAGGATTGACTACATGCTTTACACAGAAGAGGGTGTCTACCTGGAATGGAAAGTGGTGAGTTCTACAGTGAAGTGAACTGTAACTCAGAAGGTAAAGTGCTTGGATGGCACACAAGGCCCTGCAGATTTGCTCATAGGGCTAAATTCAAACTCGCATCTCCAAAGGAAACTCACCATTCAGACCCTCTCTCCTGCATCTGTCCTGGGCGGTCTGGGACTTCTTGGAAGTAAGAGAAGGTGCCTTTGAGGTGGGGTAGAGTAAAGAGGTTAACCAGCTACTCAAGTGTTTAAGCAACCTAAGAGAATGTTTGCTAAACTTCCATGAGCATGGGCTCTGTTCAAGAACGCATCAGATCTCAAAAACAGGCTCAGTTCAAATGGGTTTGATTCTAATATCTCACATAGCACCAGTGAATACATCCTCTACTCTACCTTACTTCATGTTTATATAGTGACTAGCATAATGGAGTTCAGTCTTGGTAGGGGCCTCTAGGGTGGTATTATTATTAGCTACAGTAATACAGATAATACTGCATACGGATTCTTAGAAAGTAGAAGGATGTTACAAAATAAAAATGGGAATTTTTTTCCCCTCCAGCCTTAAATTTGGCAGGGGTAATTTTGGGGGGCAGAAGGTGCTTTTTCTTATGCCCTCTAGCATTACTCTCTAGTTTTTCATTTGATGGTCACCAATTTTTGAACGTTTTGTAAAACCTTATAGACTATCCTGGCCAGTGTAACACGATAGGATGATAAAACAAATACACTGTACTTCCAATACACTGTGAGTCTGGGAGATCCTCAGAGTAATTTTAAACCTGCTATGTGATACTATATGCAGAGTTGATAAAGCTGCCTATTCTTAAGGCTGCCCGAAACGTCTCATTATAAGGCCACTGAGTGAGGCAGAAGGGAAAAAAAATGTGATCACGTACTTAAATATTATCATCATACATGCACACAAGGGAGCCAAATTAAGTCTGCACATAGATTTTTGTGAAATTATATAGTTGGTGCAGATAGTGGCATCCTATGATGCCCGCAGCCGTATGCATAGTGCGTACCATTGGCAGTGGTGAGGAGGAGCGTCACTGATAGCCCCGCTGCCCACTCAGGTTTGGCCTGGCAGACCTTCAATTATGTCTTTGTGGCCAAAATTAAGTGAGCAGCATTGGGACCACAGTGCACCGGGGTTGCAACACTCCTCAGATTTTAGCCTATGGCTCCTTCGTCATGATGGAGGGGCTAAAAATTGAGTGGCATTATGACCCTGTACACGTAATGTAGGGGCTGTGGGGCCAAACCTGAGTTGTGTGGTGACACCTTATGCAGCATGTTGCAACACCAGTTTGGCCCAGCTGTACCACCCCATTTGCCCCATCATGAGAGAGAGGCAATGGAGCCAAACCTGAGTGGGAAAGGGGTGACCAACACTGCTGCTTTGGGGCCAGCTCCTGCACTAGGGCTCCCTGCCACACATGGAGCCTGCCCAGCCTCCCCCTTCTTCCAGAAGCCTGTGTCCCTCCTCAGAGATGGGAAGTGACACTGCACCTGGGCAGGCCGGGCTGCAAGGTGGGGGCTGAGTGTGGCACAGATTTGGTGGATGAAGCACTGGGATCAGCAGCTGCATTGGGGATGGCTCCACAGGGAGAGATGGTGCATAGCATGGGGGAAAATTGTGGGGGCATCCCTGGAGACCTCAGTAGTTAAAGTTGCTCCAACACTTCCCATTAGAAGACCATGTTTTTGGTACCTTATAATTTTGCCAAACTTCAGTCAGTTTGGGCTGAAATTTTCTGTGCCAGATGTCAGCCTGATTTTTTTTCCCACAAGAATTCAAAGTTCATCTCTTTCTGAGATTGAGGTTAGGGGAAAACGTACTTTGTTTTGTCCAGGTTAAAGGATTTGCATAACCATTTTATTGACAAGTGCTAGCTCCTCCATGCTTTGACGCAGGAGTTTGTAATTTGACCGTGGGGGGAAGAAGTGTTGTTAGGGTCAGGGTTGTGCCTTTTGCCATCCCTGTGAACAGCTATCCAAATTATGAGCCTCTGAAAGTCTCAGTTCACAGATGCTCACAGACTCATTAAAGTTTGGCAGCTAAACTGTCTGAAGGTTCTGTCTGCACTGGGCATGCACCACCCAAGGGCTGTGGGGACTAATCAGGACTTTCCCTGCTATTGTTCCTCCTGGCTGCTGGGGACCATTGTGACACGGGTCCAGAACTGGGAACAGGGAGACCGTCTCCTGTGCTCTGAATATCGAAATGCTCCTGCTGCTGAAGCCCGGGTAGCACAGAAGAGAAGGAGAAATCAGCTTGACTTGAATTCAGAGGGGAGAGCCTGGGATGAGGACTGGGACAAGGACAGACTGGAGGGCCAAGTGGCAGAAGGCTCTGTAATAAACTAGAGTACACTCCTCCGAATCTGGGATTGAAAACAGGATTCCTGAGTCTCAGTATTCTTCTACGGCTAGCAAATAGCTTTGATGCCCACTGGCAAAATGTGTACCATATCTCCCTCTAGTGGCTGGACAAAGAGTTTGTCAACTTACTAGTGCTAAGGAGTGTTCCTCAAATAGCAGAGGTCTTTGACATAGATTAAAATTTTAACCCTGCTGATATCAATATGGTTACACATGACCGAATTTGTTTTTTCCTGTTTTCCTGTGTCCTTAAAAAAAAAAAGTTACATTAAAGAAGGTTGAGGATGCTAAGCACACAAGAGTTAGGAAATGCCAAAATTAAGGTTGTCTCTACAGCCTTAAATTCAGCCACCTCATGCATATGCATTATGACAGTCTTGAATTACATGAGCACATGCTATTTTCCCCAAACAGGATACCTGTCTCATCCAGTAGGTGTATATATGTTACAGGTGTAACCTTTGCACTCCAGCAGACAGAACCCCACCCCCAGAGCACTGATTACACTCTCCCCTGGAGCTTTCTGTGGCAGCTTACTCCACCTCTAGCACAGTGGAGCTACTGTCTTTGGGCCCTCTACATCCATGGAAGCAGGGAGACAGGTTTGGGGCTTAAGAAAGTAAACTGGGAGGAGATGTAGAAAATCTAAACCTGGTGCATTTTTAATACCCTGCACTGATTTTTGCACTCCCCTTTTGTTCCTTTGCAGGAAGTGGAAGAGTTCAACTTTATTACACAGTTAGCAGGTTTGACAGACCACCTGCCAATCGCTATGCGTCTGATGGTATCTACAGGGGAAGAGGATTCTTAAAACTGACCAGCTTAGACAGAAGATTAGAAGAGGAAAGTTTCAATTTATGACCTATATCAGAGGATAGGAAAGAACTTTTCTGGTGCCACGTTAGGAAAGATGACTAGACCTGACCCAGGCTACCCCCCACCCCACAACTCAACTGGCTTTCAAGTTCCTTCAAAATGTACCAGCATCGGAGGATATAAAGGGAAGAAATTGTGTGGGTTGGGACCAATAACAAACCATTGTCACAAGTTGGTCAGGCAACAGGGCAGGGCTGTATCTCAACGCTTTCACTGTGGACCGAAAGGAACCAAGATGGAAGTCCTTATTCCTTTTGAACCAGTGCCATTCTTACTAAAACATGTTTTTATACTAATATATAGCACAATTTAGTTTGTAATCCGTCTGTGAGTTAGTGCTGCTCAATGGATTTTTGCATAATATCTTTGTAAAACTAAGCTAAAGCTTTTTTTTTTCTCCTTTTCTTTTTCCAAGCCTGTTAATGTCGTAGTAGCATGCCTGCATCAGTAGCATGCGCCCGCATTGCATGCCACTCTAAGATAGTCATTAAGATACCATGGGGGAAATAAGAATAGAAATGGGAATTCAAAATCTGAAACTAGCCAAAGAAAAGCATTCTGGGACTGGCTAAACATTTTCCAATCAACTTGATGGGCTTCAAAACAAAAAGCTGTATCCAATTGGCAGATAAGAATCTTACTTTTTCAGAGTCCTCCATTTAAGGATTATGATTAAAAATCAGACATTAAAGTTTAGGAATCCAGTCCCACAATCCTTACTCCAATTTATATTCCCATTAAAATCAACAAGAGTTTTGCCTGAGTAACAGCTCCTGAATAGAGCACAGGATATCACTTTTACTTTGAGAAAGAATATGGTCCCCTTTTAATGCCATAGGCTTCCTTTCCCACATTTAAGGCAGTACTGATTTACAGTATACGGTAACAGAGAATATTATGGTTATTTTGAATAGATTCACGTGGTACCATTGGTAATACCAGAGTCAATTCTCTGCCTTGACTGGATACAATGAATAAGGAAGGCTTTTAACAAACATGCGAGACATAGGAAAAACAAAGGAAGTGACGATTTCGGAGAACAGATGAAGAAGGAGTGTGATTGACAAAAGACTGATTAGGACACTGATTTTCAAAGGAACAAAAAGTGGTGGCAGAATAGAGAAAGAAAAAAAGGGGAAGTGAAATGTGAAGACTTATGTCAAGGAGAAAATAATTTGTAATGTTTGGAACACAACACTGCATTCTTTGTGCCCTCAGTCTTCGAGTCTTGGCCAGTTAATTTGTATAATTTTGGTGGTGGTTTTCTCTTTCCACTGCACAAACATGTACATCAGCCCCTTTGTTAGCAGTGAGTTCTCTCTTTATTGTCCCATCCCAGTACCCTACCCTTGTCACCTTCCTACCTCCCCGACGCATGTAAGTAAAAAGTGGGATTCATAACTGAGCTTCTCGGCCCTTTGTCCATGTAGGGATGTAAAATGGGGCAAGAGCAAAGGAGGGGATGGAAGCAAAGGCGAACACCACACTAAAGAAATTGGCTTCTCTTCCTAGGGAGAAGAGTATTCTACTCAAAAGGATACCTCTGGGCCCACACAATCCGCTAATTACCTGTTGCTCTTTAATCCAAGCCATTCCTCCCTAATCTTGTTCCATTTTTACAATGTTTTCCCCATTCTCTACCATAAGTATTGAATTCACATCGCATCTGGGCCCAAACATGCACCAGTTTAAACAAACAATTTTTAGCCAACCTGATACAAACATCTCTGTGAACACTTCTTGTGCTTTAGTTTAAACCTGCTATAGACTTAACCTGAAATAAGCCTGTTTAAAACAGAAACAAGTCCATGCAGATTCTTGCATCAGTTTAACTACCTAAATTTAAAAACCAAACACTTAGTTAAACCTGTGTCACTCTGCATGCAGAGAAGCCCTTAGTGTTCATGAAAGAGACAGATCTCACTGGCTAGAGCCAGGCAGGTGCTAGCAAGTTTTCCCCTCACACAGCTCTGCCATTGCACCTCAATCTTGACCCATCACATCCCTCATTTTCCAGTCCAGGGCTCCCTTGAACACATTCTGCCTCTCACAACTGAATTGTGCCAAACTGCATGGGGGGTTGTGACAGATAACAAATGGAGACTAGAAAGAGACCAAATGTAGCACCCCTTTTGGTCTAAACAAGAATTGAAACCAAGTGCCAAGAGGTAGAAGCCGAATGCACTACTTATTTCCCTCGGTAGCTTTCTCTGGATACAGAGAGTGCGCGTGCACCGTTTCCTGGTTTCTTAGCTCTGCAGTTAACTCAGAAAGACTGAAAAAATGCTTGTAATCCTATTTTCTATCTTGCTTGTATTTTATTAACCTTTTTAAAAAAAACAAACCAGTACCAATAGCAATTTGTGTACTGCCCAGCAGCTCTGCTGCCATATTGCTATCAGTAGTAGAACTAAATCTGAGGTACAGTATTTTTCATAGCTTTCCTAACAATGTAAATTAGTTTGATATCAAATTCACTGAGTATCAGTTACAGTTGCTGAATTTATTGACACAATGTGGGATGTAAACAAACAATTACTGCCAAACAATGTTACGCTATTTACAGTAAAAACTAATGTCTAAATTACTTTGTTTAGTTCTGTGAAGTCATGCTGACTCTAAAACACAGGCACTTTCCTTGCCCTTTTGAGATAGGATGAGAGATCTTTTCAATTTTGAAGTAAGCAGTTTCTTAGATTTTGATGTTCTTAATTTTTCAGTGCTCTCTGTTTATAATGGTTGATAAATGGATAGTTGTAAAACAGTCTCTATTTAAAACAAAACAAAATACACCACTAACCAATATAGTTAGTTGTTACTAATCTTATGGATCTAACTTTGCAAGAGGATGATGCTGGGAGGTACAGTATTGTGACTCCATTGTACAAATGCTCTTTGCTTTATTGCATCGATCCTGTGCCTTCTGATGCCTTGATACACTTGAGGGATTTAGAAAATGCATTTAGAAGATTGTAGAACACACACTTCGCACTCCAGAGAACAGTGCACCTCGTGAAAGAGGAACAGAAACCATATTCTCCACGCTGACTCAAAAAGAACCACTCAGACAGCCACTCTATTGGGAGAATATCCATCCAAAAAACCTTAGAACCCAGGTCATGTGATGGGATATTTTCATTTTCCTTTTTTTTTTTTTTAATAAAATAACTACTACAGGAAATTAAGACGCAAGCAGTTCCTCTAAAATAAATTCCAGCCTGATTAAGGACAGCGTGACTAGCCCCCTTAGCAATATATAATTTACAAAGGGTTTGAGTTAAACTTTCAACAGCTACTCACCCTATTAGGCATAGGAACTTCAGGTCTCTCCAAAGAGTGGGTGATAATACTTCTTTGTGTTTAATAATGTAACATCATTGAACATCAGTGCCAGTTCTTTATGGGATGACTATGGACATTTTAGCTGAAGTGTCACATAATACACACACATGCCCTGAAGCTTCTACTTTTGTTACACTCAATTCTCATTTTACAAGAGCAGGAGAATGTTCCTTAAATAAGTATAAACTAAGGATAGCATTTTTAAAAAGGCCTAAGGGTGTTAGGTGTCCAAAAGAACAGGCTTTAGCCTTTCTGGGCTCATTCAAATCTGGTTAATCTGTGCATTATTTGTTTGCTGGCCTGGGGCTCTGAAAGGCATCACTGGACTATATGCAATCAAATGAGATCCCACGCTACAGCCTGCATCAAGCACTGAGGAAGACTGCTTGTGACATCATGGCTGAATTCCACATAGTGTAATGTTGTACTTAAGAGAGTTATATTTTGGCTAATGTATTCTGATGGAGTTGGCTTAGCATGCAATTAGACTCAACTTAAGCAACCATTCAAGTTACCAACAAAAATGGGTTGCTCAATAAAGGTGACCTAATAAAGGTGAATTGTACTCAATATTGGCTTCAAGAAGAGTTGCAGGTACTCTGCATCCTGCTGAACTGAGGTCACTTTGAGGAGAGGATGTTGCCGAATAAAAATTCTCTTTTACACCTCACTGCAATGTCTTGTCCCAGCAGCTGACGCAGCCAGGCCCCGACTCCTACCTGTTGGCTAAAGCATGAAGTTTTACTATGGGGCCTGCAATTATTTTCCTTTAAAAAGTTTTTTTTTTTTTTTTTAAATGGCACTTGTCCAGTGATTCAGATTAAACAGATCTGACTGTCCTCAGGTTAATATGAGCAGCTCCCAGGCCACTTTTGGTTGGCCTGAGTTCATCCCAGCTCAGAAAATTATTTCCCCCCTCTCCTGCTCGGTCAAGAGGGATGAAAGGAGAGGAACGCATAGGAGTCAAGAGTGTTGAAGAATTCCTGGCTCTCCTCCATCACGACGAGGGTCACTAAAAATAGGTATTAAGATTGTCCATAATCATCTTGTTTTAAATATGACTATTAACCTTGATGTTTTTTAAATATTGTATTAATGCTGAGGTTTAGAAACCTAATATAAAAATGACTTTTTTATTTCAATTATTATTATTATTATTTTGGTATTGTATCCTTCTGGGACCTAATGTTTTTATATGGTAAGCACACACCTGACATTTTGTTATAAATGTATAAAAAACAAGAAACCAAACATGTTCATTGTTTTCTTCGCCTGTAAGAAAACCAGTCTTACACTTGATAAAAACGAGATATTTTGGGGGGGAAAATAGCTTTTTTCTTTACTGGTGCTGAAAGGAATTAATGGTTGATGCAAACAAGATAATAAAATTTCAAGGCTCAAACATTTCTCTGCAGTCCACTTATTACTTTGGTTTCAATGTGTTGGAGTCTAAAAATATTAATGCTGAAAAGAGTCTAATGCAGCTGATAAAACTATGATACAAACACATAGGAAGACATTAGATTGCAGAGCTCTTCGTGACAGGAACTAAACTACTAAAGGAAGGGAGAAATAAAGTATTAGCCCCATTTTATAGATGGAGGGATCAGTGGCACACAGATTAAGTGACTTTCACATCATCCCCTAGGAAATCTAGGGTAGACCATAGCAATGAACCTAGATTTCTCAAGTCCCAGTCCAGTGCCTTAGCCACAAGACCATCTTCCTTCCTCTTTCTATAATAGATGCTAATTGCAAAGGAAAACTTCACAGAGCCAGTGTTTCTTGATATATAATTGTAAATCTTGGTACCTCTGTGACTTTAGTCCAATCCCTGAACTAGTTAGTATAGATTCAAAAAAAGCCTGTGCTTCGAGTCAACTCAGTTAAAATTAATCAAAAAATACATGAGTGTTCAGAGTTCAGTTTCTATTGACTCAATTCACTTTACTAAGAAGAGAATCCACTATGGTGTTTCAGCCCTTTTTGCCCATTCACCTGAAAAGAACCCTACTAGAATTTTTTTTTCTTCTTTGATCACAGAAAAAGAAATCACTAGACTACAAGCCAATAAGAATGTGTACAGTGCATGCATTTCTTTTAATTAGCTAGGAAGGGACCTTTTCATCTTGTGAAACAGGAAATCAGAGACTGGCCCCTGTAGCCTCCTCCCTTATTACCTCCTCGATCCTGTCTGCATCCTACTGTCACTGTTGCACCTTGGGTTGGCAGGCAGTTTGACCATTGCTGTGGTGAACCCCTGGGGTGTCAGACTTACTCCTTCTTTGACATTCTTCTTGGTCTGTACCTCTTCACCACCTGCAAACTTCTCTCTTTACCAGCAGCAGTTAGCCCTCAGATGTTATTGTTTTGCACTGCAATAGGACCTAGAGGTCCCAATCAAGATTAGGGCCCCACTGTCACAGGCATTATGGAAACACATAGATACAATCTCTGTCCCAGACAGTTTACAATCTAATTAGTTAAAGGCTTATACAACACTTCATATGTATAAAGCACTATGACAGAATTATAGCACTGCTAAGAATTATAATTCCCTCCTTCTCCCAAGTTTTTAATTTGGTTAATTAGGAGTTTATGCACAGCACCCTGAGCTTCATGGAAATGGGGTTGCTTTATGCATTTATACTCAATTAGCCTCAGTTAGCTTCTAACTGCCAGAAGCTGGGTGTGGATGACAGGAGATGGATCACTCAATGATTGCATGTTCTGTTCATTCCCTCTGAAGCACCTGGCATTGGCCACTGTCAGAAGACAGGATACTGGGTTAGATAGACCATTGGTCTGACCCAGTGTGGCCATTCTTATGTTCAATTATCTCACCACACAGGATGGGGCTGTAGAATTCTTCACAACAGTTCAGAGCACATATTCTCTTCATTCTCATTAAGTTGAGAGCCTGCCTGAAAACTTATTTCTTGCCAACTTCAAATGGTCATTTGATTACAAAAACAGGGGGGTACCTCCCACTTGCAGGTTTGCTGAAGACAGACTCCTGCTGACTCTGTCCCTGTGGCAGTGTTCAAAAGTCCACTTTTAACCTCACTCATTTCCCAAATGAGCCTCTGTTATAGATTATCTCACTTACTTATATACCCCTCCACTTCCATACCCTCTCCCTCCTCTCTCTCATGTCAATTGGCCTTTGGTTCCCAGAACTTAGCCTCACTGGAAATGAAAAACATTGGCATCTGCTTCAGGTGCACATTATTTGAAACTGGAAATGACACAAAGCATCCCTTTATATACATTACTCCTGGGGGAATTCTGCGCCAAAAATTAAAAATTCTGCACACAATATTTTAGAATTTGACAAATAAAATATGCAGAAATGACAATATAATCACGAGTTTCAATTATTTTTGGTCATTTATTTCAAAATACCTGTCAGCAAGTACGTCTAACAATACAGACAACAAAAAAGATTCAGGAAATGTTTTTTGACAAATAGATTCCTTACTAGGCATATTAATACAGAACTCTGAATAATAATTCATTTAAACTACAATACAGAACCGTATTTCCCACACCCCTCAGAAGCGGTGTAAAGGCTTGGGGGAGTCAGGGGTAATGGAGGAGCTGAGGGAGAGGGAAGTAAATTGCTGGGAAGGAGCCTAGGTGTGAACTTGGAGGATTGTGGGTATTGGTGGGAAAAGTATGGAACAGGGTTGTTGGGGGGTTTTTTTGGGGGGGGGATTGTTAGGGAGCTTTCCCCATGCTGACCCCTAGCCTCTCCCATTCAGTCAGGCACATCTGTCCCTGTCCCCCTGTGTTCCTGCACTCCCCATGTGTCCTTGCATCCCCTGTCCCCGTGTCTCTGCCTCCACCCCCACTCCCCCCATCCCCACATGGCCCTGCATCCCCTCCCCCATCCCTGTGTCCCTGTACCCCCTACCCATCCCTGTGCTCCCACCCAGCCAGTCCCCTGTCCCTATGTGTCCCTGTACCCCTCCCCCATCCCCATGTGTCTCTGTGCCCCTACTCAGCCACCCCTATCCTATGTAGCTCTGCACCCCCTCCCCCATGTGGCCCTGCTCCTCCCTCCCCCTTGGCCCTGTGCCTCCACTCCCATTCAGCCCCTGCCCCAGTCTGTCCTCCCTCACTAGCCCTTATGAGCCCCTGTCTGACCCCACCCCCACCCCCCCACGCTGTCTCCTGATCTGGCCTGACAGGTGCTGTAAAGAGGGCAGGCTCTTTCTCTTCCCTAACTGTCCAGGAGCTGCTGCTGCTTTGTTCTATCACCACAGTGCCCTCTGGTGGGCAAAAGGCAGAACTGCAGCAACATTTCAGCAGAAGCTTTTTTTCTGCACAAAAAAATAAAAATAAGTGTGGCTCATTAATTATGCACATGTGCAGTAGTGCAGAATTCCCCCAGGAGTCATATAAAAACACTCGAGTAAAACCCCAAAGCACCACTCTCTCTAATTTATTGTGTAGCATTTTCGTTGTTGCTGTAGTACAACAGTAGTTTTTACCTCCTATTTTGGCAGGTTCCCCCCCCCCCCACACACACACACTTTTATATAAAGACCCTCGCTCAAAAATCAGTAGAATCTGAATCTGCAAAAGGAAGAATTCTAGTTCACCCTCCATACGGTATGTGTGTAGGATGGGTGTATATTTCAGGCCAGTTCACTGCTCAGAGTGCTCACAAGTGTGTCAATTAACATTAGCTGTAGGGATAAATTTTGTGGTGTGGACGCATGCTGACTGCAAAATGGGAAATAGGACCAGACCATTTCACACAGCCCACCAAACACTCCCATAGTAAGAAAAGTTGGTTCAAATCTCTATCAGGTTAAGTAGCAAACAACCACCTAGGCTGTATCTCCCATTACAGACTTCTAGAGTCATCCAGTCCCCACCGAGGAAGAGCTTTTAAAAACATTTTAAAAGTAGATACAAATGCGCAATACCTAAATTAGCAGAGCTTTGCACAAAACCCGAACCGAACACGGCAAATCATGATGTAACATAGTCACGTTAATACCACCCAGTAAACTTGCAAACTCAACCTCACACTGGAAAAGCAAACAGCAGACACATGTTTGCCTCTGACACTTTTGCAAAGCATAGCAACAGGAAACATCAGTCTGATGAGCTTTGGAGGGAACCCTAATGCATTCTTCACTGCTGTGCTGTCATTAGCATAGTGAATATTGATGTCTCTGACCACTTTTCATCTAGCTAAAATGGAATTTGCCTCACAGATACATATGCCAAGCACTATATTAGCTAGTAATTGATACAAATCCATTTGCTTTAACTATATGAAATGCAGGGGTTATTACTAGCTTACTGCTGTATTGTGTCAGAGGAGCTGTGCTGCTTGCAAATAATGGTGAAGGATAGAAGTGCATTTCCAAAGAGGAAAAGGATTACAATTTAACCTTGTTAAACCACTGACCCATGTGAATGCCAAGCAGGATAATGTGTGCACATGGTACAGTGCAGTATGCTGACTATGGGATGAGCGTGTCTGTATCAACAAACAGCTTTAATAATTATAGAAGAGTTTGAAATTATGGACAAAATGGCAGTGACACCCCATATGGGAAAGAGAAAACTGTGAAGACTTTTTTAAATACAATGGGTAAAGGACTAAACAGTGGTTTCATGATCACAGCATAAAGTAGCAAAGTGTGTCAGTAGTTCAGGGTACAGATTTTAAAAACTGGAACTACAAATATAATGAAAACTACAAGCTATGTGCCTAACATTGCTTCAATCATTTTTGCTTCTGTGTTGTAATCCTTTCCCACACCCTTCATCTGCTTTTGTTTAAAATTGTAAACCCTTCAGGCCCAGGAACTGTTCTCTTACAATTCTGTGCTCTATTTATATGATAAAACAATACAGTCATTCTAAACTATTGTAGTTACAACGGCACCCATATCACCTTATGCTGGGATCCCATTGAGCGCTCACATACTCAGTATGGGCTAGCTCAGTTCTTGGATGGGAGACCTCCAAAGAATAGCTAGGTACTTGTAGAAAGTGATGGATTCACTATTCAGTAAAAAGAACAGGAGTACTTGTGGCACCTTAGAGACTAACAAATTTATTTGAGCATAAGCTTTCGTGGGCTACAGCCCACTTCATCAGATGCATAGAATGGAACATATAGTAAGAAGAGATATATACATACAGAGAACATGAAAAAGTGGAAGTAGCCACACCAACTGTAAGAGGCTAATTAATTAAGATGAGCTATTATCAGCAGTAGAAAAAAAACTTTTGTAGTGATAATGTTCTCTGTGTATATATATCTTCTTACTATATGTTCCATTCTATGCATCTGATGAAGTGGACTGTAGCCCACGAAAGCTTATGCTCAAATAAATTTGTTAGTCTCTAAGGTGCCACAAGTACTCCTGTTCTTTTTGCGGATTCAGACTAACACGGCTGCTACTCTGAAAACTGTTCAGTAGGTGGCACTTGTCCATATAAGCATGAATTCTGAATGAATCCTGCAGTGTAACGTAAGGGGCAACGTGATGGTGAAGGTGCCATCTTTCACATGGGTTGGAAGCAGAGATCCTGACTATTTTTTTAATTAAAGATGCCAAGGAATCACAAGAGTTTTGGGGCGTTGTTAACTTCAGCATCCTGGCCAAATTACAATTTCGATAACATTCTTGGTACCTAAATTCTCTCTACTATTTCAACTGAGTACATTATTCTTCACTTCTTGGTTTAAACTACAATTGTGTAGTGTTGCAGTGTGCTGCTAAATACTTGATGCATGCCAATCAAGAAGTGGTTGCATTTCATTGGTGGTTAAAGTGATCTCTTTGGGTGAAATCCTGGCCCTGCTGAAGTCAGAACTCCCACTGAGTGTTTGTATGTCAGATGATTAAGCACATAAAGCCCTTTGGGATCCCAAGGGATGAATGGCAGGACACATACAAGACACTAATTAAGTGAAATTTATCCTTAGTCTAATAGGATGCCAGCAACTGTGCTCAAAATACTTTGCTAATGACACTTACTGTTTTCCAATGTACTCAAACTAATCCTCTGTATAACCTACCCCCAAAATAAAGTTGTTTATAAAAATGGCAGTTCAGACTCTGGTAAAAATCTCTTTTTGGTTACATATAATTTCCCTTTGCAATGTTTGCTGGAAAAGCTATTTGTAGCCATGGTACACTCTGCTTTCTAATAGAGAGGGTCTTGTAGTTCACAGCAAGGACCTTATGCTATAGTTGCTTCTTTAACTACTTGGAACGGGATTGGGGGAGGGGGACTCTTGGCAAATAGGACACATTGCTGCTTACCCCAGTGAGGAATTCTCCACTAACCCTCAATTGGCCTTGAGTATGTTTCAACCTCACCTTGGAACCCTTCCCAGCTCTGCTATTCTATGGACCGACTGTTTGCTCCACTGTTAAACGCCACATTTACATGTTCTAAAATATGTGTTGACAGAAATAATAGCGGATAAATATTGTATGGCTAGTCAAAAAAAATCAGGTTTCTGACCATCCAAAGCACTCAGGTGTACTGGATTTTTGCAGAACATTCCACATTTCAGCTAAATCAGCATGTCCACTAAACCTGAAGAGGAGCTACGTACACACAAAGAGGTCAAGAGGGGAAAAGGCCAATTGGTTTGCCCTGAAAATCATTCATTTAGAGAATACGCAAACTGCTGGCCAGTCAAAGACATTCCAAGGGAAAAATCAAAGAGGAGGCCATTTGCATGCATCTTCCTGCTGGGGAGGGAAGGGAACTGTTCCTCCTGGAAGTGTTTTTCCATTTCTTTGATCATGGATAACCCCCGGGTTCCCCCCCAGGTTTTAGCTATTCAGGGCCAGACCCAATCAGGGTCCAAGACAACTCAATGAAACACAGTGATTATTCTAATCAAGTTTGTTGCTTAGGACTAGAAAGGTGTGCCTTTACCATTGTCTCATGACAGAGGCAAAAAGCACCAACAACCTTCCTCCTTCTTTCATATGTAGGCATCAGAGCTTGAGGTCTAAGTTTGGTGCCCAGTTGTGGCAACTCTGGTAGGGTCGGAGAGCAGCCTCTAGAGCCTGGTTCAAGATCTACAATCAAGTAGACAAGGAGGTAGATGCAGAGCTGGAATCCTGAGTCTCCTTGGGGTGATTCCACTCTGTGAGGACATCATTTCTGGCTCCCTGACAGCACGGATAACCTGTGCATGGTAAAGGGTTAGTGGTGCTCTTGTCCAAGAGTTCGTGAATGTTGTAGCAAAAAGACATTGTCAGATCAGCAATGGTGTCATCAGAAGTGAGATCCCTCCCCTGACTACGAGCAGACCTTTTCATTGCACTGTATGTTGCTTCCTGACTGAGAATGGGGTACCAGTCAACCAGAGATGTAACAGGTTGGTTTCATCTGGTCACAGCTCTCCAGGCAGACGTAACAGTAACGGCATCTCAAAGGTCTGGTAGAACTACGTGCACTAGCATATACAGCCTGGAGACTGGTGTATAGTTCAAGCAGCCCCAAATAATAAGAGTGGCAAAATTCAGCTCCACGTCAATAAGCTGAGTGTGGTGTTTCAGCTAGAGCAAACAGCAGAGCCAAAATAGATGTATGAAGGACTGAAGGGTCTGCTCCCCAGGAGGTTCCCGGTAGTTTTCTTTTCAAGGTGATATGGAAAAATTCTTCATTTTCAGGTGTTCCTGGTGAGGGCAATATGTCAGGCTACCGTCAAGTTTTACTCCCAAATATGTGATAGCTGGTGGGAATGGCAATAGCCATTCTTGGACATGGATTGAGATGAGCTGATTGGCAAGATGATTGTTTAGGTGGAAAGTAGTTGCCCCTCTCTTGGTTTCACTGAAAATTACTTTCCATTGCTGAAAGTAAGTGGACAAAGTATCCATGTCTTGTCTGAGATTCTCTCCAATCCTGTGGAAGTTGTTTCCAGTGTCACCAATACAGATGTCATCAGCATACAGTTTTCGGCCTGTTTTTCAGGAAGGTTGTACGTGTATATATTGAACAAACAGAGGCAAAATTGACCCTTGTGGAGGGCCACTGTGGAGCTGTTTAAGGCAATTGATTTTCTTCTTCACTTGCAGGATGAAGCTTTGGTTATGAATAATTTCTTGGATGAACTGCACCATCAGCCTACAAGGAATAATATGCAGCATTCTGGCAGTCAAGACGACGCACCACACAGCACTGGAGGCTGCTGTCAGATCAACCAGGACTGCACCAAATTCTATTTCCTTTTTCAAGTGTATTTTCTATGTCTCGAGTCATACAAGATCTTGGGTGCATCATCCTCTCCTGAATCGAGTCTGAATGTGAGATTTGACTACCTCATTAATCTGCATCCATATTAGTCTCTCCATCAGTTTATAGGTAACAAAAGGCAGAGAAACTGGTTGGTAGCTCTTTGGTCTGTCAATGGTTTCCCTGGCTTGGGAACAGCTGTCACAGCTATAACCTTTGCTCTGCAAGAGACTTTTGGAATGTTATAATCCTAGGGGGCAACAAAAATCAAAGCAGTCATCTCTTGGTGATTGAGATGACCTAGTTGTGGATGTTATCTAGACCAGGAGACTTGTTAGGCTGCAGTTGATGGATGCATAGCCAGGTCAAGCTCTTGAACAGGAAAAGGAAACATCAGGTTTGCGTCCACACTCATAGCCTTCCATCTCTCAACAACCAACATTTTAACTACGTCTCAAAGTTTTGTCTTGAACAGGGACTTTGCCATTGGCCACCAGCTGTGATGCAATGGAGTTTGCTGTGACTGGGTATTCTCTCTTGCCCAGACTAAAATCTCTGCTCAGTCACTTAATAGTTTGTCAGGCTTTGAAGTGAATGCATTCCGGGCACAACGTGGTAACAGTATCTTTCCATCGCTCTTGCCTGGTTTGATCATGAAGGTGAAAATGGCCTCTACTTTTATCAAAAGCCTCCTTTTCATTCTTGCTGGATCTAAATTCCTGGTATAATCTGGTTGCATCAGATGACCATCCAGTAATAAATTGTTGATGAAATCGCTGTATAGATTTCTTTACAGCGGCCAGAACTTTATTGCAGACACTGATGTTTTTTGGAATATCTGATTCTGAGTCTTTACCCACAAGAGACTCCAACTTGGATTGGAACAGATCCCAGATTGCTTTCTGGAAATTCCACTGAGGTTTTTGGAGACTGCTTGTAGATGGATTTGCATGTCTCTTGTGATCAGGCATGGCTGATGCTGGAATCAAGGAAACTTATCAAGCACTTTACGCTCTATGACCACAAGGTGTTGTCTAGATGTAGAAAAGGAAAAGTTAAGAAAAGAACTCAAGGTCTTTATGTCACTGTAGAAAGTGTGTGGCTGCATAGGATCACATAGAAGCTGCAGGCCAACCATCAATGGCCACTCCTCTAGCTTTACTTTATCCACATCATTAACAGGGCATACTGAGTGGGAATTATGTGAATTAAAATTGCCACCTTAGACTGAAGGTCCTGAGAAGGCGGGTAAGACAACAGTAGGCCAGTTGGAAGTTTGTAGATGTTAATAACAAAAAATCAGGGCCTTCACTTTTATAGCCTACCATTCAATGACACCATTTGGATCTGATGCTGGAATACCTTTCCTAACATAGGATGCCATTTTGTATGGCCTGTGATGGAAGTGAGAGACAACAGCAAAGCCAAGAATTGATAGTTGAGTCTGAGTAGTAGAGTGTGTTTCCTGAAGCAAGATGACATGCACTTTGTATTCTGCAGACAGCTGGAGGAGGACATCCCTCTTAGCCACTGAGATTCCCTCAATATTGAGGTGCAGCACCTTGAGAGCTGATCCCAGCACCAAGATTTGTGATGATAGCCTTGCAAAGCTTCCCCATATGGCCCCAGACCTAAACGCTGCCTGAGAAGGGAGTTTTGCCAAGAGGATTTGATAAATCAGTGCACCTCCTTACTGCGCTAGCAATCCCAGTACAGGGCTTTTTGAGGAAGGTACAGTTCCCAGCACAATGGGATCCTGGTCCATGACTAGGACTCCTAGGTGCAATTCTAATACAAATAATAAATTTAAGAGAGGAGGGAATCATTTGTTGCTTTCATTTATTAGCTGGCTGAATTAGTTTGTTATCTGTACAGGGAGATACAGAAGGGAGAACCACCTTCAGATGAATTCCCTTCCAGTGTGCAGTGGGCCAGGCAAGTGCAAGAAGGTGGCACTTGAAACTCCCTGCTCTGGCTGGGATCAACCCAGCCCTCCTCTGCCATGGGAGAATTCACAGATCCTGTTGAACACCTAAAACTTCTTGTTTTTTAATTGGGACAACTGTTCTCTTCTGAGCCCTGATGAGGAATGTTCAATGTTGAGTTTCCTAGCTACCTTGGAACCACTCCAGTTGTGCATGTTTCTGAGAAGAACAGCAGGTCTAGTTCTGCTTATGAAAAGTACAAGTCTAAATATGTTATTCAAACGGTACCTTTTGCTTTACTATAATTTTCTTGCTATTGCTAATAAATCTTATTTTTAAACACGATTATTTTATCTGAAGTCCATTGGCTGGTCAGGTAATTTCATGCAGGCTGCCTCAAAAGACAGCAAAATCCCTCAACTCTAAGAAGAGGTAAAGAAGGCTACAGGGTGTGTGAAGCCCTGAGTCCCATTGAGGAAGTCAGTTTAAGGGGCATGGACAGAGTTGTCTTCTCTTATTAAGCTCCATAATAAATGGCTATGGGTGTGTGAAGACAAAGAGAAAAACTGCAAGTTGGCAAGGGTGTGTTGGCTATAATGTGCTACATAGCTCTGAATAGCGGATCTGTTGGGTGATTATATGTTTATGTTAGTGTGGCAGACTGAATGACTCAGCTGATTGGCTGTGTGACACAAGGAAATCGCAGGGTTCTAAATGGGGATGTATTCTCCCAATGACTGATGCTACAACAACAGGCCTAAAATCATAGTTAGCACAGAAGGGCCAAGCTCTGACTTTAATCTGTGCACAAGCCTCCCATTGACATCAGCACGAACTCTATTGTGGATTGAAGAATATGGAATTCTGCATACATGCTCTACACCACAAACCATCATTGAAGGAATTCAGCACTCTCCAGAGAATAAGCCCTAAAGCCCCGTTCTAGGAACAAATAGCTCCTCAGCTGTTGTAAAATGACATTGCTCCATTGAAGACAAAGGTGCAACATCGATTTACACCAGAAGAGAACCTGGCCATAGGTATAAGAGCAGCCCTCTCCATCAGCATTGTCTCATCCCCATGCCTGCGAGTCACATCACACCTTCTCCTTCCATTACTGTTAACATTTGGTTATTATCTGTATTACATCATTACTTAAGTGCCAACTAAAATCAGGGCCTCATTGTGCAGACAGTGCACAAACTTAGTGAGAGAGAGTCCCTGCCCAGAAGTATTTACAATTTAAATAAAGACAGACACAGAAAGTGTTCTCTATTTTACAGACAGGAAATAGTGGCACAGAGAGATTAAGTGATTTGCCCGTAGTTTCACAAGAAGTCTGTGGCAGATCCAAGAACTGAACTCTGATCTGATCCCCAGTCTGATGCATTATCCACAAAGTCATCCTATTCGTTATTAAAAACTAATGACAAAGTCTCTCAGATTCTGACTGTCTGATTCCCCATTTCATCCTTTGGAGTGATTATGAGTTTTTGACATTCATTTCTGTGTAAATGCCTAGATCTGGTAACATGGGGCCCCTAGGGCTGGTGGGATAGACTGGTTAATACAAAGGTTGCCCTTATAATTAACTTATTCTGCTGTGCAATATAAGCTGTGCTGCTAGTATTTCTGGGACTGTTCTAGGTCAATTATGGCATCATGCAAAAACAAAATAAATGCACTTATGGAAGAGCACCGGGGGGGGGGGGGAAAGAGGGTGTCATGACCCCAGCACCTTCTTACAAGACAGCGATGCATGCTTTAGAATGCTGATTTGTAAGCAGGTAGGAAGTGCGAGTCTGTGAAAGCAAGTAGAACCATCATACTGTACTGGGGCCACTCTGGTTCTG
The DNA here is from genome assembly GCF_028017835.1 of Emys orbicularis. Classification (NCBI taxonomy): domain Eukaryota; kingdom Metazoa; phylum Chordata; order Testudines; family Emydidae; genus Emys; species Emys orbicularis. Next base: position 34,190,020 of record NC_088696.1, read on the forward strand.
TCAAAAGAGCAAATTTGACATCAGTGGAAGACCCATGCTGTATGAAAGTTTCCCAGAGGCTTTCCCCTTTGAGACAATTTGATCTCAGTTGTTTATTTATAGCTGGAGCGTTCTAACACTACAAAGAAATTTTTAAGAGAAAAGAAAAACTTGTATCAAGATAAACCTAAAACACTTAACCACAAGACAATTCACAGGTCACCCTGAAACTCTGACCTTCACACTTCCTGTTCAAAGACAGGATTTCAGACAATGACTATACTGTAATCTGCAACATACATTCCAATACTGGAACAAATATCCCTCACCCACTGAGATTTTCCATTCTGAACCAAATGCACCTTATTTGAATGGGAACTGTGTTAGCTTATTGGCATTCTAGTGTCAATGGAGGCAAGGATGGTACATGCTTTGTTATAAACCCCCATCTATCCCCTCCCCTGCTTCTCTCCACACACACACACACACACACAAACACACACACACACCCCGCCCAAAGAAAGTTCATGTTATTTTGGCCTGATGCAGCTCCGATGGTAGAAACAAACATTTTTAACATCTAACCTCATTTGTAGGCAGAGAGTCTTTTTGTTGGAGGGGAATGGGAGTGCTTGACCACCTTACCTTGTTCTGGGATACTTCTTGGTTTGTGTTGCACTAATTAGTCTGTGGGGACTGACTTAAAGGAATACTGAAAGGTAAAATACACTAGCCCCCCAGTGCAGACAAGGTCAATGTGTTTCATCCAAAAATTGGATCACAAGTGACACCACCACCAACCACCATCACTGCAAAGCAGCAGCAGAGCTCAGCAACGTACTCTGCTCCTTTCACCTCCTAGGAGAAAGAACTCAGACTCTCGTGCGCTCCCTATCAGAACTACCTTATGCAGTAAATCCCAATCTCAGCTAGGCATCTAGCCTCCACATGTGCCACCACCAATCTTAATGCACAGAGCTTCAACACACCTTTATGGTAGGAAACAACTCGGTTAACCGATGGCTTGGCCAGCCGTTGCCCTCTCATCCTCTTCCCCCACTACTCCAATACAATAATTTGCACTTCGTGTGTGGATGTGCATGTGGACATGCATACATAGTCTCCTGCTTCCCCCACTTCCCATACGCCTGGCTCCAGGGATGAAATCCTGACTCCATTAAAGTCAATGGGAGTTTAGCCACTGACTTAATGGCACCAGAATTTCATCCCAGCACTCTTACAGCAGCAGCATCTGCATGGTGGTCCCTGTACAAACTCGGTGGACAAAAGGACTTCATGCACTACCAGACTTGGAGTCTGGAGAAATGAGATCCCTGTCTCTTGGAGGACCCTGGGACACAGCTGGCATGGGGGAGGACAGTGGGCATTTTATCAGTAGATTGGGGAGAAACCACTCAAAGTCATCAAGCCATAGGAATAGATTTACAAGCAGGTACCTGAGGTCAATCCCATTGGCACCCTTACCTAACACACTATCAGGGCAATATTGTCTCAAGTGCTTCCTGATGGCCAATAAACTCCTGTGATAAAAGGACCAGGAATGGTTATGTCTTAACATAATGGTCCTGCTCCCATTCAAGTTAGCAGCAAAGCTCCCACAGGATGCAAGCCCAATCTCAAAGAAATTGTGCTGCACAATTGGTTTGTTTTTTTCTCCAAATCCCCAACCAGACACCAGACCCCACCCAAAAAGCAAGACATTCACTCCCCAAGAACAAGGGAGACCGCGAAAACATTAGCATTAGTATGCACACAGCACGATGCATAATTGTACGGTGCTTAAATACTTTAAATACTGCAGCTGTATATATCGGTGCCTTAAAACAAAACCATCTTCAGTCCTACAAGTTTGTTCAGTAACCGACCGGGCCCAAACACTATGGCTTAGAGCTGCTTTCAATGGTTTTAAATGCATCTCTAAAGGAAGAACTGAGGCTCTCCTCCAAACTGGGCCCTAAAAGAAACTACTTAAACATTTCTCCCCCCATGGAGAGACTGACCATACTCAGTAGCACATACACCTCAGAACATTTTCCTTCCCCTCACAGGCTTCCCATTGAAAGGCATGAGACAGAGGTTTCATTCATGGGAAGTATGGGGTCACAGGAGGTGTTCTGCACAGATGTGCAACAACATCAATAAGGAGAAAAACTGACCCAGTAACATTCAGGGTGTTGATTACACAACCACACACAGGGGAGTTCTAAGGTAAGGCCATTGCCGTCCTTAATTCCCCCTGCTTGGTACAATGCCCAAGCAAGCTGGGCTACACACCAGCTGTGACACGGAGTGGGGCATTATTCAGGAGTAACAGGGTGGCTGTATTAGCAGGGAACTTTCTTGCCTTTCTCAGTTTGAAACATCAGAGTGGTGTATGTGTACACACACACACACACACACACACACACACCCCTCCTCAGCTTTATCACAAAGAACTGGCACCTCCTCTGGCCCAGTCACAGTAAAAAGCCCCTGATCCTGCTCTCCTGACGCTCCGTGGAGGCCCCACAGACCCCTCCGAGGGACAGCCAGTCAGTGGGCATCGGATGGCTAGTGCTGCTGCTGACGTGGGCTCTGTTCCCACCAGCTCCACACGTTACCACGGTTATGAACCCAAAGGGGAATTAGATGAGGTAAAAGACCTCCCCACACACCCATTAATGTACCTACAGAGTTTTGCATGCGAGAGGTAGCCTCCCCCCACAGCTCGCCTGAGAGGGAACTGCGACCGGTTCGGCCGGGAGGTTTAGCTGAACTAGCTGAACATATGACAGCCTCCCACAGGCTCTGTGCCTACCTGGCCTCACGCCAGCCCCCTTCAAGCCTACCTGGGGGTGTCTGCATGGGGGAAGGTCTGCTCCTTCCTCCAGCCTCTTCAGAACCACTAGCCCCCCTCAAAGCCTGGCCAGCCTTGGGAGTACAGGGCCAGCAGGAGTCCTGCTGCACCACCGGCTGTGCAGCTGCCTGGCTCTCAAAGCCTGCACATATCAACCCTCCCACTGAGAAAGTGTCTTAAAATGGTGGCCTGTGCTAACCCCTGAGCATGGGGGAAGGCTCAGCCAATCAGGGAAAACAACCCAGACAGCCTGCGTTCAGGCACTGGGGGCTGCATGCAGGGGCATTCCCTCACCACAGGCCCTTGTCTGGGGCCCAGATTGGCTGCCACTGACGTCAATGGTAACACAGTGTTAAATAGGAGCAGGGGGAAGGCACTTTAGGTCTAATGATGTGGGGAAAACACAAAGGGCTTGAATTCAGCTGGTGGTTGGCAAGTGAAGGCAGTGCTTTTCTGTGTTGTAATCAGCATTGTAAAGTGCTGTTTTAATGCCTGGGGAAATCTGTGATGTCAGTATAAGAGGGGTAACGTGTGTACTCTGTTCAAATTGTAGGCTGTCACCTTAAATGTCAAGGTTGGTTGGTTGGTTTGTTTTCCTGGCCCTGCTTGCAGGCTAGGAAGCTCTAGGGAAGTGTTTGTTGGGCCTAGCAAACAGTGAGCCTGTGCAAAGCTGGAGTGTACTATGCCCCTCAGATTTAGGGAGCAGCCTGTATTGTGTCTCTGTTTTTGGATTCTTGTGAGTTAGCATCTGAATGTTAGGACATAATGTAATGTTGCATTGCAACCTTCCAACAGGAGTATTTCGGTTTTTATCTATCCTTTCTGTATGTCATTAACATAAGGCTTCAGCATTTTGCAATCACCATTGCTGGGAGATGGTTGTTTTAGGGAGATTTCCTGTTAGGATTCCTCACTCTCCTGCCCTTCTAGCTGCTTGTCTGCTCTATCCAAATTCTCATCTCACTGCTTCTCGCCTGCAGTTTCTAGCTTGGAGTTCTAATAGAGTCCCTGGGGCACTAATAATACCGGGCACTTCTGTTGCCTCTTTCATCCAAGGATATCAAAGAACTTTCTAATCATTCATTCACTAAGCCTCACACCATGCTTGTGAGGTAGGAGGGGGATTATATACATGGCTCACACCAGCCACAGTGGAATGACCGCAGCTTTAACAGCTCATAAACACCCTACAAGAGGGAAGGCAGGGGGATCTTGATGCAGCATTTCCTAGTGCACTTGAGAAGGCTGTTGAAGTCCCCCCACCCACATGGGCCCCAAAGCCTTTTGTGAGACTCCTTTGCTGGGCCCTAAGACTGTGGATGATTCCCTGTAGGCTTCAGTAATGTGTAGTGAATGCTTGCTTTAATTAGACATGGCACGTACACTAGGCAAAAATGTAGCTGAGTCATTAATTTAAGTAGGATGTTGTTGCAATACTGTATGCAATCTTGCTTAAGTGAAAGCCTGTTCCACAAAAGTCTGAGGGGGAGGGCAGTCTCCTATTACTTGGAGTAATTGCAAAGCAAGGCCCTGATCCTCCAGCTGAGTTCACCTGGGTGCAGAGGTCTGCCCAAGGAGAGTCAGTTGTAGAATCTGGGCCTAAATCATTGCAGCCAGGAGGGTAATCATCTAAAATCATTATTATTACTCTTATTCATAGAGACAAGGAATTGCTGAACCCTGTCATTTGTGCCCAAAGCTGGTGAAAAACAGGAAGATCATTTCATGCCACTGGGTCAAACATCAAGCCCTGTTGTTAAATCCTTGTTTTCACCTGATTTTTCTTGCTACAGGTGTGAGGGATAAACCAATGATTTGCTGCTACCAAGCCTCTCTCTGCTGCATCTCACAGTAAAACTCCATAAGGTTGCAGTGTTGTATGTGCACTAAGGAAACAAACCATTAAAGCAGAGCAACTGCAAGTCAGGGCATGAGTTTGATTCCTGAGTCTGTCAGAGCTACATGGCCTTGAGCAAATGATTTAAGCTCTAAGGCCCTGATCCTGCAATGAGCTCTGTGTAGGTGAATCACTACATTCACACAGAGCACCTTAATCTGAACAATGGGGATAATGCCTACCTATCTCTCAGGGGCTGAGAGTCTTAATTCACTAACGTGTAAAGTGCTTGCAGCTCTCTGGAAAGAAGGCGCTGTAAATCATTATTACAAGGCCCCAAACACACACTGACCACTCTCTGTCAGGGGATGTTTCTTGTCATTCTTCACATTTGGAGGCGGCTCTTTTTATGATGCTGATCTGTTCATTATACATAAGTCCATAGCAGTCTTGTTAGCAAAGGTAACTTGCAGTCTTTTAGGGCCAGATTTTTCAAATTAGGTGCATGCATATATGGTGTGTCTAATTTAGCACCAAATACCTCATGTACACACAAGCCAGCCAGGTGCCTTGTACAAGTCTGTCCCATTATGTACTTTTCTGAGGGGAGAGGTAAGCCTAGAACATCTCCAAAAATACATTAAAAAAACAAAACTAAAATGGATTCGAAAGTGAATTTTCAGCACCCTCTAGTGGCTCACTGGTGTCAGTCTCAGCTGCTCTAATGAGTATTATTGTTCCTCTTAGGGTACGTCTTCACTTACATCCGGGTCCGGATGTAAGCAATCGATTTTCTGAGTTCGATTTATCGCGTCTGGTTAAGACGCGATAAATCGATCCCGGATCGATCCCGGAAGTGCCCCGGATCGATCCCGGAAGTGCTCGCCTTCGACGCTGGTACTCCAGCTCGGCGAGCGGAGTACGCAGCATCGACGGGGGAGCCTTCCTGCCGCGTCTGGACCGCGGTAACTTCGGACTAAGGTACTTCGAATTCAGCTACGTTATTAACGTAGCTGAATTTGCGTACCTTAGTCCGAAGTGGGGGGGTTAGTGTAGACCAGCCCTTAGTTACAAAACATGGAAACGATGACAGTAACACTTATATGTGAAGACTGAAAGGAAGAGAGAATGATCTTAGAGCAGATTATTACACCCTGGAAAAAAAAAAAGTTAAAACTGAAAAGTGAGGAAGTTGCTACACCCCCATGTACCTTCACATCCAAAATACTCACCTCACACTACCTGTTCATAATGATTCTGGCTCACTACAACATATCTGAATAGAAACTATGCTAATTGTCTCCTAGTGCCTCCATGAAAGAGTGACTAGTTAAATACTGAGCCTCCTATATATAAAAATGTAAGCTATAATTCTCCCTGGTGGTTTCTACTGCTGATAGCATACAAGTTTGGGCATGTCTGAGCTGGGATCAAACCTGCTGCCTGTTGTGGCAGGGCTGACTATAGTCATTATAAAGCAATCTGCAAAGCTTGGTCTGCTTATTTGGACGCCGCAGCCCACAGCAGCTCTAGCTCAGACATTACATTAGTGCAGTGCTGGTGTCAGATCTGGGAATAAATGGGAGTTTGAGCATTGCTGTTGGGTAAAGTGTGCTTTTCTAGCAAAGTGGCTTATTTCTTGGTGTGCCTCATGGCATAGTACAGAGAGAGAAAGAAATGTTTTTTCTTAACGATATGTACAATGTCAGGGATGATAGTCTTTTCGGAGCAGTGGTTATTCAAGCAATTACAGGTAGTGCAGTATCATAATTCCACCTGGAAGGGTCCACAGCACAGGGAGATCAATACAGCTGTTGGACATAAACATGTTGCATCTGAAAGCACTCATTTCCCACCAAATCATTTAGATGCTCAGACATCAGAACAATTATATTAGGTACATTGTAAGCATGTAATGTCTTGATGTGTGTTGCATGTCAGAAAGGCAAATTGTGCCTCAAATTTATGCATCAGATCACACCATCTACTTTGTAGGCGTCTGCTGCCATACCAGCAGAAGAGTCTCATGCAGATCTGCCAAGTCCATAATTGTATGCATATCAGTGCTTGTCTAAATATATTGGGGCCATCTGCAAACAGCAGTGGTGTTGGCCCTCAGCATTGCAGGCTGAAATAGGATCAGAAAAGCCTGCTGCACATGTCCACTTGATGTGGTCCTTTACCACAGAGGCTATAGTTGCAGTGCTCCACCTTTTCTCAAATTGCAGCAACATCACTGTGCAGGGGGCAGTTTGAAACTTTAAATTTCTTTCCTTATGTGTGGATGGTGCTTGGGTTAACTTCTGCAGCTTAGGTCTGTAGTACAGTTATGCATATTTTAGCTTTTCCCATTATAAGGGCTACATCTAGCCCCTGGTTTTAATTTACAGCTTGATTCTGGTGTATCCACCCCACTATTAAAAAGATTTTTTCAAATTTTAGTTGATGGGCAGAAAAGTCACTATGTTTATACAGGGCCTAGCACAGTGGCTCTCTGGCCTCCCCAATACAAATAATAACCAAGTCCACTTCCAGTAGGAGTAGAGATTTCTTCTTCTTCACTACTCCCTCAGGAGTTAACTAATTTGACTCTAGCAAGAATAACTCAGCCACCTCCTTGTATAAAACTTATTTCCCATTGCTTAATCTGCCCTCACTCTTCTCTTTCTCCCAGAAGGTTATTTCCCCCATCTAGCTGTTATTTTTAAATCATTCATTTTTGCCATACTGCTACAAGTCACTGTAGTCAATCTTCTCCTGTACTTATTTTTATTTTACACTTTTAAAAACCAGTGAATTCTAATAATTTCTGTTGCTACCCTTGGCTCCTCGATTCCCTTTAGAGCTTTGTAGATCTCTAGTAAATATCTTTCCCAAACCAATTTAAAAAAACCAGTTACCTACTTCCTACCATCTCTTGCAAACTATGACCCAGATCATCAGTTGGTGTAAGTCAACATAGCTCCACTGTGACACCAAACTGCAGATGTGGCTCTATGCATCTTCCTGGTGACCTCCTGCTACATTCATTGACAGTATCAGGGGGTAGCCATGTTAGTCTGCATCCACAAAAACAATGAGGAGTCCCGTGGCACCTTAAAGACTAACATTTATTTGGGCATAAGCTTTCGTGGGTAAACCCCCCCCCTTCTTCAGCTGCATGGAGTGAAAATTACAGACACAGGCAAATATATATTGGCACATGAAGAGAAGGGAGTTACCTTACATGTGGAGAACCAATGTTGAAGGCCAATTCAGTCAGGGTAGATGTGATCCACTCCCAATAATGGATGTGGAGGGGTCAATACCAAGAGATGGAAAATTACTTTTGTAGTGAGCCAGCCACTCCCAGTCCTTATTCAAGCCCATAGTGATTGTGTTAAGTTTGCTAATGAATTGTAGCTCTGAAGTTTCTCAGCAGACTGATTATTCATTATTCATTGACAGTGCTAGAAATAACATCTCTCTTCCCCCTCACCCACCCTACCTCCCAAAAAGAGAGGCACCTGAATGGCAGAGTATTGCTGTGTGACCTTATTAAACTTTATTCAGTACAGAATGATTTCTATCACACATACTATAGGTATTTATTCCTCACCAAACTGGGTTTGCTTTTGTACCAGAAATATTCAGTGTTAATTTCTTTACCCTAACCACAGTAGCATACTTTTTCTTGATTGACTAGAGTAAGAATAAGTCAACTATTTATGTGAACTATTTATTGATTCCAGTGTGTCCATGTCTCACATACAGTTATTGCCCTTTTCCTCTGCATTAACTTTGCTTCCTACATTTTTTTTCCCATGAGCAATATAGTTTCATTCTATATTCCTGCTTGTAGCTTATACTAGTGGACAAGAATTGGGCCCAGTATCAATCCTTGAGGCATTCTGTTCATTATCGCCACACTGAACTGTTCCACAATCAAGTCCAAGGTGTTAGACAGCCAAGCTAGTTCCTTTACTTGTTCTAATAGATTATGTATGTTTCAATGAGGTAGTTATGTAAATTTGAGGTTAGAAAGCTTGCAATGTAAAGACATCTGAGGAATTCTTCCAATTAGGGTAAAACATTTTCATTGTAATATCTACAGTGGTGGATAGCTGGTCAGAAATGGGCCCTTACATACCTGATCATTATGAATGAGGATTGAATACAATTCTATTTGGTAACTTAGCTTGCATGCTTCATTTCTGCTCCTGATTAAATGGTAAAGTATCTCTATTTACAGAGACTACTACCACCAACTTGTCATTTCCAATTTATCTTAATTATATATCTTCTAAATTCCCATTACTCCCTTCCAGTTTTTTTGTCTGCAGCAGTTTTCAGTCAACTGTTGGGTAAAGGCCTCTTCAGAGCTGCAATGCCTTAGACACTGGCTGAATCCAAATGTTGTCACAAAATACTTTATCACAGACAACTTTTCTGTAATTAATCACAACCTGCAAAAGGTTTCTTGGTTATCTTTAAGTGGTTTCCCTTTCCATATTAAATGCACTACTTCATGAACTTTCCAACATATCCCATCATGGGATTTCTACTGATAGAGTCTGAAGTCAACATCCCATATTCTGAATACAACAGTGACAGGTGCTATAGAAAACAGAGGTAAATAGATTAATTTTACTGTCCGAGCAAGGGGCTAGATAAATTACCAGGTTAACTCATTTTCAACTAATGTCAAAGCAGGATTTAATCTGTTCATCCCTTAGGATGCTAAATTAATGTTTAAGATTTAAGAAATTTGCTTTAGATCTCCGAAATAACCTCAAAGCACTTCAGTTCTCATGCTATAGCAGGCAATGACAGATGGATTTATAGTCCGATCAGCATTATGCCATCTGGCAAATGCAGCAGATGCTTTTCTCTCTCCTTCTCCAGTTGTGTACTTTGAAAACAAAACCAGATATAGTTGAGGTAGGTTACAAAGCAGTCAGCTTGATCACAATAAAATCTTTGCTGTAAAAAGGAAACACTATCACCATCTCTCAATATATTTATTATAACTTAGAAAAGTGTCAAGTAAAAGCAGAATGTTTTATGATAATGGTTTAAAACTCATGGCAATCTCGCCTGTCTTTGGGTTAAAATGTATAGCGTACGTGATAGCACTAGGGAGGTCTGTCAGAGTTTCTGGTTCAAGTGCAGAACTGAAGAAATAGACAGCTTGCTTGCAGTGGGGATTCCATTTGCAACTGCCCTGTAGAAAAAAAGAAAAAATAGTGCACGACTCCAAGACACTAAGCAGTAATACCCTGATACTCTTAAAAATAAGAGAAAAACAATTCTTGTCACCAGTCTAAACACACAGATCAACATTAACCATTCTCTCACCTTTGATTACATCCCTGTCAACTCTTACAGGAGTGATATATTATCCATTTCCCCCACTGCAACATTTTGTATTGCACAGTGCAATGTGAAAAAGAAAACAATCTGGTCACAGCACACTTAGGGTGCGATGAAGTTAGTGAATATTTATTGTTCTTTTCCCTCAAATGTTTTGCTTTTACTGAATTAGGCAGAGCAAGAAGAATTAATCATAACTTCAAACTACAGATGGGTCTGAGCTGTGAATTTTAGCTCCAGAACTACAGGAGTGTTTGGATTTGGTTCAGACCTCTCTGTTTAAACTACTTTTTTCGCATCTAAATAGACAATTCTACTTACATAGTACTACAATGAAGTGTAATGAACAACTAAATCTAATAAAAAGCAGCACCAAGTAAGAGAGAACCAAGACTGTGTGTCCAGGAGAGGTGGGTATTTCACTGTTGTAAGTCTATAAACCTTTTCCTTCCTCTCAAAGAATACAGGTTAAATGAAATTAAGAAAATACCTTTTCATCTGAAATCTGCACAAGTCCTGTGCTCACTGAGATATCAGCAGTCAGATGATATTCCATCCATAGAACTGCTCCATGGCTCTTCCCAGCCCTTGAAAGAAATAAGTAAATTGATTCTTTTCTGATAACTTTATAGAACACTTGTACCTAAAACAATGTCTCTATTTTTTGTGAACACAGTATTTGTGTTTTATGGTATTCACCCAATCAGTTGCCTGGGGAGGAGCTGAGGAGCTGAATAGGTCAGTCATGGATGGCAACTGTATAACCAATTGCTGACCTGTAAGTCTGACAAAATGCAGGGAAACGATATTGGAGCAGGCCATGAGTGTGTGTGTTTGGGTCCGTGATAATTAAAAATGCGTTCCAGGTTAGTAGGCAACAAGGCACACATTGACAGGGAATCCTCCTCCTCCTGCCTGGAAGGTTGGGTGGGAACGGGTTTCCTCTGCCTTCATACCACATCATTTCCCCCTTTTTTTCTGAATCCTACAGATGCCTTTACCACATCTGCTGTTTCACTTCACCCACCTCCTGCTCCACAAAGCTTGGCTGGAAGAGATAAATACAGGACCAAGTCTGCATTCTATTTTCCACCGAGCCCCCTAGTGCCTCAGGGGCAATCTCTGGCAGTATGGCTACACAAATCATGCTGCCAGGGAACACAGCTGGTGCTGAAGCACAGGGAACGCACACGGAACACACATAGATGAGTCTGGCCTCTCATGGATCTCCATGATCCACAAATAACTCCCAAGTACCTGCCAGCTTTGGGGGAAGACTTTACGATCTATTCTGTAAGGTGGGGACAAACCTCATCCTTGCAATAAAATGAGAATTCCTCTCCTATCAGGGGATCCTCGGAGTCTTCTCTACCAGAGCTCCGTCCTGTGAGTTTTACCACAAGAAGGAATGATCTGGGCCACATAAGTACCCATAAAGTGTGTATCACACAGAGAAAGCCAAGTTACAGACATTTATGTTAGCATGACACAGTTTTGCCTTTAAATTTGAAGAATAGAAGTCCTGAAGTAATGGAAGTTCAAACCAAGTTTTCTTACTTACAAGTTTTTTGCACTAGTTACACAGTATTTCAGAATTATAGCCTACACTGCAGAACTATTTGAAGTTACTTCAATTTTAGAGACATGTGGCTATGAAAAGCCAGTTGGAATTAGCTCAAAATACACGCTGCATATAAATAATATTTAAGTAAATGTGAACTAGCTACCTACAAAAATTGATAATTACAGCAAAGAATGTTATATACTTACACCTAGTAAAATGAAACCACCATAATTTGGAAGATAAACTATGTGCTGGTTCAGAAAGAACTGATCAACCACAGAACAGATGGTTATATTTGGAAAGGGGAAATAAACACCCAGATCTTGGTCTGGTTGACCTAACCTATAAATTAATTCAATCAAACGATTAATATTTAACTTATGGTAACATACTCTATACCCGTTTGCTCATATCCTCCTCCTTAATAACAGTGCTATTTTTAAAATACAAGTCCTTTTTCCAAGAAATGATGTACCTCTAATCTCTGTCCCAATTCCCTTTTACTTCAGCTGACAACTGACAGATCGCTACCCACGAAGGTAAGTAAAGCCTGGGTTTGAGGGTAGGCAGCAAGAAGTTACAGTGGGGTGTAGTTCTGAGTTTCTGAGACTTTTGCAACTTTGGGTCACACGTTTAATACTTACCTGTAGTAATGTATAAAGTGTTTGAGTGCAAGCAAAGGAAAAACTCATTATGCTTTTCTTAGACAATAATTCTCACCTTAACAGATTTACAGAGCCATCTGTGCTGAGAGTTTGTTGTGGTACAGTCAGTCTGAAGTCAAATGTCATAACCTCTTGGGGGTCAGACAGTGATTTGCAAGGGTATTCCCACAATGGGTGAGGCTCTGCCTCTTTGGACTCCCTAAAATTCAGAGAATTCTGAGGAAAGAGAAAAAGCCTGGTAAAGACAATCAAGTTTGCATCTGAAAAGCACACTCCTTAATCAGTTATGCTGGGTATAATGTATGATGTGGTTTGTGTGCCTCCTAGCTAGACTACAACAACATAGATAAGCATGAAGACATCAGCCCTTCGAAGATTCCAGCTAGTATACAGAACGCTGCATAAGTCTCATCAGCAACACAGACTATTGCAAAAACATCAAACCTGTTCTTCCTTCTCTAGACTTGCTTCCCATAGAATATCAAGTTAAGTTTATGTCTGTCCCTATCTTCAAGGCTCTCAATGGCCTGGCTCAGGTTGTCTAAAAGATCACCTAAAGCTCCAGCATGAGGACTGTGGTCAATAACTCTGGTCCTCAAGCACAACAGAACTTCCAATCATAAGGGTAAAGCTTATTTTATACAGGAAGCAGAGATTTCTGAGCTTTCTTGGGTGCCAGTCTGAGGTTGTGGAACCAGCTCCCATTACAAACCTCATCACTTTCTGTCCCAAAAGCAAGGTACACTTCTTTGACCTGCATTCTCTAGCACTCACATTCCCTAGCAGCATTTCCATAAAAGTTTTAAAATGTAGCATTCCAAGACTCCATTGCACACACAATTCTCCCCTGGGAAGAGGATAAGAGAAAGAATGACCCACACATTGGTTGCCCCAACTTTTTTGTTAACTGTAAAATCTGTATTAGAAGAACCTTCCTTCCTATTCACTATACTTCATAAGAGTATTGCCAAGTTACTTATACATTCATTTAGTTTCATGAAAACTCTGCTCTTGATAGAAAGATAAAGCAACTACTGGGACCTACCTACAGAAACGCTCTCATTTAACAGCTATCGCTCCACTGCAGATGAAGTGTCTCTATAACCGGTCACGTTAGAGAGGTCTTTCAGAAATGCTTGAAAATGACCATACACAATTTTTGCAATAAAGCTGATTAGTCCTCAGGCTTTCCAAGCTCACCTCGTTACTGGTAATGGGACATGCCAGTAAAGTTGGTGTCAAAGGATTAACCACTACTAGCCACGACCGCCAGTAAAGTTGGTGTCAAAGGATTAACCACTACTAGCCACGTCTCATCGCTGGTTCTTGGAAAGCGTCTGAGTCTAAGTAACTGCACTGATTACAAGGGTGTGAGGAAAAGAAGTTAATAAAACTATTGCTAGATGATTTGATTTCCAGCATAAAACGCAATTAACTTTGAGAATACATTTTCTAATCCCTATTTTGAATCAACAAAGACTATGTTTTCTGAATGCTTGAAGACAGCAAAACAGCTTTGTCCGATCAAAAAGAAATACAAGGCTAAAAATCAAGAAAGGATTTCCCCCCCCAGGAATTACGTTATGTCTAACTGAGAATACCTCTGACATCACTTTAGGATGAAACAATGTTCTGTGTGTCACATGCACAGATGTAAAACACACATTATTCACTCATATCTTCCACTAAATTACAGCTCTTTTTCCTTGTAAAGTTAAAACTTAGCTATAATGTCACATTTTGCCTAAAGACTTTAGATGATCCCTCACTTACCTTAATCATGTCATCCATAATGTGAACATCAAACCCTTCACAGGTACCACATGGGCTTCGAATTCGCCACAAGTCCTAAGGAGGGAAAACAAGTATTCCTTTTAGGGAAGAATTTTAATTGTGAACCAAGCTCTTAACTATATACTGCAGCCAGTTGAAAAAGATAGGAAAAGTATTTTTTTTTTAAAATGTTTTCAGGCCAGTTGAATCAGGGGATTAATAATGGGACATATCACCTTCAATCTTTAGGTCGTAGGACAGAATACAGATCCCGTTCAGGAGCAACCTAAGGTTTTTACTATCTTAGTTTGTTGGCTTTTGTTAAAGAATTGGTCTCAGTTCAGTTTCCAGAGGACAAATGCCTAAATCACAAGGGGTATCTTTTTGCTGCCTAGACACAAAGGGCATGTAGACTGTTATCCTTTCAGCGGTGGATCCTCCAGGTTGAGAGGCATGCTTATGGTTCAGTGTGGAAACTCTGCATTTCTTCCACCTATGCTGTTCCATCACTGTGGATTAATACGAGACTTCAGTTATCTGGCACTTTTCAATTTATTTTTTTCCTGTAATTCTTACATAAAGACTGACAATTTAAAGTGCTGTAACACCTCCATTCAAAACTTTTTAGGGGTCTGCAAATGAAAAAAGGTTGAAAACCACTGATATAGACAAGCAGTTTTGCTAAATGAAAGAACATTTCTCTGGAGAATGTGTATTTTAGTTTTATTGTTGTAGCATAGGACTTCATTTTCATTCTTGCTTCCTATTTATTTGCTATTCAGCTATATCCTGATAAGACAAACCAAACTGAGTTTATTGAAGATAAATAAATTCTACATTAATCATATTTTGTTAACCCAAAGTATTCCAGCCTCTGAAATCAACCCACCTATATGCATCTATGAAGTGAACTTTTTTTTCCCCTTCAGCTAGACTTTTTCCATTCATGATCAACAGGAAGAAACAAACTTTTCTTAAACCACATGGTCCAAATGCCTGTCACATGAGTATTTTGGTTCATGTTTAATAACCAGAGCTACATTAATGCTAAGGCAACACTAGAATCAAAAGTTGAAGCCACTGAGAACTGGAGGGCTCCACAAGTGAACATTTTTTACTGAGTTTTCTTTTTCTGGCTGTAAAGTTTGTTGCACTATTCCAGTCACAATCATACCAAGATCATCTACAAAATTACCTATTCTAGCTGGTTGAATGCATTTGGACTAAAAAAAAAAAAAAAAATTTGTGGCAGATCTAGTTTCAAAACACTTGCCTGAAAGTTCAGAGCAGCATCTATACATTTCACCCAGGAATAAGTACACCTTAGTACCTATCCTGGATGCACTGTGAGATTACTAAAATCAGGTTTTTAAGGAAATGCATATAGTGTGTAGTAGTGTTCCTAAATGACACTGTCATCTAAAATAAACCAATATATCAATTCTATTTCTACAGCATGGAATCTGTATTACAATGATTAAGAATGATAAGCAATCCTTTTAATACAAGTCAAAATGCTACCATACAGATGAATACAAAATTATCCTGCCCGCATACTCTACCTTGCCTACTGGAAATCAGGAGGCAAGGAAAGAGGGTATACCGAAGTCAAATATTTTGGACAAGTAGACAGGGGAGTGAAACAGGTTTCTGGTAAGGTGCACTGGTCCCAAATAACAAGTTGGCTGCAGGAAAAGTGTTTTGTTTATGTAGTGGATGTTTGAAGAATTTGGGATTAATGCTCTATAAGAGATTTTTGCATATCCATTAACAGTTTTGTTTCAGAACTAAAAAAATGCTACTGTCACTAAAGGCATGGGTGTTTTTATAGTTCATTGAACTTTTATCACTGTTCAGAGCATAAAATAATAAAACACTACCTCTAAATGCACATACTAGAAACTTAACAGAGCAGATAATCAAATTGCTCAAAATATGATGTTATAGTCACAAAAATGATAATATTGCCATTGCTTTAAAACAGCGGGTGTGGCAGTTGTGCAATCCTAGAATCATAGAATATCAGGGTTGGAAGGGCCCTCAGGAGGTCATCTAGTCCAACCCCTTGCTCAAAGCAGGACCAATCCCCAGACAGATTTTTGCCCCAAATGGCCCCCTTAAGGATTAAACTCACAACCCTGGGTTTAGCAGGCCAATGCTCAAACCACTGAGCTAGCCCTCCCCAATCCTGCATGCATATCCACAACCATTCCTTCTGATGTAGGCCCTATTGAACGCTTACACAGGATGAAGCTTGAACCCCATCTTGTATCTAATAATATGGGAATGACATTTTGAGAGATGTGGCATTAATCAGATTAGAGTATGGCTCTAAATCATTAAAACCTGCATTTCTCAGATATTATGCCTTCGATAAGGCAAGATGCAGTTTGTCAATGGAATAAAAATTATCTTTTGACAATAAATGCAGCATGGTCAAACTAAACCTCTGTTTGTAATTTACCATACTACTAAGAAACCACAGAACTAGAAGCACAGGTATAGTTCTGAATCTGGTCCCCTAAGACTACATCTTACACTGCAAAGAAAAAACCCCAGTTACCGAGTGACAGCCAACTCGGGCTCACAGGGTTGTTTCATTGCTGTGTAGACTTCCAGGCTTCAGCTCTGGGACCCTCCCACCCCACAGAAAGTCTACACAGCAATGGAATAGCCCAGCGAGCCCAAGTCGGCTGGCATTGGCCAGCTGCGGGTTTTCTTTGCTGTGCAGACATATCCTCACAGACCAAAAGCTGACCAATTATGGAGCCTTTGTAGTAAATAAATCCTATTGTACTCTCTAGAATCTTGAGTTCTTCAGTCAAAAAATGTACATCTTCCACTCAGGTTGGGAGAAAAAGCATTTAAAATACCTGGGATTAAAATATTCAAAATAGATTTGTGTTTCAGAAGGAAAGGCCGATATATTAAAGCCATCAGCTACAGAATCTTTCATACAAGATGTATAGGCAAGGCTCTAAATGAAGGATGTAGGCATTATTACCTTCTCAAGCAATTACCTGCAGTTTTGCTAGCTTCGCTCTCTCTTCCCCCAATAGATTTCTTTAGAAATCTGAACTGTTTTATGGTTCCTCAAAATGGACATTAGACCACCTTTGGATGTCTGGTGAGTTTATTTTACCCATCATATAGTTCTTTGTACTCTGCATTATGAACATATATCAATATTCCCCTGGATATCTGAACACCACCACCCACTGAAGCCATGAAATTATTGTAAAGCAGCCTTTGTTATGTCATCTGCTTCTTTGCTTATTAATGTCACATTTTCCTGCGGCAGACTCCAAAACCTGATCTCAAAAGTCCTTCCGAGTTGGGGCTCTCTTTCTTTCTTCCTCACCATACTTCTCCCTCCAGTCCATTATAGTTCTTACCATAAGGGTTACCAATCCTAAAATAATTGTAATTGTAGGCTCAGACAGACATTTGGTGACAAAATCAGATTAAAAAAAACGAAGATTGGTCTTCAATGGCACAGTGAATGCAGAGATAACTGCCACTAAAATCACCTAACAGAACGTTCTGGGAACATGTCAGTGTTACAGATGAGTTGCTTCTGTACCTCATTCTTTTTCAAATTGAACTTATCTGAAGAAATGCCAAAGTTTCATAATATCCCTAACTAAAATCTGTCTTACAGCATGCATGCTGTGTACTGAAATGTTTCTGAACCTTTAAACATAACACAAATTGGGCACACGGTGCTTTGATGAAAAACGCACACTCAGACAAGCCATTACAGATGTAAGTGTTTAGTCTTCCACAGCATGATTAGCCCTTATCCTACACATCAGGTCTATTACTTCAAAGAGTAGCATTACTTCAGAAACATTGCAAACTGTTCTGTATTCTCAGAGCAGCCTAGACAGGAAGAGTAATAAGGTCCTAGGAACAAAGAACAAACACCCCTGATCATCAAAACAAAGCTGAACAGTCATTTTAGAGGTCCATGTTATCAGATGCTACAGGAAATCTGAAAGCATGAAGACCTCTACAAAACGTGAGTGCTAGTTGCACAAAGTCTTTCCAGAATTCACAAAGAACTTTTACAACTCATTATTATAACAGACAACACATAGTATCAACTGTGGATTTGCCTCATTATTTCTTCAAAGAGGAATGAGGTGGGGGGAATATGCAAGGCTCTGTGAACTGCATATAAATTTTGTCATGTTATTACTAGCCTCTCCCTTTCTTGTGGCAGGATTCTATCACTCAGACAGAGGCAGAGTTATTTCCTATGAAGGATTTTACTAGCTATAGTGCTCTCAAAATTTCCCTTCAGCAACAGTTATTGGAAGACAGCAGCTCTTATTGTATCTAATGGGTCAATGAACAGGTAGTATTTCAGTTCAATGGTCATCTATTTACAAGACTGTTGTGCCAATCTTTAGTGGAGGAGCAAACTCACCAGTTTCAGAAAGACTCATTTTATTCCCATTTATTGCTATAAACAGTTAGCTCATCAATGTTTCTGCTCACACCAGGTCTTATTCACTGAATTTCTACTTTACACAGAAGGTCACAGTTATGCCATGAGCCAGATAAAGACTGTTCTAAATTATGCTGAATGCATCAAAAGCTAGGGTAATTATGAAGCATCTCTAACCAGCCTTCTATCCAATAACCTTTAGTACATTTGAAAGGATTTAGATCAATAAGTGGAACAAATAATTTAGTGCAATTCTCTGGAATGGTGGTAAATTTCCCCCCTTTTATGACATTTGTCTTTTGGGCTTTAGATTGCTCTGGATCTTCTAGGGTTATTCAACAGGGTCAAGTATTAAGAAATGTATGCTTAACCTTTTCTTTAACTGCAGTCATCACTTAGGTTATATTTTATATAAAAACTGACCAAAGAAAGGCCTACAGAACAAATGGTTTCTGCTCTCCATTCATGTTGCAGGAAGAAAAGGCGAAAATCAGCACACTCTCTGAGGGAGGGGAGAAGAACCCCACTACTATCTTTAGCACCCTAAGATTTGTTAAATTACAGAGCTTTCTTGTACAATGAAATTTATTCAAAGCAGCTTAAATTTTCATAAGTGACTATGATTGTTGGTGCTTCAGTTTTTGAGTGTTCAACTTGACACATCATACAAGGGCCCAATTTTCAGAGGGTAGGAGCTCATCACTTTGTGAGAATCAGGCCTTTTCAATAAGTCTTGAGCTGGGCATCCAAAAATTAAGGCACCCAAAATCACTAGGAAAATTTAGGCCATGTCTATTTTAAAGCCATGCAGATACAGAATTCTAAACTAAGTAAATATTCTAACATCATGGGTTTCACTGTACATGAAAAAATATCCAAGGAATATTTACAGTATTAGTTGATTACCAAAACAAATTTGCTGCTTGACACACTTTGTTTAATCAAAAACAGACTTATGTTTCCAAAGCAGACAGCTTAGCAATACCAGTCAGGTTACATGGACCTGCCCTTCATGGATTTGTTCTCAGGAAGAAGAGCTAAACATCAAATGGCTGGATATGAAGATGAGTGTACAAGAAGTTTAAGGAGACCATCCTGCTCTAGATATGTATTTAACTGCCACTGCCAGCAAAGGGAGCTGTGCGCGCTTGTGTGTAACGAAGGAAGATATAACCCTAAGTCTGCAATGTTCTACTGTGCACCTTTATTCTTAATGGAAGAAAACTCATTTATCTATTGTTCTGTTTTGTGAGAGTGCAACACATTAATGTTTTGTAATGTTATATTTTATAACACACTATATTTGATATGACACACACTAAACAGCTCTCAACAGCTTGTCTTTCCCAGGATAAGAAACTTTTTATATGATGGAGACAAAGGCAACACTGATTAATAGCTATGGAAAGATTAAGGATCAATACAGATTATTTACACATACAAAAGACATTATACATTTTTAATGAACTACAGATGTCTTGTCTGAATGGCTTTTCTACCCTCACTATGAGTGATAGGTAAGTTTGGCTAGAGATGTACAGGGAGGTAAATACACACGTGTTGTAAAACAGGGACTAATCCCAGGTCTCCCAAGTCCTAGGTAAGTGCAAAAACCTGGACCATCCTTCCTCTGGTCTACTGTAAAGCAAATCCACATGATGATCATGCATCTCCTCATTTGATCAACTTGAAAAAGAAGTCACTTTTCTCTAAGTTCTTTTAAAAACCTATTGTGGTTACAAAGCAACACCTATGATTCCTAAAATAGAAATGGGAGAGGAGCTAGTACATAAGATAATTATTAAGATGTGGTCCATGAGATGAAAAGGTTGAGATTCACCCCTCCACTAGAATGTTGCAAACTTAACATTAAAAATTACTATAAGTTGCTGTAGCTTGCCCAGTCTTATAATTGAAAAGTGTCATTTATAGTTTAACTTACAGTTTTTCAGAACACAGCACTTATTGGCAAAACAATTTTGATTTATTTCCAATAGTTTCTCTTCACTCTACAGATCAATTTAAAAATATTCACACCCTTTAATTGTAAAAAAAAAACCCCTTCAGTTTCAAAGTGACTGAGAATCTTGGTTTCTGCTGTGCAGAGGGAATGAAAAAAATAGCAGTGTTTCAGTTGTTGAATGGTCTTTAAAAAATGCAGTCTTCCATTCTGAAGTGCTTTTAATTCTCTGAAGCACAGCTCCTAACGAATGTGTAAACCAGTGTGTGCCACGCAGACTGCTAAAAACTTAATTGGTTCTGCCAATAAAAAATAAGTTCAGGTCAAGATAAGGACTGAAATGACAACACACTACCTTCAATCTGAGATGTCAAATTGCTCTCATTGTGCTCTGTTGTGATGCTGAAAATACAAGGTGCTCAGATATGATAAACCTGAAATGTAAAATACTGTTGAAGAGAGCCAATTTGGTTCAGTTTTGACTATGTAAATATAAACTGCATAATTCCAACCATCTCACCTTGAACTCCACGACCATCATGTAAAGGGAAGCAGACTGTGGCAGGACAGTGACACCATTTGTGAGGTGGGCTGCCACCGCTGTCCTAGCATACAGAAAGTAGAGGTTGTGCCATGGTAACAGGCTTGTAGTGAAAAACGGTTCTCCAATGAGGACTGAGACCTTGACAAAAAGGAAAGGCAAAGGCATTTTAAAAAAAGAATAAAGACTCAAATAAGCAAGCAATTTACAGAACTCCTAACTTGTCATATTGCAATGTTAGTACATAAAGCATTCCAAAAGCGAGGCTCCCTTTTTCTACTGCATATTCTGTACTGCAGAATAGACAAGTGTATCTGTTTTTTAGAATTCACTGGCAAACAAAGGTATTTTCCTATAATACTAAGTGTGAGGCAAATGTAATTATGATTAGATGTGAAGAGTTTTGTAACTGAATTCTGATAATCTGTAGTATTTGAATTTAAGAATGTGAGCAAGCAACACTTCTAGACAGTCAGTCTTTGACCCTGGGTTCAGGATATTTAACTGTTCCACGTAGAGCTCATCCACATATAAAAGTTGTGCCACTTTGGCTTTAACTTATCCCCTAGTGTGTATGCAGTTCTACTGATACAGATGTGCTAATACAAGTATAGCTTATTCTCATGCAAGTATAATGTACCTTTATACCAGCAGAACTACGGCCTTGCTAGGGGTTGGTTGTACAACTCTTGTGGTTAAAAATAAATCAGCACACTAACCAACAGTTAGTATTACCATAACACCTAGGAGCCCTGCTCATGGATCAAGATCCCATTGTGCTAGATCCTGTACAAACACAGAACAAAGAGCTGGTTCCTGACACAAAGAGCTTAGAACTTATGTATAAAACACGAGATGATGATGATGAATACTGACAGGTGGAGAACCACAAGGAAACAATGAGACAATACTGGTCAGCATGAGAGGCAGTGGTCTCAGCACATCAGTCGCTTAACCAGTGTCAAGTTTTTTATGGTCATCATGGCAAAGGAAAATTTTAAAGGAGGGTTCTGAAGGGGGATGAGGTAGCGTTGCAGGTGTTTACGGGAAGCTCCTTCCAAAAATGAGAGGCAGCGTGGGAGAAAATACAAAGGTGCTTGTTTAGAAATGTAACAAGTGAGTGATGGAGGCTGGCATCATGGGCCAATCAGAGGCAGGAGTCAACTTCTCAACAGTGAATAATAGAGGATAGGTAAAGTGGGGATAGGCCATGAAGGGTCTTGAAAATGAAGACAAGTAGCTTAAGTTTGATGAAAAGGACAAGGGGGAACCGGTAGAGGGATATAAAGTGGGCATGGCACGGTGAAAACAACAGGTTAGGAAAATGATCTTTGCAGATACATTCTGAAGGGATATGAGTGAAGACCAGGCCTCATTTATTTTCCAGTGGGACAGAATCTGGACTAAATACTCACTGTTACACCACAGACATGAAGAGAATGGACAGACAGCTTTGGCTTTAACAGAATTGATTGGAGCTATTCTATCCCAATAGAAAGGAAAGGTACTTTTCAGTCTGTTTATTATAAGTGTTTTTAGTGCCAAAACAGGACAAGTGTTACTTACCTTTTTATCTTCCAAATCAGAAGCAGTCAGTAATTCAGGACGTTTCTCTATTATTTTAATTTTATCTCCTACATGGTTGGCTTTAAATATCTTAAAGAGAAAAGTAAGTCATTTATACTTTTTCCTTTAGTACAACTTTGAGTGTTTCATATTTTGGACTTTAGAATAAGCTACTATTTTAAACAACGTTCTGAAGATGGAAACCACCATCTGGAAGGTAAATTCATAAACCCAAACTAATTAGTGGTTCTTCTCACCATGTGAGCGTTCAGTAAACAAATACCAGAATATTGAAAACCTTTATTTGATATTCACAAGGGAAAATACTTTTGAAATATATATAATTTTATTTTAGTTAAGTAATGATACATCTACAGATACCTTGTTTCTGGGCATGAGTGATTAAAATTTAAGTAAAAACTATGCCACGCTAGATCAAACCACTGATATATCACATCAGTTATCTGGCCTTTGTCATGGCCTATACCTGATATTTCACTAAGACAGGAGTCAACAGACAACACTGCACCAGACTTCAGTAAGTGTTCGGTTTGTGTGGCATATGTTTATGTTGGAGACATCCTGCTGTTAATAGAAGAATCACTATATGTCTACCGCACTGTTATTTTTATATATATCTATACATATACACACTTTTGTTTAATGATCAGAATTGTATTTTGTTACCAGAACACTACATCATGGCATCACCATTAGTTTCTCATTTTTAACGTTGGAATCACAGAACTGGAAGGGACCTTGAGAGGTCATCTAGTCCAGTCCCCTGCACAGTATTTTCTAGACCATTCCTGACAGGTGTTTGTCTAACCTGCTCTTAAAAATCTCCAATGATGGAGATTCCACAACCTCCCTAGGCAATTTATTCCAGTGCTTAACCACCCTGACAGGTAGGAAGTTTTTCCTAATGTCCAACCTAAACCTCCTTTGCTGCAATTTAAACCCATTGCTTCTTGTCCTATCCTCAAAGGATAAATGAGAATCCCATACCTGGACACCACCACAGAAAACTATATTTCTTTAACACAGACACTGCAGTCTGGAAACTTTGCAAATGTGAATGGTTTCCTACGTTTTTCACAAAGTCAGAGACTTACATTTCTCAGGATCTGAGTCAGCAAGGAGATACTAGCTAGGGTTAAGGACCATATCAACACTTCATGCTTCCGGGATTAAATCGATCTCTATTAGTTATTAGGATGAGATCTTCATGTGGGGGCAGATTATCCTCCAACTACCTACTGCAGGGTTTCTTGCACCTTACTTTGAAGCATCTGGTGCTGGCCAATGTCAGAGGCAGGATACTGGACTAAGGGTTGGATCGAATATAGCAATTCCAATGGTCCCAGTGTTAACTGGAGTCACAGGCATAAACCTCAGTACAGAGATGACATTATCCCCAAATTTCTTTTCCTTATAGTGCCTCACAACCTTGAAGAGCTTATGTGAATACTGATAGCTCTTTCCATATATACCACAAACATACTGCAATACATATGAGATGCTACTATACTAGAATAATCTGCTTTATTATTAAAGGAACCTAAGCATCAGATATCAGAGGTCAATAAATCAACTGTATAAATTTTTAGACTTACTGACATCACCTGAATTCTCTTAGCCATAAGAACGGGCATACTGGGTCAGACCAAAGGTCCATCTAGTCCAATATCCTGTCTTCCGACAGTGGCCAATGCAGGTGCCCCAGAGGGAATGAACAGAACAGGTAATTATCAAATGATCCATCCTGTCGCCCATTGCCAGCTTCTGGCAAACAGAGGCTAGGGACACCATCCCTGCCCATCCTGGCTAATAGCCATTGATGGATCTATCCTCCATGAATTTATCTAGTTCTTTTTTGAACCCTGTTATAGTCTTGGCCTCCCCAACATCGTCTGGCAAAGAGTTCTACAGGTTGACTATGCGTTGGATCATGGATGAGTACAGAATGCATGGATTAATAGTCCTCCTTATACATCAAAGCCCTTTTCAAAAGTAGATGATAATAGCCACATTTTACAGAAAAAGAAACAGAGAAAGTGACTTGCCACGGTCACACAGCAAGCCAGCATCAGAGTTGGGAACAGAAACCCATCTCTCAATTCACTGGATCATACTGCCTCATCTCCTAATGTAGTAGTGCACCCGATTCTGTGAAATTCCACTCCCATTAGAATCAATCAGAATAGAGGGCGCTTATCACCTCTAAGGAGGCACTCACCCTTTTGCAGAGCCAAGGACATTAATTGCATACTGTGACCTCAGTAGAGCATTGTGGATATCATGATGAGTCCAATCACCTCACCAGGTGATTCTTTGTAGGTCATCTGACCTCTCACAGCTACAGATGGTCTAGCTCCAAAGTATCAATAATACTGCTGCCAAACACATTATTTGGTTTTGGAGGACAGATTGTTTTTGGAGTGAGGGGGATGGAGGAAAAAGATGGTCAGTTAGACACAGCTTTTGCTCAGTATGTCAGTTTTGTAACACCTGACAATTTTATTCTCACGGTTTCTACAGGAAGGGGACATTTTGAACACTGACTACTAGAAAATCTGAAGGCAAATTCAACAGACTCGAATGACTGATGCTACTTTGGTATATTACACAATTTTTCCAAGGAAGTCTTGTCAAATTGGATGATCAAATATGTTAAAGTGAATTTCATCCCTGGATTGCCGATGCACTCATGACCATCGTTATTTATCTGGCATGCCTTGTGTGCTGGACTTCATGAGACTGTGAAACCTATAGGGAGTCCACTTATTTGTTTAAGTAAAAGGATTAACTACTCACTTTCTCCATGAGACAATGGGATACTGCAGAGTTCTCTACTGTAAACACCTAGAGAGAAAACTGTACAATCAATCACACTGGCTTAATCACTCAAAATGCATTAAAATGACTTCATACCTATTCAGTGTTATGGTTTTGTGGCATGCTCATAAATATCCAAGTGAACTACACATGTTCATTTTTAGCTCATGACAGCAATATATATTTCCCTTTTGTCACATTGTCTCTACAGAATACGATTACTGCAGAACTACAAGTTAAACTTTGCTTGCACAGCTGTAAAAGGAACAAAATTTTACTGTAGAACACTGATATTTGTTCTAGTCTTTCCCACAGGAAAATCTATCTTATTTTCTTAAAATTAAATTGCAACAGAACTTCATTAATCCAAACTCTGGTTAATTGCAAATCCAAAAATCCACACTACATAGATTTCAGAATTTGCAGTTTATTGAAGCACCGACTACCAAGGTTCTGCTACAGTTGGGGTTGGGAAGGTCAGATCACACTGCCTGTGGGACAATAGATGTGTCATTATGTCAACTCCTGGTCCCACTCCAGTACTTAATGACCACCTGAAACAGGGGTAGGGCACTTACAACTGGCCATAATGCCAGTGCTCCACCCCCACTGGGTCTCACTCCTTGAGTGTGGCTTAATGGGATCCTACTGTACTAGTTGGAAATACCACTGAAATGCACTACAGCATACACACCTTTTGACTTATGGGCGCCCAGTCTAGACTTAGTCAACATTTTCCTATATTTGACATCTCATTAGTTCTCATTTTTTCTTCTTTAGAGCTTGTTATTAAGTTATAAGTGTTCTCCAAGTCTGGTGCACTTGGGAGATCTTTTCATGTGTTTAAGTATTTCAAAGGAAATGAAGCATATACCCATCCACCTGCCATGCCCAGAGGACAGCTTTACTTCACTTTGCATATCAAATTTGGACGAAATTGCCACCTGAATCCTCCATAGTTATACCACTGCTTCCATTAATAGTCATGACTGAAGAAGACACCCAACTGGACACTTCTACTCCTCAGAAGACCCTTGCTAAAAGCCTCCAGAACACCAAGATGAGTTTCTCACAAATGGAAGATAGGTGCAGCAGCCACACACCAGCCTGTTGTCAGCCCAGGATGAGTCACAAATGAAGCGATGTGCATAGCTGAATAACACCAGATCATGTGTGTAATTTGGGCTTTGAGAAGTCGTGGAGAATGGTTGCCAGCCACTTAACTCACTGAGTAGTGCAGCCATCATTTTTCTGCCAGACAAAAGCAAAATACTTGCATTCGCCTACTGAAGGACTTGTTTTGCCAGAGACCTGTGCCTAAATGGCAAAACAATATTGAATACTTTCTCTCTCACTGCATCTTTTATGATTGTTAGTTTAGGCATCAATTAGCAATAGCATGCAGCTGTGAGAATGTCTGAGCACCTAGGGCAAACCCAAGTGTTCAATATGTGTTAACTAGAGACACCAAAGTACTATTGAAGAGGGAACATTTCCTTCCTCAATCAGGGGATTACTTTTTAGAGCACAATTTTCAGAAACTACCTTAGAGACTGAAATTAATCACTGTTCATTTTTGGGTCATCATCCTTGCTGTTGATTACAAACCATTTAACTAAGTTAATTTCAACAGTTGCAAGGAAAAGTGCTGGCAATCTGGGTGTTTTGGAATCATGAGCTAGTTAGTTTATTGAAGAGTCACTGGAATAGGCTACCACATGGTTATGCTTAGGCTTAGGCTTGTCACTAGACTAGAATTTAACCTGTCAAAATCTCAGGTACAGTCAAGTAGGGTGATATAGTGGAGACTATATTGTTGTGACTGATTAGGGACTCTGCAGTTTTATTATGCACAGTCTTTTTACACTTACACTGTAGATGTGCATTTCTTAAACACTGCCCAATTATCAACTCTACAGAGCTGCATTATCTATTTTCCTCCACTAATTCACTCTCATACTTACAGATTAGTGAAGGTATTAAAAGCTTAAGTAAAAAAAACCCTTAAAAAAAAAAGAGTGAGAGAAATGGTTTGGGCCTCAATCCACACACAGGTGGATATCACAAATGGATCATCTAGCAAATAGCATAAGAAACTCATACCTGGGGCGATGAGATGTGCCCAGGAATTACATAACAAGTTCCCAGCTATTCAGTCTCAGAGTGAAGTATGTTTTAATTTGAATGACCCTGTCAGAAAATGAAACTAGTGGCATCACAACAGCCCAATTGTGGCTGGGGAGAGGAACTGGGTGAGGGAAGGGGAATGGATGTGCAACATGTAGGTAACATACATAAAATACTTTGAGTACTGGGTGCATCTCACAGTTACACTCACTCCATTTCTCACTAGAGGATAAGCCTAATCCCACCCCAGAATAGCATAGGAATGGTAAGCAACAAAAGGAGAAAGTTACCTACTCTTCTTACAGTGAAATGAACATTAACAGCAAGAGGGGTAATTCAGAAAGGAACCAATGAGGAAGCGCAGGACACAGCTGGAGCCTTTGGCTACAGTTTGGGTTATAAGTAACCAAAAAATGGCAGCTGTTCCTGCTGTCTAATGTAGAGTTTGGCTGTCACATACAGCTGAAGTTCACCTCCTCTGCTGATCTAGTGGACTGGACCTGAATATTACTAAAAAGCAACACTGAAATGTTCCAAAGGACTGAAAACATCTGTCTAAAAAATAAAGACCAGAAAACCCAACTGGAAGCAGTGAAGCATTATACCCGCTCTGCTCCAAGATACTGAGCCAGCAGAGGAAGCAGGCTGCCATCACTGATGCAGAGGCAAATACTGTCTTTTTCCAGCACCTGCAGAAAATAAGACAAGTTGTCAGCATTAGTCTTATTCCAGATTAAAAAGTTTTCAGATAGAATTTCTACACTTGCTTGTTTGTTGAAACTTAGCCAAAATTTAACACATTCCTCTAAGACGATAGGGATTTGGGGAGCTAAAAACCAAACCAAGAAATATCATCTGCAAGAGTTTTTTCCAAGCAGAAATTCAGAATATAAGATTTTAACAGAGGAGTACCAGAAGTGTTTATATCACCCCCAAAGTAGGTTGCAGAGAACTTACTACTCATCACACATGTACAAAACTCATGTTTTAGTTTCCTCTTGCAGTTACTAAAAGCCTGTCTGTGTCTCTTAGTGACTACTCTCAATAGCAGGGACTCTTTCATAAATAAATTACAGAACTAGAATGGTTTCACATTTATAAGTCTTGTGGATATCTGCAGTTCAAAATAATTTGATACTAGATATTTCATGACTAAGTCTGATTTAGTGTTTCTAGCTCAGACAAAATGCAGTGTGCATTGTGAACAAACCTAGCACATACTCCCTTCGGAAAGGAACATGAACCACCCAGTAGTAATCTATTGGAATGGAAAGATGCACATGGACACCCTGGTGGAGAGAGCAAGAGAGAGAAAGAGTTGATGTCACCATGAGTGGTGGAAGAACCGCACTCACTGTCATCAGAGCCTGGATGTACTGGTTTGTTCGATTCTGATCATTTAGCTCTCCAAAGCGTGGCCTGTTCCAAAGCAGATGAGCCTGACAGCTACAAAGAGGACTCCCAACATAAGCATCTTTTTTGTCCTCTTCATTTCTAAAATAGAATATGAAAAACCTTGTATGCAGTGTTGTTGTAGCTGTGTCAGTCCCAGAATATTAGAGACATGGTGGGTGAGCTAATACCTTTAACTGGTGAGAGAGACAAGCTTTCAAGCTTATAGCTCTGTGTAAGTTCGAAAGCTTGTCTCTCACACCAACAGAAGTTGGTCCAATAAAAGGTATTACCTCACCCACCTTGTTTCTCATGAAAAACATTGACTAGAGTATCAAATTATATGCTGTTCCAAATCAGTGAATATGTGTGTTCTAACCAATGAACATATGAAATACAGATTACAGATGGCAGTTTACTAGACATGCTTTCCTGAGGATTTTTAAATCTGTCTCTGTATTTTTGCATCCAATGTTATCAAGCTTTTAACTGGCCTTCATTTTTAAAAGAATGAGCAACCTACTGACTTCTATGGAAGAGACCAGGTGCTCAGAACTTGTGAAAAAAATCAGGCTGCTAGTTTAGGTGCCTAAATATGGAAAAAGAAGTCTAATTTTAGGCACCTGTTTTTAAAAATCTTGTCCCCTGTTGTCATTATAACTTAAATACTGAGTGAGTTCCTCTATCTTCACGATGAGGTTGATGGTCTTGCCAAATTGTGTGGGATTGACATTAGCTGTTTTCATGCTCTCTTCATGATTTACTTGACTTTCTAAACTTATTGTAAGAATTATAAATTATAAGGTCAGAAGGAACAACTGTGATCATCTAGTGTGACCTCCTATATGACAGAGGCCATAGGACTTCTCCGAATTCATTACTGTTTGAATGATTGAGCTACACAGGGTCCTGTTAGGAATTGAGAAGTGTCCAAGGACACTCTTGTTCCTGTTACAGAACACTGAAGACAGACATGCTAAGTACCAGAGACAAGGCAGGGTCCCTTAGAAACTCAAATTGTGCTCTAGCTACTGCGCATATTTTTTTACTCCAGTCCCACCAAGTGGCTTTCTGTTATTTGCTAGCATGTTTACCCTACACCATAATTTAAGTGATATTGCTATACATAAATAGGGAATCTATGATGGTGGTGAGGAACCTACAAATTCAACCCTTGACTTTGAGACCTGGCAAAGTAAGTAATGACTTTAGTTTCTTGCCTTCATCCTTCCCCAAAATACCCAAGCTTTTGGGTAGCAGCACAGACCCATAACTTCACATGATTAGTTTGAGCACCAGCTCCTCTCCCTCACATCTATAGTTACCTGGCCTTCTGGAGCTTATACCACACGGAATATTCATCACGGTATGCAGTCAGGTACACATTCTCACCCTGAAGAACTGGCTCCTCATTTGGAAGAAAATATACACACTGCATCCAATGATCTCTCCACTGGAAAGGTTTGAACAACAAAAACCCAGGTATTTGTTTGTAAGTAATTAAAAGTGATCTTCATTCAACAACAAATACTCCAGTTTGGTCCAAAGAGAAGTTATCCCAGTTCTAGTAAGCATTGGCAGGACTTTGCAATACCAGCCAGTAAATGAATGAGTGTGGCAAACACTGTTCTATTTCAATAGCACTGAGAAAGAGGTGGATGCTGTAAATGCAAATGCAGTAAGCAAATGCTTACACAGAAGATGTCTTATGCCAAATGGAATGGATGTCAGCCAATAAGCTTGCTGGATAGCTAACCATTATTCTTTAAGTAAAAAAAAAAACCAAAAAACAAAAAACCAACCCCAAAAGCCATAAAATAACACTTATAAAGTGCAAGAGAGAGCTACCCTTCTCCCACCCCCACGGCAACATACACTAGCCCAGTGGTTTTCAAACTTTTTTTCTGGCGACCCAGTTGAAGAAAAGTGTTGATGCCCGCGACCCAATGGAGCTGGGGATGAGGAGTTTGGGGCATGGGAGGGGCTCAGGGCTGGGGCAGAGGGTTTGGGTGCATGGGTGAGACCAGGAATGAGCAGTTCAGGGTGTGGGAGTACAGGGCTCTGGGCTGGGAGTACAGGCTCTGGGGTGGGGCTGGGGATGAGGGGCTTGGGGTGCAGGAAGGGGCTCTGGATTTGGGCAGGGGCTCAGGCAGGGGATTGGGGCATGGGCTTACCTCGGATGGCTAAGGCAGGCCTCCTGCCTGTCCTGGCACCGCGGACTGCGGTGCTCCAGAAGCGACCAGCAGCAGGTCCGGCTCCTAGGCAGAGGCGCGCAAGTGGCTCAGTGTGGCTCTCGCCCGCAGGCACCCCCTACCCCCAGCTCCCATTGGCCGGGAGTGTGGAGCTGGTGCTCAGGGCGGGGACAGCACGTGGAGCCCCATGGGCCCCAGCCTAGGAGCCGGACCTGACACTGGCCACTTCCGGGGTGCAGCACAGTGTCAAAACAGGTAGGAACTAGCCTGCCTTAGCCGGGCAGCATCGCCGACGGGACTTTTAATGGCCCACCGACTTTTAATGGCCCAGTCGGTGGTGCTGACCAGAACCGCTGCGACCCAGTGCCTGGGTCGCAACCCACAGTTTGAAAACCACTGCATTGTCCAGATAATGAAACCAATTGCACCACATTTTGTCATTTTGGAAATCTTCTGAAAAGGCTGTTTCAGACAACGTTTGGGTTTCAAAAATCCCTATGGAACATTGCCAGGCTTCTAAGATTGCTTTTTAACTTTCATTCCAGGTAGCTGTTTTCATTAGCCTTTTTCCCTCCATTATTGTCAGTTTGTCTATTGTCTTAATAGTAAATGTATTCCTAGAAAAGCAAGTCTGTGCTCCAATAGTGATTAATACAAATATAACTTCAACCCAATACTGGCGTATAAACTCACTACTATAACCTTAGCTAACATTATCCCTTAAAGATTTAGTACAAAGATTACGCTACAAACCCAAAACACAGGTGAATAATCCCCATCCTGGTTATAATACTATAACTAAGAAAATAAGTCATTTCAGAAAGCCTTATTTCATGGAAGCAAGAATCAAGTACCAAGAATTATAACTGAAAGGAGAGATGAATTTCTAATACTTTATATTACAAAAGTGAAGGTGGTCTTAAAATAGGTTGGTTTCTTGGTTAACATACATTTAATATGAATGTATTTAGAATCTTGCAATAAATGGAGTGCTAGTCAAGTTACTACACTTCAAGAGCCACCTGCTCAAGCACGTCACCACACCCATGTCATTGAAATAAAGAACATTACATGCCTTTATTTAAAATAATTAATTGGATGGTGGAAATTTACCAAGACCGTACCTGGACATCATTAGAGGTGGGTTGTACCCAGTATGGTGCCATAGTACATTTTATCATCCCAGAGGGGTCCATGTCAACATCCCACCAGGAGAGGATCACTTGTGCCATGCCGGATTTTATGGGCTCCAACTTCACTGTGTAATAGGTTGAGGAGCTGTTTACTTGCTTACTGAAATCCACACTGCACAGAGAAGCATCAATTGTACTCAAATATATTTTAAATGACATATATTCATTCAGATAGTTATGCAACCTTAAGAGTGTTTGTTTTGGGAAATGCAGCAAGTAGAAGAATAAATATGGGGAGAGGAGGGTTTAAGTAACATTATACAAATGGGACTGAGACAGTTTAAAAGCTGTAAAAATCGTTACACTGAAATCAAATCATACACTAAATTTCAGCAACAGAAAGAAAATAAAATGGCTTGTCAAAAATGTCACCTAAGTATTATTCAAATGTTCAATGTCAGCCCCCCCCAAACTTCGCTTGCCATCAGCTACTTCAGCTGAATAATCTGGGTTTTTTTGGAAGGCGTAACAAAGATTTTATTTAGTTTTACTACTACTAAGTCTGTCCCTCACCTGAACATAGTCACAACATCGCTGAGGACAGTGAAGTCACTCCGAGGCACCTGGTTTAGCTGGATATCATAGACCGAAGGAACACCAGGACAGTTCTCTATTTCTGAAGGGAAGACAATAATTTTCTCATCATCTTCTGCTTGGACGTGAACAGGAAATAGCTTGTTCCAGGACCACATTCTTTTGGATTCCACTAACTGGGCATATACTCTTGCCCTGTGCGGCACTGCCTCACATCCTTCCTAAGCATTTAAAAACAAAGAGTAAATGCATTCAACAAAGCTGAGTTACTAACATGCAAGGAAAATAAAATAACTTATTTTAAAATGTAGTCCAATGTAAGGGAAAAGGTGGACTAAGCACAGGATTGGTAGCCAGGATTTCTTAAACTCTCATTACTTCCTTCTTAAACCTTCCTTTTGGAGGCTTAGCCTTCAGTTTTCGGTCTGCTTCCCCACCTGTAAAACAGAACTAACGCACATCCCTACCTCATAGGAGTAGAGTTGCCAACCCTTCAGGATTGTCCGGGAGTCTCCAGGAATTAAAGATTATTATGTCATGTGATGAAATCTCCAGGAATTCGTCCAACCAAAGTTGGCAACCCTACACAGGGGTGCTGTGAGGCTTAATGAGCTAATTTTTGTAAAGTAAATACTAATGCTATTCTATGTCTAAAACAACAGACATTGTTGCCAAGCTTCAACTACATTCATGTCTTTATTCTCATACTGAAGGTATCAGATCTACCTTAACTTTTGAAGGCAAATAACCACTAAGCTATAATCATCAATATAAAACTTACAATTGCAATGAGTGCAGGGGAGAAAAATAATGACTCAAAATAAATGACAAATGTTTGTGACAAATTATTTACCTAGTTAGAAATTAATGCAGCCGACTGGTTCAGTAATATAACATACCAGGCCAAATTCAATCCTCATGCAACGCCACAGAAGACAAAGGAATTACACCAGGGATGAATTCAGCACACTATCTACAACCATTTTCTTACCTGTACAAGATATTTGTGGGCATGTTCATAGGATGGCAAAGCCCCTTCTCCTATCAGCTCTGTATCAAATAGTTCTGTTATCAGGATGTTTGCACGACACTGCATGTCTCCGTCTAAAAAAATAAGTTAATACAATGACAGCCTGTGTTATCTTAGAGACTGTATGGCCCTCCTACAAGGTGAAGCACTGAGAATATAAATCATGCAAAAGCTCATTTCTATAGTGATGTTCATCTATCCATTGGGATGCTTAAACATTAGAGTCAAGTAATTTCTCTTCGGGGGTCACACAATTCAAATGAAAAGTTCTGCTTTGTATTTCAGGTTTCCCGAACACATTCCAGATTAAATGCATTTTTTTTTTAAATTAAGCTAAATTTTAAAAAGTTACACAGAGTGTCTCCTGGCAGTTTTGAAATACTTTAGTTAACACTTGTTTTTTTTATTTGAGTTCTTCTCACCTGGCCCAACTGTGACTTCAGTGGAGTGCTTGTTGATTACCTTGATCTTGTCACTAAAGCCATTTTTCTCCACTATCTTCACTGCAGCAATAGCCATAGGCGTGAAGACCTTGAAATTATATCAAGAATGCAACATGTTTATAGGATTAACATCAGCATCTAATTACCACCACAAAATGAGTCTATTAACTAAACCTTGTTAAAGAAAATCCTTTATTTTAACCATACTTAGTCCTGTGAAAGTGTAGTACACTGTGGGAGTATTATTTTCTAAGGGTAAAATTCACCACCATGCACAGTAGCAGCATGAATCCTATGCACCATTTACACTTTCAAAACAGGGTAGAAGTGGAACATCAGAAGTTCACCTGCCTCTCTGTAGAGAAGTGAATTTCCCCTGTATGAAAAACCCACTGTATAAGTTAACACCCACTGTGGCAGTCACGCCAACTTTTCTAAGCTTTCAAAAGTGTGAGGAAGCTGTGTCGAGAAACTTTAAACAACAACATCTAAACTAAACTTCAGTTTACAAATGAGAAGTTCCTCACATGAGACCTCCCCAAGACCTAACTGAACTGGGAACCAAAATAAGACGGACACTGAAACAAAGATGTCGGTCTTGTTAAAATTTGCACCTAGCAACAGTGTTAACAGTGGCAAAATACACTGCTCTCCCTATCGACAGCTGCCATGGGAACATTTATTTTTTATTCCTGCCAGAATGTCAGCGTGAAGACAGGGATGGAAAAAACAGCAGCTGCAGCACATCACTGGGCTAAAAACGAATGTGCTTAATACACACAGATACTGTTTTAAAACAACAGTATCAATCTTTCTAACTAATTGCTATACTATAAAAGACTTTGTACTGGGAACTTTTAAATATCTGGTCTGGCTGTAGAACCCGATTGTTTAGGATTAGTCACCAGTTTTGGATCTGATCCATCATTTTCAGAGCAGGTTAATGTGCGCCTAGTTTGCGACATTAAACAAACTAAAAGGGCTGCTCCTGCTAAATTAGGTTAAGCAAATGCAAAACTTTTGGAGCTACTTAAAATTACTGAGCACTATTCCCAAATTGTGGTCTGCAGGCCACGAGTGATCTGTGGAGAGCTGGCTGGTTACATGGTGTTTCCAGCTGCTAACTTGCATCAAGAGACATTAAATATGCATTAAATAGGTTAAGAACATAAGAGCAGCCATACTGGGTCAGACCAAAGGTCCACCTAGCCCAGTATCCTATCTTCCGACAGTGGCTAATGCCAGGTGCCCCAGAGGGAATGAACAGAACAGGTAATTATCAAGTGATCCATCCCTATCGCCCGTTCCCAGCTTCTGGCAAACAGAGGCTAGGGACACCATCCCTGCCTATCCTGGCTAACAGCCACTGATGGAACTATTCTCCGTGAACTTATCTAGTTCTTTTTTGAACCCTGTTATAGTCTTGACCTTCACAACATCCTCTGACAAAGAGTTCCACAGACTGGCTATGCATTGTGTGAAAAAATATTTCCTTTTGTTTGTTTTAAAACTTCTGCCTATTAATTTCATTTAGTGACCCCTAGTTCATGTGTTATGAGGAGTAAATAACACTTCCTAATTGACTTTCTCCACACCAGTGATGATTTTATAGTCCTCAAGCATATCCCCCCCCTTAGTCATCTCTTTTCCAAGCTGAAAAGTCCGTCTTATTAATCTCTCCTCATACGGAAGCCGTTCCATACCTCTAATAATTTTTGTTGCCCTTTTCTGAATCTTTTCCAATTCCAATATATCTTTTTTGAGATGGGGCGACCACATCTGCATGCAGTATTCACGATGTGTGCGTACCCTGGATTTATATAGAGGCAATATGATATTTTCTGTCTTATTATCTATTCCCTTTTTAATGATTTCCAACATTCTGTTCACTTTTTTTGACTGCCGCTGCACATTGAGTGGATGTTTTCAGAGAACTATCCACAATGACTCCAAGATCTCTTTCTTGAATGGTAACAGCTAATTTATACCCCATCATTTTATATGTATAGTTGGGATTATGTTTTCCAATGTGAATTACTTTGCATTTATCAACACCGAATTTCATCTACCATTTTGTTGTCCAGTCCCCCAGTTTTGAGAGATCCTTTTGTAGCTCTTTGCAGTCTGCCTGGGACTTAACTATCTTGAGTAGTTTTGTGTCATCTGCAAATTTTTACACCTCACTGTTTAACCCTTTTTCCAGATCATTTATGACTACGTTGCATAAGACTGGGCCCAGTACAGACCCCTGGGGGACACCACTATTTACCTCTCTCCATTCTGAAAACTGACCATTTATTCCTACCCTTTGTTTCCTATCTTTTAACCAGTTACTGATCCATGAGAGGACTTTCCTTCTTATCCCATGACAGCTTACTTTGCTTAAGAGACTTTGGTGAGGGACCTTGTCAAAGGCTTTCTGAAAATCTAAGTACACTATATCCACTGGATCCCCCTTGTCCACATGTTTGTTGACCCCCTCAAAGAATTCCATAGGTTGGTGAGGCATGATTTCCCTTTACAAAAACCATGTTGACTCTTCCCCAACAAATTATATTCATCTATGTGTCTGACAATTCTGTTCTTTACTATAGTTTCAATCAATTTTCCCAGTACTGAAGTCAGGCTTGCCGGCCTGTAATTGCCGGGATCACCTCTGGAGCCCTTTTTTAAAATTGGCGTCACATTAGCTATGCGCCAGTCATTTGATACAGAAGCTGATTTAAATGATAGGTTACAGACTACAGTTAGTAGTTCTTCAATTTCACATTTGAGTTCCTTCAGAACTCTTGGATGAATACCATCTGGTCCTGGTGACTTATTACTGTTTAGTTTATCAATTTGTTCCAAAACCTCCTCTAATGACACCTCAATCTGGGACAACTCAGATTTGTCACCTAAAAATAATGGCTCAGCTTTGAGAATCTCCCTCACATCCTCAGCTGTGAAGACTGATGCAAAGAATTCATTTAGTTTCTCCACAATGGCCTTATCGCCCTTGAGTGCTCCTTTAGCATCTTGATCGTCCAGTGGTCCCACTGGTTGTTTAGCCGGCTTCCTGCTCCTGATGTACTTAAAAAATTTTTTGATATTACTTTTTGAGTCTTTGGCTAGCTGTTCTTCAAAGTATTTTTTGGCCTTCCTAATTATATTTTTACACTTCACTTGCCAGAGTTTATGTTCCTTTTTATTTTCCTAACTAGGATTTAACTTCCACTTTTTAAAGGATGCCTTTTTCGTCTCTCAAGGCTTCTTTTACTTTGTTGTTTAGCCACGGTGGCTTTTTTTGATTCTCTTACTATGTTTTTTAATTTGGGGGTATACATTTAAGTTGAGCCTCTATTATAGTGTCTTTAAAAAGTTTCCATGCAACTTGCAGGGATTTCACTTTTGGCACTGTACCTTTTAACTTCTGTTTAACTAACTTCCTCATTTTTATGTAGTATAACTGAACTCAAAAAAGAATTAGGTAAGTTTATGGTCCATCAATGGTTATTAGCCAAGGTGGTCAGGAACACAACCCCGTGCTCTGGATGTCCCTAAACCTCTGACTGCCAGAAGCTGGGACTGTACGACCGGGGATGGATCACTGGATAATTGCCCTGTTCTGTTCATTCCCTCTGAAACATCTGGCACTGGCCACTGTTGGAAGACTGGATACTAGGGTAGATGGACCACTGGTCTGACCCAGTGTGGCCATTCTTATGTTCTATGCAATCACAAATAGATGGGGAAAAGGTACATATAGCAGTCTCTCTATTAAGATGTGGTGCACAAAATGAAAAAACTTGAGAACTCCTGGTCCAAGAGAAAATGAAACTTAAGAAAAGCCACAATGTGGTTTGAGAGTACTAGCATTTTTCTGAACAACATTCATTAAATCCTCCATGCCACGTATCAGTCACAAGGAATACAGAAAATACAGTACAAGAAACCTAATTTCCAACTATTCTAACTAAGATTTTTCTGTCAAGTTTAGAAAAAATTGTCCATCTAGAGAAAATTAAAACTAATTTCTATACATTCTCTTTCCATATGGTCTACTTCCTCCACCCACACCCCTATAGGTTATATTATAAAAGCTACCTTCAGACAACATGACACACAATGGCTAATGCACCCACACTACTCATTTTGTAGAAGGAACTACTGGACTGCGGCTCTAAAAGCCATATTATGCATTCACTCCTACCTACATACTGGGCCACTTCCATCTCTTGAACAGCAGGTATATGTACTGTCAATGAGGAATTGCTCACCTCAATGGCATAGCAGAAGTCTGCACCTGCTGTAACTGCCATCATGGACAGGAGTCCGGTGCCAGTCCCAATGTCTAGAACAATTGCTTTCTCACTCCTTTCTTTCACTCTGCTCACTGCAGCACGGATGCCCTGGTAATACTTCAGATTCTGTAAGAGAGACAGACCAAGATCAGCCACCCCAATGGAATTCTCTTATACCGTCAACTCTTGAGCAGAGGTCCTGCAGTCTCACTCCTTGGGAGTTTGTAGATACACCTCTACCCCGATATAACGTGACCCAATATAACACGAATTCGGATATAATGCGGTAAAGCAGTGCTCCAGGGGGGCGGGGCTGCACACTCCGGTGGATCAAAGCAAGTTCGATATAACGCGGTTTCACCTATAACGCGGTAAGATTTTTTGGCTCCCAAGGACAGCGTTATATCGAGGTAGAGGTGCATCTGCTTTTGCCTTCGTGGGGGAACAGTTAAACACCTAGGATCTAAACTGAATAAAGCACCTCAAAATGCAAGCAGGCAAAATTACTGACAAGACTATAATGATTTATAAGCATAGCGCTAAACTTTGAGCAAAAAGGTTCCTGGAAACCTGTTTGGAAAAGATAAGAATATGATGATTTTAGGGCATGTTGTTCTCCATAACTTTTCTACTCAAAAAATAAAGGATATGTTAATGAATATTTTAGGATGATCCAGGTATACTGAGTTATGATATTAAATATGAAGAAAATTGCTGACAATAAGGGTTATGTTTTATTAGTTTAATGTTGAGTTCTATTGATGTTATGTTAACAATTTATAACAACATAGAATGGAGAATGAAAAACAAATTATGAAAGTTTGGGTAAATGTATAATTGAGTATGTTTAATGATAAATAAGGTTGACTGGAGGAAAGCTAATGAATACGTGACATGGAAAGGTATACAAAAGCATTCACAAGGGCCCAAGTTGGAGAGTACTGGTGCAGAAACTGAGGCAACTATCATGAAGTGTAGAAGAGCTTCCTGGTACTCCGGTATTTGGAAACTTGGGCTCCTTCCTGTTCTGTCATATATATGTATGATGAGAAATGCTAACTCATAATGATTCTGCCTGAAAATAAATAAAGGTGAAAACTGGTTGAGCCCAAATTGATAGACTCATGCCTCACTTTCCCACATTACACTTCAAAATATAATAAAGATCAGTAGAAAGAAGTGTTCATCTGAACAACATCTGTTCCATTTACAATTGATCTACAATTAAAATAAGTTATCTGGAACTACACTGCTGCCAACTAAACCAAACAAATGAAAGCTTCCTTTGGTGATTACTACCAAATATTTTCCTTTTTTTGACAGAGAAATTTACAGTGCCAGCCACAAACTGTCCCTGACAACACCGGTGCTATATATTCCTGTTGTAGCTCATTCATTTGGGTTAGTGCACTACAATACTGTGTAGATGTGCTGGGCAGATTTAGCAACTGGCACTGCATTTTACCCAACATTAAAATATTAGAGCCTTGACAAATATTCAATACTAAAAAGGAAAGATCAGGTTTGCTCTTCGGGGACAGAAATGGGAAGGAGCTTAGGGTTAGTGGCCCATTCAGGGTGCAATATAAAACCCCATTCTAGTCCATATGATAGTAAGACTAGGGAATATGTACAAAATGCTTTCAAGTGGTGTAGCATAAGCTAGCTCTTAGCTAACAGCTCCAGTGATTTACAAAGCAGCCATTCTGTGATTTTACCACAAAGCCTGCAAAACAGATAAAATTCAAACTCTGTCATGCATTTCATTTTGTATAAATGTTAGTCGTATAACTAACTACGACAACTGGCTGCATATTCTTTGCTTCTTTATAATATCAGCTGGTATAAAGGCAAGTTTCTTTGTCATTTATTTTTAATGCAATATAACATGAGTGATAATTACATGGAAGACAAATTTGAAAGCTCTTTCTTCCTTGGCAGATGGAAGTGTTTTGGATGGGTTTATTTTCTGTACTAAGGGATGAATTTCCATTCCCAAGGTGAAAATTGAGGCAACAGATACAGACTGAAACTAACTTTCCTGCCTAACAGACAGAAGAACCTGAACCATGAGAACTTACTTAATTAGCAAAAACTAGATAATTCAGGGTGTTTTTAGTAGCCCCGTGCCCTATTCAGTACTCCTTATGTAGGCAAAACTCCAGCTGAAGTTATGGAGTTTTGCCCCAAGTTTAGAGGGATGATTATGTCTCTTGACTGTTTGAGTTGATGCGGAATGGCCATTTTCCTTCTTTTTGGAGTCTTACATTTCACAGAAAATGTGTACGCTGACGTTCGGACAGCTCCGTTGCAGGATTTTTCATTTCGATGACATCCCACAGATGTATCTTGCACCTACTATTTTACAAGAGGGAACCTGACCACTGTCTAGACTGTGGCAATCTCAGTATGACATTTGGTCTATATGTACTATTTTGGTATGGAAACGTGATAGTAATATTTACCATCATTAACAACATACATAACAAAAATAAAAAAAACACCCTATGCAAGGAAGGTTGAAACACCAAGATATACATTTAAGCAGAAATAAGCTCTTCCTACTCAAGACCTCTAATCCTCAGTACATATTGAAAACTATAAATATTGTTTAGTCAGGTTCCTGACTTGCGCCCCATTCCTCCAAAGACTTATGCTCATAAGATTAATACCACTAAAGTCAATGGGCCTACTCATGCTTAAAGTCTTTCCAGGATCAGGGCCTCAATGTTTTCACTCTGTTAGTTCACATCCATCTGTATCAGGAAAAATGGTTTTGATGCTGATAAATAAACAAAGCTTCAGCTGAATTAGGCAAACTTATTAATAGTTCTATAGTAGTTTGTGTAGGAGTATCAGCTGAGACATTCTGCTGAAGATATTATTAAGCAGGCTGGGTACATTTTAAGCAAGAAACATAAACTACTCAGATAATTTTATACTTTAGATTTTTGTAGAACGGAATTTTAACAGAAAGATGAAAACTGCATAATTTCCCCTAAAGGATCCACAATGCCTGGCCAGAGACCACTATAATTACTTTGAGAGGTTGTTGTGAAACAAGTGTGTGTAATTCAAGCTTGTAAAATTTCCTTATTTTATGTTGGAGAAAGTTTATGACTAACAGCTGGCAGTTTGTGAAAAGATAGTGTGTGCACTTAAAGTATATTGTTTAAGCAATGAATTTTGCAGAACTGTATTCGTCAACATCTTTGATTAATAGAATTATACAAACTAATCTGCAGGAGCAGGATTTCAGCTTACATGGCCGACAGCAATCCTCCCCCTATAAAAATTCCTACAACACAAGTAAACTAGTTCACAACAGAAAGAAACTAAAACACTGCCTAACCAGTCCAATCTTTTATAAAAATGGAAACCTTTGAACTGTCTTTTTTTTTTTAAATAATGCTCCTGTAAATTTACAGTCTACAAATGACACCACTAGCTTGTAAAATACTCTGCTAAAAACATTTCCCACTGAACAGAATGGAAATCTATATTTACAAATTAGAAGTTTTTCCATATACGAGAACAAACCCAGGTGACACAAAAAAGGCAGAGTTCACAGAGGCCTTGTCTAGACTAGGATAGATGTGTGATGTCAAGAATGTTATTAGAAGACTAAGACACATCATCTTTAACATGAGCTAAACTGGCAGAATTAAAGCCTAAGGGCAAGTCTAACTCTAGACGTGGAACATATTAAAGTATACACTGCTTTACTAAACTGGTTAGTTAAACCATTGATGTGTTCTAGCATCACACCTCTAAATCCTAGTCCAGGTAAGACCTGAGTGGCAAAAGTCTTCAAACCAGGCCTGTTGATTAATCGCAGGTAATTCATGCGATTAACGCAGTTTTAATCACACTGTTAAATAGAATACCAATTGAAATTTATTAAATATTTTTGATTTTTCTACATTTTCAAATATGTTGATTGAAATTACAACACAGAATACAGGGCTCACTTTATATTATTATTTTTACTACAAATATTTGCACTGTAAAAA
This sequence comes from Emys orbicularis, assembly GCF_028017835.1. Lineage (NCBI taxonomy): Eukaryota > Metazoa > Chordata > Testudines > Emydidae > Emys > Emys orbicularis. The sequence continues at coordinate 34,232,612 of NC_088696.1, forward strand.
TGATAAACAAAAGAAATCATAGTTTTCAATTCCCCTCATACAAGTACCATAATGCAATCTCTTTATTGTGAAAGTGCAATTTACAAATGTAGATTTTGTTATATGACTGCACTGAAAAACAAAACAATGTAAAACTTTAGAACCTACAAGTCCACTCAGTCCTACTTCTTATTCAGCCAATCACTAAGACAAACAAGTTTGTTTACATTTACAGGAGATAATGCTGCCCTTTTCTTATTTACAATGTCACCTGAAAGTGAGAACAGGCATTCGTATGGCACTTTTGTAGCCGGCATTGCATGGTATTTACGTGCCATATATTCTATACATTCGTATGTCTCTTCATGCTTCGGCTACCATTCCAGAGGACATGCTTCCATGCTGATGACGCGCGTTAAAAAAATATCTGTTATTTAAATTTTGACTGAACTCCTTGGGGGGGGGGGGGGGGGGAACAGTATGTCTCCTGCTCTGTTTTACCCCCATTCTGCCATATATTTCATGTTACAACAGTCTCGGATGATGACCCAGCGCATATTGTTCATGCAGATTTCACTGTAGATTTGACAAAATGCAAAGAAGGTACCAATGTGAGATTTCTAAAGATAGCTACAGGACTCGACCAAGGTTTAAGAATCTGAAGTGCCTTCCAAAATCTGAGAGGGATGAGGTGTGAAGCATACTTTCAGAAGTCTTAAAAGAGCAACACTCCGATGCAGAAACTACAGAACCCAAACCTCCGAAAAAGTAAATCAACCTTCTGCTGGTGGCATCTGACTCAGATGATGAAAATGAACATGCATCGGTCTGCACTGCTTTGGATCGTTATCAAGCAGAACCTGTCATCAGCATGGATGCATGTCCTCTGGAATGGTGGTTGAAGCATGAAGGGATATATGAATCTTTAGCACATCTGGCACATAAATATCTTGCAACGCCAGCTACAACAGTGCCATGAGAACACCTGTTCTCACTTTCAGGTGACATTGTAAACAAGAAGAAAGCAGCATTATCTCCTGCAAATGTAAACAAACTTGTTTTTCTGAGTGACTTGCTGAACAAGAAATAGGACTGAATGGACTTGTAGGCTCTAACGCAGTGGTGGGCAACCTGCGGCCCGCGGACCACACGCGGCCTGTCAGGGTAATCCGCTGGCGGGCCGCCCGCAGCTCCCAGTGGCCGCAGTTCACCGTTCCCGGCCAACGGGAGTTGCAGAAAGCGGCACAGGCTGCAGGGATGTGCTGGATGCCACTTCCCACAGCTCCCATTGGCCGAGAATAGCGAACCGCGTCCACTGGGGAGCTGCGGGCAGGCATGCAGATTTAAACAAACTGTCTGGCGGCCCGCCAACAGATTCGGCCCGTGGGTCGCAGGTTGCCCACCACTGTTCCAAAGTTTTAGATTGTTTTATTTTTGAATGCAGTTTTTTTTGTACCTAATTCACATTTGTAAGTTCAACTTTCATTATAAAAAGATTGCATTACAGTACTTGAATGAGGTGAATTGAAAAATACTATTTCTTTTGTTTTTTACAGCACAAATATTTGTTGTGTATATATATATATATATATATACACATATATATATATATATATATATATATATACACACACACACACACACACACAAATATAAGTGAGCACTGTACACTTTGGGTTCTGTGTTGCAATTGAAATCAATATATTTTAAAATGTAGAAAACTTCCAAAATATTTAAATAAATGGTATTCTATTATTGTCTAACAGTGCGATTGAGATTAATTTTTTAATTGCGCAATTAATCATGATTAATTTTTTTAATCACTTGACAGCCCTTCTTCAAACCACTGTAACCTTGGAAGGGGGGGGGGGGGGAGAAACCCAAAACAGAGGGCTGTTACCACCTCCCAAATCAAGTTTTACCTTGGTAGGATACTCAAGATTTTGTTCACCCTTACAATTTGATCAAAGGCCATGAAGGGCTTTTGATGTAAATAAAATAAGATTCCTGACCCTGAAAATGGATCTCAAGCCTATGCAACAACTTCAGAACTTTACTCCTCAGACCAAAAGTCAGAAGTTCAACAAGTAGGACATGGGTCATTATCCAATAGTTCTTCCTAGAAATCAGAAGCGTCATACCACATTTCACAACAAAATCAAGTTGATGCAGTCCCAGGAACTTGGAATCCATTTGGAACCGCAGCTTCTCTTCTGTTCTACTCACTGTAGAGTCCTACTAGTGATTATTTTTTTAAATTCAAGCTTGTACTCTAACTCAAAGCTTTAAAACCTGTGGTACTGTCACACAAAACATTACCATGACCATCCACTGCTGTTTCCAAAGCTTCAATGTCATTCTCCTCCTCTGTGATCTTAAACCACTGGTCTCATCAGTGGAATTCACTGAAGCCTGCATCACATATAATTCCTTGCCAATATCCACAGAGGTATTTTTTGATTAAATCACACTTCGGGAGAGAGTTTACAGCTCTGTAAAGCCAGATGCAGATGGGCATAATTCCTAGCTAGAGGCAGAGTTTGACAGCCCATTCTGATCTATTGCCATCTACAAAAAAACCATCTTAAAATTAATTAAAGGAATCAAATTGCAAAGAGAAAATAATACATAAACTACTGAGTTATGAAACATCCCTGAATTTTGGCTTGTGAACTAATTTTTTTGGTGGGGTCGAATAGCTAAAAGGGAAAGAAAGGACAGAGTACTGATGATCCAGCACTTTGAAACAGCAGTTCATACCTCTCAGAGACATGATTTCACGGGCTCTGCAAACTCAGGCGGACATTGCTGTATGGGTTACACTCATATCACATCTTGGAGGTTTTCTTTGCAACCATACCAGCTAGACGGTTTTTAAAATTAAATCAAACTTTGATAACAATTGAGAAGTCTGTGTGCCTCCTTTACTAATCTATCACATGCCCACCCAAAGGAGAGGAAGGTGTAAGACACAGCACACCCTTTAGGGAGCACTGGGTTAAATATTCAAAACACCACCTGCAAGTTAGTTTGCCTTAGTAGAAAACCGGGTTTCAGAAATTCCAATTTTGGAAGTGGCTAAATTTCCAGAGGATGGAAGACCCATGAGATGAACATGGAAAGCTGAATGATCTGGCCTGTGTGTCTAGTTTCTCAGGGAATCTTCAACATTATCCATTTGGCAATTATGCATTTTCTTGTTCTTAACTGCATAATCCATGGGAGCCTCATGTATTCTCAATCCCACAACCACAGAATTTCCTGCAGAACCCCCAACTTGCTGCAGAAGTATGCTCCAGAATTTAAGCTTTTATAGATGCAGAATGATCTTCTAACATCAACTGAGATTAGCTGATTCAGTTTCTTCCTGAGCCTGCAAATAGTTCTGAGAAGTATAAACTGACTTTGTTAACTTTAATGAGAGTGTTAATTCTGAAAGTGAATGATGACGACATCACTACTTCACTATTTCACTTCTGAGCATTGCATCACAAACCTCCAGCAAAATGCTCATCTCAAAAATCCAGACCACTTTCTATTACTTCTTAGGTACTAAAGCTCCAAATAATCCCTGAGGTGTCAAGACCTCCAGCTTCGTCCTTAACTTCTCTAACACATTTTCAAATCAAAATACTGCAGCATATGAATATTAAAGGGAAACACAGAAGAAACTGAATGCAACATCAAATAAACTAACAAAGGGGACACTGCATTGATTCTATTAGGAAAAGGCTACACTACCACACTACATTGCCGCTGTAATGCATCTGGTGAAGATGCATTATGCTGACGGGAGAGCGCTCTCCCACCAGGATAATTATTCCACCTTCGCAAGAGGCGGAAACTATGTCAGTGGGAGAGCGTCTCCCGCCGACACAGCCTGGTGTGAATACCATGTTAAGTCGGGGGGGAGGGATAGCTCAGTGGTTTGAGCATTGGCCTGCTAAACCCAGGGTTGTGAGTTCAATCCTTGAGGGGGCCACTTGGGGATCTGGGGCAAAATCAGTACTTGGTCCTGCTAATGAAGGCAGGGGGCTGGACTTGAAGACCTTTCAAGGTCCCTTCCAGTTCTAGGAGATGGGATATCTCCATTAATTATTATTATTAAGTCAATGTAACTTACGTCGCTCGGGGAGAGGGGGAGGAGGGGTGTGTGTGTGTCTCATTTTCACTCCCCTGAGCAACGCAAGTTACATCGACTTGAGCGGTAGAGTAGACCAGCCCTGAGTCCTACATTCCTCACATTTTTAATTTATCTGAGATTGCCAAGGAAACTTCCAGTGTACTGTACTGAATACTACAGACGTCAGGTCAAGTTTGCTGCAGAGTCCGCAACGTGTACTTATGGTATTTATTAGAATAAAGAAACTGCCTTCCTCACATCTTACATTGTCTGCTCATTGCAGCGAGGTATTTACATCAGTGTATGTAAATGGGAACTGAACGGAAAGGCGTCCCCAAGCATGCGGAACATATGTACTCCACTTCTCTGCACACAGAGCCAAAATGTGTTGCAACAGACCAAAATAAATAGGCTTGATGTTAATATAACATATACAAACAAGAGAACTACCTAAATCGAATCTTCATTTTATTCTTAAATACTCAATGGTATTCATAGGCCAACATGTTTATTATTGGTAGGCCAAGTACAGTACATTGGCCCCAGGACCTACAGAACAATCCTGTATGAATAATACGTTTTAGGGCTTCTGGTAACAGGTGTGAATCTAGAGTACAATTTAAGTGTTGACTGGGTCTCCTTGGAATCATATCTACTACATTCATATCTTGTCCATTAAATCTGTTGCAGAAGTGATGCATTTTTTCCATTACAAGTGAATTACTGTATGTCACTATATTAAGAAACAGAAATTCCTGCCAAAATTTTGGCTTATTTGCGTTCATTGCTTTGAGAGAGTCTGAGCATACTCAGATTAATGCTAGGAAGATAAAGCAAAGTGCTGAAAGGCCATCTGTCCAACTGTAGTACACCTTATACAGAAGAGAGTGAACGAAATAGTGTATTTCAATTAAAAAAACATTGTAATTTTTAAGGCTTCCTTGCATACGATTTGCTAAGCTTTTACAAATAGCCTGTGTTTCTCTTACTGTCTGGATTTAACAGGGTCAGCTCTATCCTTTACCACAATCAAGCTGCATCTACACTACAGAGACTACACCAGAATAATTCATTAGCATAGACGCAACCTATTCTTCCGTCGACATAGCTGCAGTGGGGTTAGGTCAGCATAGCTATGTTGGTCAGAGATGTGGTTTTTTTCACATCCCTGATCAATGTAGCTATGTTGACCTAACTTTTAAGTGTAGACCAAGCCTCAGTTCTGCTGTGGCAATTTTGACATAATTAGAGTACAGCTATTTAACGGCTTTGTCCCACCATCTCCCTCTAAATCTTGGTATTGGAGTGCTGTTACCACTATAGGCATGTGTGACGTTATGAGTGTAATATGGAAGATGACAGGGCCAGAAAGAGTTAATTAACTCACCGACTGACCTGACCCATGGGTGAACTGTAGAAACTGGTTAGGAAGATATGTAAATGAATAGAGCTTTGAAATGCAAGTCTGCATTGTTAGAGATCTCAAGGGTAGATGTTTGCTCAGGTCTTGTGATGTAAGAAAACAAGTCTTGTCTATTGCTATAACTTTAATTCAAAGATCAAAAAAGGAATATTAACATTTATGATGATACTCGAGTGAAATAGTATTATTGTCTATATGTCTCTTTGAAGGTTGTGGTAACCTGTATCTGAACTGTTTAATGGATAGATTACCCTGTGCTAATTGCCAGGATGTTTGAGAGAAGGAGAATTAAGCCTATTGTTTTCTCAGGCCGAAAGGCTGCTGGAAATGTATAAGAACCCTGGGACATGATCCTACTGCATCTCAGATCTGCTTTGGGTTTCAAGAGGGGGAAACCTTAAGCCATAAGGATTGAGATCCCCAGTCACCGACTGGAGCCACCCTGAATATGGACATTGGACTATAACCTATAGACTATTTCTAAAAGGACTTTTGTCAACTACAAGCTCACCTCTGCTATGTATCTGAACCTCAAGAATTGAAATCAAGTCTGTATGTATATTGATCTTTTAACCAACTCTTTCTCTTTTCTTTTTTTAAATAAATTTTAGCTTAGTTAATAAGAAGTGGCTATTAGCGTGTATTTTGGGTAAGATCTAAGTTATAATTAGACCTGGGTATGTGGCTGATCCTTTGGGATTGGAAGAACCTTTTCTTTTATATGATGAAGTAAGATTTTCAGTAATCATCATCATATCTGAAAGGTGTGTCTGGACGGAGGCCTGAGGCTTGGTACTTTAAGGGAACTGCGTTGTTTGGACTTCTCAGTAACCAGTGAGGTACTACAGGAGCTGTTTTGTGCTGGCTTGGTAAACCTAAGTATTGGAATATCCACCAGCTTTTGGGGTTTGTCTGCCCCGTTTTGTTTGCAGATCACCCTAATTGAGTGACCTCAGCTGGCTCCCACGGGCAGCACCGTCACAGCATGCTCCCGGAATACATACAGTAGATAATCATAAGAATCACTTAGGAGACTATTCACCCATAGATGGAGCAGAAAGATCTCCAATCCTTTAAGGCATTTTTTTTAAGTCCTCAACTTATTTGAAGACATTTGTATTCGCCTCAACTTCTCCCTTAGCATAAACTGGAAGATTTAAGAACACAGCATAAGTGGAGGAGAATAAAAAGAACTTAGTTACAGCCACATGTAGGCAGACAAGGCTAGATGGAATTACTGCAGAAACTGAATTTTATAAGATGAGTCTAAAGTGCCCTCTGAAGGTATGACAGAAAATTACAAGTCTAAAATCAACATAACCAAAAAGCAGCTCCTCCTTTACTTTCCTGTCAAGAGAAGAGGTGACCCGTGCCTGCTGATAGGTGGGTGGGGGGAGGAAAGGGGAGTGAGGGCAGCGGCTTCAGCTGCATTACTGAGCATGCTCAGTCCATGTGAGCATGCTCAGTACAAGCCAAGCAGCAAATCTGCAGGTTGGCCGACCCTGCCCCCCCCCCCCGCCCCTTTCAGTATTTTCCCTTCAAGAGTTGAGAGCATCACTATTACTCATACAAAAGCATTTTTCTTCATTCTCTGCTCCTTAACATCAGTTCTTGCAGAAGAAACAGTGTTTCCATCTATCCTAACAAAATGTTTAGAAAAGTTCCCCACTATCGCTATATTAGCAACACTGGGAGCCCTGGAAGCAGTGGCTCATTGGATGCCAGTACAATTTTTAACACTGTTAATTAGATGTTAGCTAGCCCACCATGGTCAGGCTTGCATGGATATCATTGCAGGATTGGGGCCTGTGACCCAAGAACCCCTTAATGCCAACTGGCAGGGGGGTTATAAGAATATCCTGATTCTGGCTCACCAAAGAATGTCCATGTGAGATCATAAATGAAAGTGAAGGTCAGGTTAGTGGTTGTTAATATCGTTGGGAAATGTATGTACAGAGACTACATATGGAATTATGTATTACTCCTGGGGGCATTCTGCACCAAAAAAATAAAAATTCCGCAAAATTCTGAAAATTGTATTTGTCAAATACATGTGGAGACTCCAGCATGGCATTCGGGAGCAGAGGCCACTGGCTGCACAGATGTGAGTGATAACAGGCGCTCCAGGTGTGGGAAAGCAGGCTCAGCAAGCCAGGACCAAGTGTGGAGAGGTTTAGTGTGGGGGGGATCCAGGTGTGGATTGAGAGGGTTCTGTGTGAGGCAATCTGGGTTCGGGCAGCTCAGTGGAGGATCCGAGTGTGGGGGGCATCTGGGTGCAACGGTAATGGGACTCTGCAGGGGGGTCCAAGTGACGGTGGTAGGGGCTCAGTGGGGGGCGGTGACTGGGAAGGATAGAGCTCGGCAGGGGGGTCTGGGTGAGGGGAGCTCAATGGGGGGAGTCCAGATGCTGGGGGAGTGGGGCTCAGTGGGGTGGGGATCCAGGGGCAGCTGGTTGAGGCTCGGTGGGGTGGGGATCAAAGTGCTGGTGGCTCATCAGGGTGGTCCAGGTGCAGGGGGAGAGGGGCTCAGCGGGGAGGGTTCTGGGTGTGGGTGTGTGTGTGGAGAGGCTTGGTGGAACGGTCTGGGTATGAGGGATCTGGATGCACGGGGGTTGGGCGGATGGGAGAGCATCTCCCCATACTGTGATCCCTCCCACTGCAGCTGAAGAGCAATGGGTGCAGGAAGCGGGGGGTGAGGTGGAGGGGAGATAGGGGAAGAGTTTGCAGAGCTTCCTGCAGCCTGGGGATAAATCTTGGGGTGGATCTGACCCAGCCCTGGATGCCATGCAGGGGAATACGAAGTCCCATTCTCCCCAGCCCAGCCAGGACTAGCTGAGCCCGGCACAGGGTAGAAGCCACCAGCCAAGTATCCCCCAGCCCCGCCCTCTACCCCACTGTGATTTACCTGTGCGGGCTGCCCTAGGCACCCAAAACATACTGCCGGGAGGGTCACATGACCGCTCTTGTGGCTTCCCTTTCCTTCCCCATCAGAAAGTCATTTTTCTGCGGGGAAGCAAGGAAATCTGCACGGGACATGAATTCTGCGCATGCACAGTGGTGCAGAATTCTCCCAGGAGTAACAAGCAAGTCTTCCTCACACTGGAGGCAGGAGGTTAACAAGGTGGCTCAGAGTCCTCGGTACCCCAAGAATCATCACTGGGTCTTAGAAAATTCAGGTAGCAAAATTCTTCATCTTCCAGAGGAACCTGTACAATCATGGAGTGGGAGCTGCTGAGGGGAAGGGAACACTACATTTTTTCACCATTCAAGTTACTTTCTATACTCACTCTGTCTTTGTCATGCAGCATGTCTGCATAGCATGATCTGAAAATAAAATAGAATTTACAGATCAAAACACTGCATATTAACAATCACAATATAAATTTGTTAGCAGATATAAGAATCATCACTGTGAAGCAATTATTCCTAGTGAGTGAGTAAGTTACTGTGACACAGTGATTTGTCCATTTAAGAGGCTGTTTGATTCCCCACCCCTAGCCTCAAGAATTCAGGTCACTTTATGGTTCTGGGTTTTCCCATTTTGAGTGGCATGAGTATATGAATTAATGGGCTATGAATTAAGTGTTACATGTAGTACAATCTTTTGTTTTTTCTGTTAATTCTTGCAGTATACTCTATCTTGAGAATTCTTAGAAAAATCAGTACAGAGCAAATACAGGTTTCAGAGTAGCAAATACATGCACCTATGGGTGAGTTACTGTCAACAACTACTAATGACAGAGAATGTCAGATGCAATCGGTTAGTAATTAGGAACTAGGGAAAGAAAACTGTCCTCTTTTTATAGACAGCTCTATAGAAAGGGAGTACTAACCACAGAGGACTGGTTTGGAGCTGGCTAGTAAGTCAAAATCCTCATGCTATTTAAAGTGGTACTGATAATAGAGAGTGATTTTATAACTCTCTCTCTCTCTCTCGCACATACATAATCACTCAGGTTATTATCAGTACCAATGTAAATACTATGAGGATCTTAACATACCCGCCACTGTATTCCCCCTTCCCCCCCACCACACACACTTCCCCCAACCTGAGGAGGACAAATAAATGCATGTTTTTTTTAATTTGTCTGATTTGAACACTATTTTAAAAAAACCAATAAGCTGACCCAGTCTTTTGATCTCTTTGATCATTACTTTCAACTACTAAAAGGTTGTTACAAGAATATGATCAATGAGAAACCATTATGGCTGGGATTTTCAGAGGAGCTTGAGAGTCAGATACTTAACTCCCACTACATTTTGATAGGATTCAGACACTTATTTCACTTCAGTGCCTATCAAAATCCCAGCCTAGATAATCATCCATTAATAAAGGAAATGCTTGGGTGAAGCTACTTCAATTAGTATTTTTACAACGTTCCACTTGATATAAGTTAAGATACAGGTGAACTTAGCCTAAATGACTGTCTAAATAATGTTATTAATCCCAGGCTCCACAGGCTTTTTCTGTAAAGGTAAATTTAAGTAATATCTTAATTTCAAATTATTCTTGTTTTAACTAGTGATGCAGAAAGCCTGCTTAGAAAAGTGTTTCCACCCTCCCCTCTACTCACTTATAAAAGATACACACAATTTATTTGAAACTCTGTTATCTTCACATTGCATTCATTTTTTTACATTTCATTAATCTGCATCTAAGGAGAGTGTCAAGTGTTTTCTCCCATCATACCTTGCAATCTCCTGATGGTAGTCATAGTTCTCATCTTCCGCTAACCATTCCACAGAACCTGTGGTTGGATTGGCCCTTCCACAGAAGACCTTCATAGTTTGTATTCTTTGTGTATTGTGAAGACAGTTTTATGGAGCTGGCTTCAATTCAAATAATTGCAAATTTTTGTCCTGTTATCAGAAACCTGTTTAAACAAAATACAAGTTATGTTATGACATATACTAACTCCTCCTCCTCCCTGTTTTATAGGCTTCATTCCTAAGTATCTCATTAGTAAGGCAGCGAGTCTTTAATGGAGATCATGGAAGTCACGGATCCCATGACTTTCTGGGACATCCGTGACTTCTGCAGCAGCAGGTGCAGCTGACAATAAGGCCGCCCGAGCAGCTGATCCCAGAGCAGCAGTCCGGGAGTAGTGGCGGGTCCCTGGGCTGCCCCCAGCCACAGCAGTGGTGGCGTGCCAGAGCTCCCCACAGAGCAGCAGTAGCATTGCCGGCGCGCCCCACCCCCCTCATCCCCAGCACCTACGATTTAGTCAGAGGTATTTATGTTACAAGTCATGGACAGGTCACATGCCCTGATTTTTTTGTTTATTGCCCGAGACCTGTCCATGACTTTTACTAAAAATACCCATGACTAAATTGTAGTCTTACTCATTAGTAGCCTCCTTGCTCTTCCACCTTTTGCTTTATTCTATTACATTCTTGACACTTGTAACTTTCTCCTAATCCTTATATGCCATCTTCTCATTTATGATTACTCACTATGATGCACTTGGGGGGGAGGGATAGCTCAGTGGTTTGAGCATTGGCCTGCTAAACCCAGGGTTGTGAGTTCAATCCTTGAGGGGGCCACGTAGGGATCTGGGGCAAAATCAGTACTTGGTCCTGCTAGTGAAGGCAGGGGGCTGGACTCGATGACCTTTCAAGGTCCCTTCCAGTTCTAGGAGATAGGATATCTCACTTCTTCTGTGAACACTACCAATATGACAATCCAGAAGAGGAATAAAAAGGCTAGAAATAAAAAGGCTAGTAATAAAAGGCTATTTCTAACCTCTGTGAAGTATGCCCCTCATTCACTGTATGATGTCTTGTAATATTTCTTTATCTAATTCAGGGGTCGGCAAACTTTCAGAAGTGGTGTGCCGAATCTTCATTTATTCACTCTAATTTAAGGTTTTGCGTGCCTGTAATACATTTTAACGTTTTTAGAAGGTCTCTTTCTATAAGTCTTCAATATATAACTAAACTATTGTTGTATGTAAAGTAAATAAGGTTTTTAAAATGTTTAAGAAGCTTCATTTAAAATTAAATTAAAATGCAGAGCCCCCGGACTGGTGGCCAGGACCCGGGCAGTGTGAGTGCCACTGAAAATCAGCTCGCGTGCCGCCTTTGGCACAGGTGCCATAGGTTGCCTACCCTGATCTAATTCAAAGAATTCTTTAAAGCAGGATCTTGTCTTTTCTTCTGCTTTTTTTTTTTTACAAAGATGGAGCACAACAAATATATATATAACCTATAAAAACATGTATATGGAGAAAAAATTAGTAATTTGACACATAAGGTGAAGAGCAACATACTGTGCAAAAGGAAAATGGTTAGTCCTGACTCCTGATGGCCAGAGATTAAAGAAAATATACAAGGACTTGTAAACAGATGAGACCATTTAACCTCCAGTAGGGGATTCTTTCAAGACATGGCATTTATTCTATTCTGTATAGGTTCTTATAGTAGGCACATCACTGTAGTGTCTTGAGCACCTTCCAGATGAGCATTAAGCAATGTGACTACACTTCTGTAGTGTGTTGTTTGTTGTCTATACAATAACTGAAGAGAGATCAACGCACAAGTTCAACAATTTTGATAATATATCAAAAAGTCAATACCCTTTTTGTAACTGATCTATGGAAAACCATAAGTGGTTTCTTACGATGCATGTTTTGCGGAACTGTTTCGTAGAGCTTGCTACACTATCTGCAAATAAGATGTTAAATAAACACCAAGTTGAGCATTAAAAACAACCCTAGACATCCATTTCAACTCCTCTTTTAATTATCAAGTTTATGTTTTAAAGAACTCAACCCAAATCTCTGCGTGTATCATTTTTGAAAGACACAGAAACAGCAGCCGTGACAAACTCCGCTTGGTCACAGAACAGACAGAGAGGGAAATGGCAACAACAAAAAATCCCACTGACAGGCAACACAGCCTCAGTATCGCAGGGCTCAGGCATGCACAGGTGCTGCAGAGCAATTCAAAGCCTACCTACTTCTCATGTAACACTTTCCGCCCCCAGATCGCCAGGCCCTTGGCACAGAAAAGCGCCAGACCTGTACTGGGCTGGGGCCCAGTGGCGTTGCTCCGGCTTTGAGCAGGGGGTGGGACTAGATGACCTCCTGAGGTCTCTTCCAGCCCGGACACTCTGTGAGTCTGTGGACTTGGCAGCTGACTGGGACGCTCACGGGCAGAAACGGGGGGAGGGGCCCCACCTCAAGGCCTGGAAGATGGTGGTAGGAGCCCGATGGCTATAAGTGGTCCTAGGACAAGAGCCGGGCGCTGCCCGTTCCCGGGAGCAGGGAGGACCCGGGGACGCGTTACCGGCCCGGGGACCTGCACGGGCGGAGGCCCCGCCTTGCGACGGCGCAGGGAGCCAAGGGCAGAGCCCAACTGCGGCCCAACCCAGCCGACGGGCCGGCTCCCCGAGCCGAGCCCCGCCCCTCAGGGCCAGCGCCGCATGGCGGGGCGGCCGATCCTTACCGCCCTGTCAGGCGCGGGAACAGCAGGCCACCATCTTCCCAGACTGCATTGCGAAAAAAAAAACCGCACGCGACCGGAGAGGGGCGGGACTTCTAGTCCGGACCTTGCCCAATAGGGGGCGGGTTAGTGCATAATAAAAAGCTCCGCCCCCAGTAGTTAGAGGGCGGGGCCTAGCGCTGTCCGCGGCGGGTCTCTCTCCCAGCATGCTGTGCGGCCCGGGGGCCGGCATGGAGCGCACGGCGGTGCTGCGTGTGAAGCGGAAGCGCGGCGGGTCGGAGCCGGCCGAGGCCCTGGTGATCGCCTGCAAGCGGCAGCGCACCGAGCCGGGCCCCGCGCCCCCCCGCGACCCGGTGGAGAAGAACCTCTTCAAGCTGGTGGCCACCGTGCCCTCGCAGGTACCGCAGGGCCGGACCCAGCGCCGGGGTTCCTGTCTGCTCCGCCCGTCCGCCCCCCGCGGGCTCTGCGGGGCCTCCCCCAGCCCAGAGCGGGCTCCGTCCCTGAGATGCTCTGTGGGGAGCCCGGCCCTTGCCCACCCTCTGGGTTAGCGGGAGCCTCCAGGCTGGGCCAGTCTGCCTGACCCCCAGAGACCAGCCTGGTAGCGAATGGGCTTTGATGATAACCATTAAACACTTCCTGTCTAACCAGGGCTCTCCTGTTGGGGCACCGGACACCCCTTTGTCCTGCCCATTAAGTTCCTCTGGGTGATGACTAGGGTGATCGGACAGCAAGTATGAAAAATCGGGACAGGGGGTGGGGGTTAATAGGCGCCTATATAACACAAAGCCCCATGTATCAGGACTGTCCCTATAAAATCGGGACATCTGGTCACCCTAGTGATGCCGCTGTTCAGTCATTTAATGGTCTGCCATGTTAGCACCTACAAACAAAGCCCAGAAGAGGGGGTGGTTTCATATTGAAAACTAGTCAACCTCAAAAAGTGAATTCGATGTTGCTTTGGGTCCTCCACCTGCCTCAAAGCCCCCCTACTCATTTTAATGTTTTTTCTTCATAATTCTATTTTAAATGCATTTCTTCCCCCCATTGTCGCCTGTAAATCCTGTGCAAATACAGAGAAACGTACTGACGAGTCCTCTCTCACCTGAGAGAGGTGGTAAGGGTCCAGTGTAAAGGACTAAAATATTTGAGTCTTTCCTGGAGGGATTGACCCAATGAGTAGTGATGGGGAAGCTGTACGTCCACACTACTTGTGGACTCCCACCAAGATCAGTTCTCTCTCTGGTACTTTTTGACATCTATATACAGCCATTAGGTGAACTAGTCAGACAACATGGACTCAGATTTCCGCAGTATGTAGATGACACACAGTTCAGCCTATCCTTCCCAACATATGACCACCAAGATGGCCCAGGACTTGGATGAGCTCAGCTCTTGAATGGAAAAATAGCTGGCTAAATGAGCAAGACAGAAGTTATGCTGGTGGACAGAGGAAAGCATCTTGAAGAGTTCACAGCCATGGTGTGGTCTCATTTGATTGAAGGTATACACCCACAATTGGTCAGGTCAGTGCATAGTTTAGAAGGGCTCTTTAATTCCTCGCTGAAATGGTCATGTAGCAGTGTCCATGAGTAACACTTTATCTCCTGTGCGTGGGTGATTGTCTCATCCTGGTGCACGATGACCTCAGTTATCATGCCTTCATCACCTCTCACCTGGACTACAGCAATGCTTTGTACCTGGCCCCGAAGTCTTCAGTGCTTAGGAAATTCCAACTACTACAGAATGCTGTAGCATGTCTCCTCAGCAACACAGGCTACCACAAGTATATTGGCCCTCTCCTCTGCTCTCTATGCTAGCTTCTCCTAGAACTTCAAATAAGGGCTAGGACCTTGACTTAATTTTTAAAGTACTTCATGGCCTGGGCCCAGGATACATAAAAGACCAACTGAAACTCTGGGATGAAGACAGTGTTTGACAGCGTCACTCCTCTGGCACAATGGAACTCCCTGCAATGAGGGTAAAGCTCATCTGTGCAGAAGACAGAACTTTCTTGGGGACTAGCCTGAGACTGTGGAATGAAGTCCCCCAAGTACAAGGACCATCACAAACCTCACCACCTTCCACTTCAAGCATGTTTTTTGACCTTGTCTTCTCTAACACATGCATAGTAATAACTTTATATTCCAAACAACCCACCGTACCATAACAAGACACTCCACAGCGCACACTTCTCCCGAGTGGTGGATAAGAGAACAAACAGGACATATTCGTCATGTTGGTTAATGCGCTGCTGGAAGACATGCAGATACAATGATGTGTGGTATAAGAACCTATATAGAATAGAAATAGATTACTTTGTTCATTTGACAACAAGCTAAACAACCAGTAGTACATTTTTTTGACTTGCATCTTAGTTTACTCCAATCTTGGTAATTACTTGTAACAATAATAGGCACAAATTAAGCACTGGAATGGGTTACCTAGGGAGGTGCTGGAATCTCCTTCCTTAGAGGTTTTTAAGATCAGGCTTGACAAAGCCCTGGCTGGAATGATTTAGTTAGGAATTGGTTCTGCTTTGAGCAGAGGGTTGGACTGGCTGACCTCCTTAGGTCCCTTCCAACCCTGATATTCTATGATTCAAAGCTCTTTCAGGAAGGAGGGTGATTCTGTTTTAAGTCGGTGGTTTGACTTTTTTTCCCCCCCTTTCTCTCTCTGTCCAGAATGAGCCTGTTCAGAAGTATGTACAAGAAGCTATTACTCGAGATAAAGCAGCAGAGATTCTGCGACCCTCTTTAGGAAGCACTCAAAGAATAATTCAGGACCTTCGCTCCTCCAAGCAGGTGAAGAGGCAGGAAAACCGGTACCGCATAATAACCAGCCATCGGCCAAACTGTGCTGAAAGAGAAACAATTGTGCTTGACACAAATGGCGCGGAGACAAATGAGGGTGCCAAACTGGACCCTGAAGCAAAAAAAGACACTTCACAACAAGGAAGCACTGCTACTTATGGTAGTTCAAGTTATTTGGGGGAATTCCAGTTGTTTGATGTAGTACAAGAGGAGGAAGTAGAGAGAGACCCCAATATCACTGCAGTAGACACACAGGTTGGTATTGAGACTTCTGCACTACTGACTAGACAAATTAAATTCCATTTTGGTGCAGTAAAATTGCATAGGTGGGCATGCTGGATGTTTGCCAGTGATTTTGAATCTATACTGTTTAGACAATATAAAGGCTTTTAATTACACACTTAATAGCTGGAGGATTAAACCTAGCCTGAGCAAAATATAAAAGATACTGGTGAGGTGGGTCTTACTACGTAAGTCCTAGTGAGAAGTGCAGCCTCCTGGAACAACCTCTATGGCAGAGGTGGGCAAACTACGGGCCGCGGGACCGTCCTGCCCGGCCCTTGAGCTCCCGGTTGGGGAGGCTAGCCCCTGGCCCCTCCCCTGCTGTCCCTGCTCCCCCGCATCCTCAGCTCGCCGTGCCGTCAGCACACTGGGCGGTGGGGCTGCGAGCTCCTGCCCTGGTGCTCTGCGCGGCGGCGTAGTTGGCTCCAGCCAGGCGGCGCGGCTGCCAGTCCTGGTGCTCTGAGTGGCATGGTTGGGGGTGGGGAGTGGGGGGGTTTGGATAAGGGGCAGGGGATTCTGGGGGGCAGTCAGGGGACCGGCATGGGAGTCCCAGGGGGCCTGTCGGGGGCAGAGGTGTGGATAGGGAGCGGGGCAGTCAGGAGACAGGGAGCGGGGGGGGGAGGAAGGGGTTGGATGGGGGTGGGATCTCGGTGGAGGGCGGTTAGGGGAGGGGGCGGTCAGGGGACAAGGAGCGGGGGGGGGCAGATGGGCGGGGGGCAGGCTGTTTGGGGAGGCACAGCCTTCCCTACCTGGCCCTCCATACAGTTTTGGACCCACGATGTGGCCCTCAGGCCAAAAAGTTTGCCCACCCCTGCTCTGTGGGGTAGGGGAGGGTGCATGGATTTCTACTAGTGTCTTCTCTGTGCCCTAGGTGGGGGTTTAATCTCTCAAATAAGCCTCTGGCTAATAGATGTATAAAACACAAAGCTTCACCCTATTTAGTTGCTAGAAAGGAGAAGCTGTGTGTGCATGTCCCCAACCCTTCAGAATTCCCTGTCACCTGCAAAGAAGGCTGGTGGAGAGAAGAGGCCTCTGCTTCTTTGACTGAGCTTCCCCCTTCTGAATAACCCCAACACCTGCTTCTACAGATGCTCATAGTTCCCTCAAGCAGCAGCAAAGTGAGATTGATATGGTACTTCAGGACTTTGTTATTTTTAAATAGCAGCTGTGAAACCAGTCTGAGCCTTCTTATTTTAACTCTGCTGCTTGACAAGTCTGAGCAGCAGTAGGGGCATGGATTCTTCCTGTAGACTTAGAACACTATCTGTTTGTTTAGTTCACACTTGGAAGATTATTTTAGCAACTCTGACTAGAAATATTCCAATTTTTCTGAAATTAATGCTTTAGGCTGCTGTGCTTGACACTCTTCTCACTGAGTAGAGCTTTTTGAGCTCTACATGGTTTTAGTGTGCTGTGTTTATTTTTCTAATCTTGCAATCATCTTGCACCCATATTTTTAGTTGCAAGAATCTCTGCTCAGTTTCTGGTGGAATTCTAAGTGTGACGAAGTTGTCTGTTTCCCATGGTTGCTCTATGTACAGCACATTACGAATCTTCTAAACTCTTTCATGACTGTGGCAGGTCACAGAATATTGTGCTTTTGTGGGGTGGGAGGAGGGTGATATTGAAGGAAGCATTGTATTATAGCATATATGAGAATAAACCCATTCAGCATTTCCATTACCAATGGATCACAGCTCTGAGAAAACGAAAACCTTTCCATGTTGGGGAGAGAAGTAAACATCAGTGTGGGCAAGGAAAATGTGGTAACTGGAAAAACATTGTTTTTAAATCCATTCTACTTCCATCAGTAAAAATTGAGCAACTCCAGCTGAAAATGCTGCATCTTGATAAACAGCTGGCAGCTCAGTGCAATAATACATTGTTTTTGATTCTGAAACATTCCCATTCTAGAATGAGTGCTTGTCCAAATGACTTGTTTATCCATACACAGCATTCAATAATTGTACAACACAGCACTCAAAGTGCATGTTAGCTTCTTTTTAAAAACAAAAACATTCTGTTCAGATTAGACTACTTGCAGCTATTGCCCAACTCCAAATAAACATTGCCCATTCCCCTCAGTCAGCTTCAATCTCTTCCCCCTAATAAGCATGAGGAAAGCAAGGTGGGAAGGAGTAGTGGCTCTCAAAATGTGACTCAGCAGGATTTGCTTTTAGGAAATAGGAACTATAATGTGCAGTCAAAATCCCAGCTTGTGCTAGATACGGTCTCATCTACTTACTTGTTTTGTTCTTGTGTGTGTTTGAGATTGGACCTCAATTCAGTCTTCAGGAGCAGTAATAGCGGCACCTCTACCTCTACAAAAAGGTAGAGATGCAATCTGCTCAATTTATTTCTTTTCTCAAATACAGAAATGCTTTTAATATGGAAATATCATTAATGGTTTGGAAATGAGGCTCCACAAATCAGCTTTGTCCTTCTCTGTTGCATTTAAAAGCTCCTTTTGAATTAGAACTTAAAGATTTTTAAAATGCATAGCAGTGCTACCTGACACTGGGACTGACCAAACAGAGGTAGAATTATGGCACTACAGAAGCCCAATAGCGTTGTTACTAATAAATCTTAATTGTGAGGTGTCTAGGCAAAAAAAAAAAAATTCAAACCAGGCCAGCGTTTGCTTCATTCTCCATTTCCCTCTCCACTTTAATTTTTTCCCTTTCTGTAGAGGTTAGGATGAGAGAGACCGTCTTACTGGTTTTCCTATTCTCACCTCAGAATTGACTAAATAGTTCAGAAAGCACTTGAACTTGATGGGTGGAATTTCTCTCAAGCACCTGTTCCAGCAAGGGGAGAGTTTGTGCCAACCTAAATGGAATTGAAACAGTGGGCCTGCCAAAGCCAACAATTTGCAAATGATTCTGGCTATGGGAAAGAATCTGCCGGAAAGTTTTTTCTCCTGTGAATGTGGAACACAGAAACAATAGGGGCAGACTCAGCGGGTCCAGCAGCCTTTTCCTGTCTTTTGGACTTGTTCATTGGTCTCATATTTACAGGGGAAAACAATCTAAACTTTTGTGTAGTGTCATTTTTTTACCTATACATAACTGCACAATTCTACTACAACAGATGTTACTGTAATAGAACAGTGTCATACTGTCCAAAATATTTAACTATTCACCTTAAGCATCTGTATCCACTTGCACAACTATATGTATTAAATCCTATCTGAGGCAGACAAACCTTTGTAGTGTATTAACCATTTATTTAAAGAGTAATGTGTAAATTAGTGATCTAAGTTTTGATTATAGATTTCATGAATAAAACTGCATTTTCTTAGAAGCAGCTACCATCTTTGCAAGGTGAACTCTGGATATTTCCACTTTTTCCCCAGCAATAAAGATATAAGAATAAGACAGCATAACTGCTGGTGATCCACATTTTGAGGGGGGTGTATATATAATTTTTCCATTACTAATATGAATTTGTACATGGATGGTGGTAGTTCAGAGTGGATTATATTTTAGCCATAGAACACATCCTTATATTGTGTACAGAAATATCAATAACACAGATGAGGTTTATAGTGAACATATTAACATTTCCGTTGTAAAATACCAATTTTTAGTTGTATGTACCTTGTGCATAATTTTAGTGCTAAGATTCTTTAATATAAAATCTGTTCAGGATCAGGTTTCTTTGAGGAACAGCCTGTGCTTTTTTTTTTTTAAAGATAAAAACAAATACGCTGATCTAATATTTTGTCTTTTAACTGAAAGCAATGAGTTTTCAAATGCTTGAAAACTCTGCCTTCAACTTGCAAATGTCCAAATCACAAAGAATAAACTGGGAGCGTTTTTCATGTCAGAATGAGAAAACAAGGGGTGGACAGTGTGCCCTTGGAGCCTGTTTCTGATTATTATTTTGGGGGGGAGGTGGTTAATAGCTGCATAGATGTGAATTTAAGGCCCAAAACTTTGGAGGGGAAAGCTTTTTGAAATATTAACATGAAATTGCTTTGCAAATAAATTAAGATTTCTTGTGAGTATGGAAAACCCACCAACTTTGAACACGTGAAACCCTGAAATGGAAATTGACATCTGTTTTTGTTCTGAATGATGCAAAAAACAAACAATTCTGTTTAATATTAAGGGCTATCAGTGACACATGAGTTGATAAAGGGGGAGAGCTGATTAGAATATCTCAATAACTAAAGTTTTTATGCAGAGTGTATAGCACTGGTCTTGACCTAACAGAAACAGTCCTTGGATCCTTTTCACAAATAACGCCCTGTGCTAAAACATACATACACACTTTCAGAATTACCCATGAATAAACCAGACAAAAGACACAAGACAAGATGACTTTCCAACCCATCCAGTTTACTGTGAAGCTGATGTACTAACTCATGTTTCACCTTTAATCCGTTATCTGCTTACACAGCAAAGTAGCAGTTGCTTTCGTTTACAGCTGCCTCTAGCCTTTATTTTTAAAATGCTGTAGGAGGAAAATCACACCAGTGCTACTGCTTCTCTCTAGAGAAGACCGACCATGGCTTAACTTTCTGAGGGGGAGACTGTAGACCTTGATATAACGCTGTCCTGGGGAGCCAAAAAATCGTACCGCGTTATAGGTGAAACCGCATTATATCGAACTTGCTTTGATCCGCCGGAGCGCGCAGCCCCGCCCCCCCCGGAGCGCTGCTTTACCACGTTATATCCGAATTCGTGTTATATCGGGTCGTGTTATATCGGGGTAGAGGTGTATTTGAATTTCTTCAGGCTACAGTCGTTATTTATGGGTGATATGGAGTCTGAGTTACAGCTATATGCAAATCTTCCTGCCTAACAAATGTATGTATGAAGAGCCCTCCAGCCAAAAACAGAAAAAAACACTAATGAAATTGCTCCCTAAAATAAAATGCTAAAACTGACTGGAAACTGTTTAGTTGGTATGTGGGCCTCTGAACTACTGATGTAGATTCACTTTTCAGTGGGTTGACATCTGCCAGCAGTACACTTGGAAATGCCCATTTAAATCAGTATTTCCATTTCTAGGTTGAGGTGTTCTAAATGGACAGATTGGTGAGCTGAGCAAAATGGGTGGATTTTCTATTTAGTGTTCAATGTTTCATTTTCAAACATAAGCTGAAAGTCTCAAATTCTATTATTAAAAACTGCTGTGAACACATATCCATTAACTATACAGAAAATGTTTGGGTTATGGAAAGGCTCTCCAGTGCACCCCATCCCCCTCCCAGATAAAGTCACACTGCAGTTTATTTGGAGCATCAGCAATCTAAAGCTTTCAATAGTAAAACTTTTTAAATAACTTGCAAAATGTTTTTACTTTGCCCTATTTGGGGCATTAAGGATAAATGTTTTAGTTGTAGGTCACTTAAACTCGCTATGTGTGACTTCAATGAAATATTGGTGGTGGTTTTTTTGATAACAGAAAACTGATGATCCAGAAGTGATTCTTTGCAATGCAGTAGAAATGATCCGTGAACGTTTAACTGTATCTGAGAATGATAAAGGATTAGAACACCATGGGAAGGAAGATGATTATGTTTATGATATTTACTACATGGAAACATCGACTCCTGGCTGGATCCAGAACATCCTCTCTGTGCAGCCTTACACACAGGAATATGAACTGGTAAGGACGAGGAAATCAAAAACCAGACTTTATGTAGTAATGAAAGAAGCTAATGGAAACAAACATGCTTCAATTACATTGTCCTAGTCTGAAAATCATGACCATGCAAAATGGCATTTTGTAGCTCAATGACTTTTGTATCAAATGTGCTTTTTCTAACTACCAGTCTTGCAAACTCAACCTGGGTTCTTGCCATATTGGCAGGGAAAATTATGCCCAACATAACACACCTATGTAACTCCCATTGTCTTCATTGTGTTTGCACAGGTGTAACTGACTGGAACTTGGTAAACAATGCACAAGGAAGAAAAGAATCTGGGTCATTCATACTTCAGTTGTGTGGGTCTCCAGGACTAACAGTAGTCACACTTGCTTCTTGTTGATGAGCAGCTATGCCTACACAAAAGGTGGCACAAAGAGGGCCAAAATAAGGTTGCATAGGCAGCCTTATTTCTGGCATTTGCTAATTTGAGTACTTAACTTAAACTATTAAGGTTTCAGTCAAGTTTTGTGCATTATATATAATGAGAGAACAACTGTGCTTCAGTTGTGATGTGATTTCATATTTCAACAGTAGGCGCTGGTAAGAAGCTTTCTTTCATTGCATATCCTCTGATCCATTTGTTCCCTTTGCCAAAATTAAACACTGCTTTATCACTTTTCACTTCAAATAGCTAACTTTCCTCAAAACTACTACTCATTCAACCATTGAAGTACAACTGGAGTGGGTGGAATTAATTTTGCAATTTCAGCAGTGCCCAAAATAGGTAATGGTGCAACCACATCAGTGTTGTTCTATTAGGATAGTTTTATTTCCTTAACACAGTACTAAACTTATTGCATGCACTAACAACATAAGTTATGCCAGACCTGAACAGACTGTGGTCTGCCCATTGAGGCTACAATACATCATTTTAACTCTTGGTGTCACTGTACCTAAGTATCACTAGTGAATATTTTTTTTCTTCCTCCTCTTACGCTATGTAGACTGATGGAGAAATCATTTAATTTTTCTGTGACTCTTTTCCTCCTCTGAACAGTCCTTTCCCTATTGACATGCAGGTAGATGATGGTCATATTTCTGAAGAAATATATGATGATGAAGATGATGAGAACAATGAGAATAATTGGCGTAATGACTATCCTGATGAAGATGAGTTCCTTCCTGAGGAAGATGAAGACGGAGAAGGAAAAGATGGAGGTATTTCATTGTCAGTACTACCTGCCCTTCTGCCCATTTAGGGGATGAGGCTTAAATCTTCTGATGGTGTTCGCTTTTGCTAGCTATAATGTCACAATCTAAAGTGGAATCATTACTGAATGGGGATGTTCATGGGGAATGGGAGGGTTCATTAAATTGGAGACTTCAAAGGTAGTCTTGAATGATTTGTTCCACAACTATCAGTGGATGATAGGAATAAACTGTTCCTCATTTTCACGCATCTCACACTTGAACAAGTACATCTCTACCTCGCTATAACGCTGTCCTTGGGAGCCAAAAAATCTTACCGCGTTATAGGTGAAACTGCGTTATATCGAACTTGCTTTGATCCACCGGAGTGTGCAGCCCCACCCCCCCGGAGCACTGCTTTACCGCGTTCTATCCGAATTCGTGTTATATCGGGTCGCGTTATATCGAGGTAGAGGTGTATTGGCAAGTAGAACTTAAACTTCTCAATTCCTTTTTAAGTCTTTCAGTGTTGTGAAAGCCCATTAGAAATGAGGTGATGGAGACTTCTGCAAACCCTTCTTTCCATGAAAAAATCTTAGGGAACAAAGGGAAAATACTTCTACCTGGCCCCTTTATGCCATATGGAGTAAACTTCATTAGTGGATTCTCATTTGATGTTTGTCTTAAATGGATGAACTCATCTTTATTGGCTGACTGAAGAATTTCTTCATTAGTTAAACCAGCTTGATAAGGATTTCTATCAAGAGTTGCACTATAAGGCATATGAGGTTTGGAGACTAATTCAGTTCCTAACTCTTGCCACCGATCTTGGGCAAATCCTGTTTTTCTATTATTAAAATGGAGACTTCTTAGCTACATTGAAACCCTCAGTTAAAAGATGCTATATGTGCAAAGTTAGCATCACTGCCTTGAAAAGGAGTACAACTGAAAACTCATCTGATGCAAAACTTGTAATTCTTTGGCAGTGGGAAGCTCTTGCATTACCATATAAAGTTAAGTATTTAATAGTTCCTGAATCATAACTGATCTTTAACTACAAAGAGATTTTAACATGCAGTTTGAAGCATTTAATGTTTTCTCTCTAGAATCTGATGGGAGCATCAGTGATGAAGATGGCAGGGGTATCAGGAGCAGAACATCGGTCAAATACCACTGTGATATTCTGCAGGAGTTTGAATATGATGGGGTCCAGGACTTAGATTCTGATTAACACTAAATAATCTGAATACTAGCATACTGCCAGCAAAGTATTCTTGACCTCCCTCCAAAAGTCCAGAAAATTACTGCTGCTTTTGGTAGCTCTTTATGGAAATGTTAAGGTGAGACCTCAAAGAATGGAAAAGCATTTCCTTCTGGTAAAACATAGTTTCCCACTGTTGTACAAAATGCCACATTTTAAAAGGAAGCTGTCCTTGTCCATCTGTTTGATCTGTCGAATTGATACAGTATTTAATTATATACATTAAGCCTGAAGTGGCGATTTCCTACCCTGAGCCATTGGGAAAGTAGAAGTCTGTAAAAATTGAACTTTCTGGCATGAAGTTCACTTAAAAAATAATTTTGTACTTAAAATCCAGGAAGCGTCTGCCATTTCAAGTTGGTAGTATTTAACTCCATGAGTGAGTGTTAAGTAAAGCAAGTCATTCATAATGTGACTTTTTATCCAGTAGCAAACTTGTTTGAGTGAAAGCTTCATTTTCTAATTTGAGTATTACAAATGATGGCAAGTAGAGAAGCAATCTTGGCTTTAAGAAAAAGAGCTGCATTACTATCCTAAGAGCTGCTTTCTCTGTATACATGAAAAGAATGGTCAATCTCTAGACATGTCCTAGGGCTTTTTGGCTGGACACCTTTTCCTTTGTATCACTGAAATAGAGTAATGTAAAGTATTTATGCACTTAAATTTGTAAATAAAAATTTGTTTTTAAATTATTTTGCTGTAAATAGCCATTTCTTTAAAAAAACTTGGATTCTACCCCTTAACTGAGCTAAAAGTTTCAAAATGCTGAAATGTAAGCCTTCTGCAATTAGTAGCTCTAATGGGGACATCAACTTCTATACAAAGCTACAATAAAGTCATCTTTGTATAAATCAAAACCTCAGATTGTAGGCCTCAGCTGATTAGTATACACACCTGCTTTCATCTTCTGCTCCTCCAACTCTGTCTTCTGTTCTCTTAACTTCGAATGGTAGATCTGTGCAGTAGAGTGTTTATTTTGTAAAGAAGAAAGTGGTTGGGAAACCCATCTCTTGAACATATAAAGGCGCTTTAGGACATTAGCTTTTCCTAACCTTAATAGTATAATACAATACTATCACAAGAACCATGCTAAGTGGTTAGAGGGACTCAGTTTAATTAGTTTTAAGTTACTTTAGTTTGCCATCATCACAGCTGTGGCTTTATTTTTTTTTATTTTTTTTTTTTAACATTATACTTACTTTCCTAAGCTATTGGACAGACTATTTTGGGGCAACTGTTGTGGTAGCTGGTGCCTATATTGCAGTAGCCCTTTCCCTTCCCACCTGGGATAAGGGGATTTATGTAAAACTCATCACTGTCTCAGGGTTGTTATGGCCTTCTCATATCAGACATTCCCATTGCTGCAGCCTCCACCTTCTGGATTTTAATGGTAAAGTGCTAATAGGGCAGAATTGTCAGGGCACTCAAAAATGGTACTTGAAAGCGAGGAAGAAGCAAATACAGTTTTGTGGCTATTTCCCTTGCACTAGTAGCTAATAGGACAGCAGTGACTGTACTGACAGCAAAGCAACTTTTAGAGAGAAGGTGGGTGATCTTTTATTGGACCAACTGTTGGTGAGAGACAACCTTTTGAGCTTACACAGCTCTTCAGACCTGTGTGTAAACAAGCTTTTCTCTCACCAAACAGAAGTTGGTCCCATAAAAGATACTACCTCACCCACCTTGTCTCTAATATCCTGGGACTGACATGGATACAACATTGCATACAAACCTACTTCTGTCAATATCAAACTGAAATACAGGTTTTTGTGGTGTACAACTCGTGAAGATTGGCCACAAACATCAACTAGCATTCTCTGCTAAAGCTCTAGTGAAGTTACACTAAAGCAATGCCAGGGACTGAATCGGAGACAAAAAAATAGAGTTCAATAAATCACTCAAAGCAATTACGACTTGTGTGAGTGAGGTTAATGTCTTTAAAATAAGAACTTTGAGTGATTTATTGAACTCTATTCTTTGTCCCCTGATTCAGTCACTGGCATTCTACAATCCAGAGTAGTTAGGCAGCTAGTGGGGTAGCAACGGGTGCAGCATGCATGTCCGTGGTCTAGCAATGTTTGCTAAGCCAAATCTATAGTGAGTGTCAGCTATGATTTTTGGGAGAGCTGGCTTGAGGATTAGCACTATAGTTACTTTTTAGGCCGTGAAAATTTGAGAACTCAACCTCAGTTTGTGGAATTTGGAGGTCAGCATGATTTTTGGCCATTATCTAAAACTAGGAAAAGGACTTATTGCCATTGTATATAAGACTTCTGAAAATGCAACTGTGGTCTAGGATTAAATAATACTAAAGTCTCAACTCTCATCTTACAAGTCTGCCTCAAAAAACTCATTTTCCTTTCCTACCTTTGAACACTGCCTGCTAATAATCCACTCCTACTCTTTTCCCCCACTCCCATCATCCTTCCTCTCAGTATTTCCATAGCATTACTACTCCCCCCCCCCCCCCTTGCATTTAAGTACAGGAGAGCCTATGCAGTGGCTAATAGGACACTGATTAATTTAAAATCACTTAATGAAAATCATTGCATTTATCAGAATTTCTAGCTTATAGCATTGACTGTGAGGAGCACTTAATTCCCATCACTGGAAAGGACTTTCTCATAGTGGAATTTATGAGACTGTATTTTTTCATTTAAAGTTCAAGCCTATCCTAAGCCCTCAAAGAAACTATGCACAAAGTTCTTAATAAAACCACAGTGTGTTGAAGAGCCTTTGAACTGCCTGTTATAATCCTTTAAACAAATCTCAAACTTTAAATGTATGGAATTTGTCATAATAGTACATTGGATTGTAATAAGCCACAGCAAGATTTAAGTGTTAAATGCCACTTTTTATTAAATGGTAAGGAAAAGGTTTGAGGTTTAAATCAACTCCTGGACTGGACTTTGCTTCAATTTACTAGGAATAAGATGGTAAATTAAATGTACTGCTTTCTAAACCTAGCAAAAGCCTGCAAGTTTACATAATAAAACCACATTTGAGACAAGGTAGAAGTTATGGCATGCTTAAAATAAGTGCCAGAGAACTAAATACCTCTGATGTTGTTTTAAAATATAGTTAGAGATTTTAGATTCCAAAAGAAAGAGCCTTTCAAGTCAGCGTGCGATGGGATTTATTTTAAACCTCACTCTTCAGCTACAGAGAAATAAATTAGCATGGAATAGAAAGTAACTAAGATTGCAAGGTTCCAGTTTACCTAGTTTAAAAAAAAATAGCCTAATCTTTTAAATAAGAAGTTGAGATATAGATAGTATAAAAAATTTAACAAGATTGCAAAACAGGGTCATCCCACCATGCCACACAGAAGGCAGGATACAAGACCCATTTTTGCAGCTGTATTTCATCTTAATTTAGCTATAGTTGCAACAAAATTGGTTTTATAGTACACCTCTACCCCAATAAAACGCTGTCCTCGGAAGCCAAAAAATCTTATCGTGTTATAGGTGAAGCCGCATTATATCGAACTTGCTTTGATCCGCCGGAGCGCGCAGCCCTGCCCACCCAGAGCGCTGCTTTACTGCATTATATCCGAATTCGTGTTATATCGGGTCGCGTTATATCAGGGTAGAGGTGTATCTGAATCTCTCAAGCACAGGCAAATAAGCAGACGTATTCATATTGCACCACAGGACTATAGTTTGCTGTCCCGCTAATCATTTCAAATTTTGAACCTCTAAAAACAAATGATACCCAGGTGTTTCAGCTCTCAACTTAAGTGTTATATTTACAATATTGTCTAACATTGGTATGTAAAGTGACTAGGAGCAGACCCAGCAAGAAGGTATGATTAGAAGAACCTCAGTATCTTGAAGGTGATTTGATCTTTACTTCAGTAGTACAATTATTTCCAGCATTTATTACTAACTGTTGAGGTGAACTAATAGCACATCAGATCAAGAATGTATTTCCCCTTTCCCCACAATGTTTCTCACAGTTGAATGCTATGTACAAATAGATTTCTCTTCTGTGCCCGTCACTATTATCCATCTAAATTTTCAAACTGAGATGACAGCCACGGTATTACATATTAGTTCTACTATAAAGTCTTTATAATATGTAAAAGTACTGCCTCTGGTGAACAGTATTGAAAATCAGAAACTAGAATTTCTGGTCTCTTTGCTGTAACAGTGCTTGTAAACTCATTTAAGAAACAATTAAATATGGAAGCTTTAAAGTTTTTGCCTCTTAAGAATTTTACTTTTTGGGGTTCTATTTGAACCAGTTAGAAACAAATCAATCACCACCACAAAACAGGTAACAATCCATAGGTAAATGTTAACATTTTAATCAAGTCTAAGTTTTTTTTCTGTGAAAAGGCAATTTGGAGCATGTGAAAGGTGCAGAACAAAACAGCTTTGGAGATTGGAGTTCTCTCTCTGCAGACCCCACCACTTTTCACTGAAATGATAGTTTCTAGAGGAGAAAGGGTAGATCAATCTTTATATGCCGATTCAATCTGCTGCAACTGCCAATGATGAATGTTTGTTATGGATGCTTGTCTACTGGGATAAGGGGCAGATTCCCAAGCAAGTCACTTCACATAGGCCCCTGAGCATCCATCAGATACGAAAGGCTTTTGGTCACTTCTGACTTGGAGTAGTTTTGAATTGTACTTAAAATGATTCATTATTCTGCTACCTAGTTCTCCAAAGTACGTTTAATTTGATCACTCAGCTCTACTATTATAGAATCTGTTTCCCCTCTTACTACTTAAATTCCATTTCTATGAGATTTTCCATTGGCCTCAAACTATAATGAATAGTTCAGACTCTGTTTCCATGTCTGAAGTTACTGGTTAATGATTACCCATAATAATGTGAATTGACAGTACTTTAACTACAGACCATGGCAGGGAGTATGATGCACCCAAGCATCCCTCTTCAGTAATAGCTGGTATATCTGTTCCTGGCTCCAATGGTTCTTCAGTTGCCCCATATTCCCTGTTGATCCTCTTCTGTTTCTGTTAGTAACTTTTGCTTGGTTCTCTGCTGTTTTTGGAACTGCTTTAAATTTTTAGTTAGATTTGGTCTCTAATTTCTTATCTTCACTGTCCATCTCTGTCAAAACACTGTAACAAAGCACCTGGGTGGCTCGAGTGATATCACCTGCATAGGAAATTGAAGATAAACCAAGTGAATATCCAAGTATTATCATCAAAGCAGCAAATTATTTAAACAGAACTTTAAGCCAACTGGACTACATATAGATCAGTGAAAGTTAGTCTTGAAGTGTGTTCAGTTATATTTTCTTTAAAATATACACAAAGAGGATACATTTGCAACACAAGGTAAAGTTCCATTGTTGGTCGAGTCTGGGTTTTTTTTTTTTTTTAAACAAACCAACAATATGTTTAAAAGATGCCCTAATAGTTTTTTCTCCCAGGCACCCTGTAGGGTATACAATACACTGAAATTTGTTTTCCCTGCTAAAAGAGACTGATAAGGCTTACAAAGCAAAAGCTCCAAATAGGGTGTGGGGGAAGGGAGAAGGGCTTCTGTATACATTTAAGAAATTGATAAGGTTTGATAATTGATCCATGCACTGACTGATGAAGCCATGTAAGCTATTTCATTTAACGGTGGATTTATGAACAACCCCTGTGGGAACTTTTACCGAACTGTAAAAAACAAAGCAGTAGGCTGCAAGAGAAGATTGAGTAATCCTTAACTGGACAATTCAACAAAGGGATACTGGCAGGCAAAGCTCCAGAGAACATTTCCCCCCCCCCCCCCCCCCCAGCTTTGCATAGCATACACATTACATATTTTCAAGCAGCTGATCAAGCTCCAACTAAAGTGAAGCAAGACAACATGTTTGCTTGAGTCCAGAAAGATTTAGTGATTTTAGAATTACAGCCAGCCTGGCTTTCGGATTTAGATTTTTCAATGTGATACAAATATAATGAGACTGATAGATGCTATAAAATATACACTAAAAGAAATGTAAAATACAGAAAAATAATGATTTTTTCCCCCCAATCACTGCCATTCAGCTCGTGTGATCACTCACACGAATTTAAAATTTATTGTAAATATCTTCATTCAAGTCTAGCAAATAGTGAAATCTCCCAATCTACATGCGCTTACCTAAGATGTTGTTGATAAATGGAGGCCTTCTGGAAATGGGCAAGTAGACTCCAATGAAGTAGACTGGAATTCCAGATATAGCAATGCCAATTCCAATCAACGAATTAATGGTGTCACTATATAGAGGCACCACCACCAGAAATACTGAGCATACACAGAAAGCTATTGGGAAAAATAGGCTCAGCTGTAGAAAAGGAGAAAAAAAGATTAGGACATTCTTGGAATGTTTTTGTATATCAACAGTTACATGCATTCCGATAAAAGTTGCAATTACAGAAAATTGCATTCCTAATACGTAACATTTTTCCAAATCAAGTTTTTAATTCCCATACACACAACAGCACGGGGTGGACTTGTATTTGGCTAGTTAGAAACATGTTAAGTGGATACAAGGACGACACTCTATACAGCAGAACCACAGAACAGAAGCTAAGATTCACATGTGCAATAGTGTAAGATTATAACTATGCAATGTTGAAAGAAGCTTTTCACTGCAGCAGAGTGGCTTTTAGACAAATCCACTGCACTGAGACATTGCCCTTCAGGAGTCAAGAATGGCATGGTTTGTTTAATGAAGTGCATCAAACTTTACCAGAGAAAGGTGCTAAAGGAATTACGAATTCAGACATACCACAACAGCTCCAAATATTGCCTTGGTAGCAAAGGTGCTACCAGCATGATTAATTTGCCCTCCCTAACTTTCACACAATAGTGCTGGGACTAAGGAGGAGGGGAAGAGAGAGAGAGAGAGCCATAATCCATTGACCTATAATCCAAAGAGCAAGCGTAGCTCCTGTTTTCAACCACATGAACCATTTTTCAGATGGCAGAAGGATGGACTAGTGACTGAACTGAAAAAATGAAGAGGAATATCAGTCAGTCATTTTCACCTAGTAGTTGAGCCAGTCTGCTAGAGCAGGAATATTTACTGAGCACTTGACAGCAACGCATGGCATTTTACAAAAATTAAGACATGGCTTGTGCCCTGAGAGTTTACAATCTAACACTTCAGACAGAACGCATATGGGTTCAAATTTCAGACAGTGCTGTAGGATGTACTGGGGTAGGGGATCAATCTTAAAAAAACTAATTCTGCTTACATTAATTCATTAATTTGTACCTTGAGAGGCCTGGGTCGATCTGGTTCCTTCCAGCGGAGGTATAATTGCCCAGCTATTGATAGTCCCACAAAAAACCAGTAACTGAAACTGAAGTAGTTAATAAGCTGGAAGACATCTTCTACAGTCAGATAAATGAGGGCCATAGTACACTGTTGGGAAAGAACATGAGTACCATGAAGAACTATAAGTGATACATAGGTTTTTCAAGTTATTTTTTTGCTTTGTACATTTAATGTCATCTTTCATGCCTGAGTGCTTTATATGATTATATACTTACAAACCTCACCCTTACAGAAATGGACTTTTTGGGAGGAAACAGTTATTTCTGATTATTCCTAGAGATGGGATTTTACTGAGATTTCCCAAGGTGGTGGGGGACACAAGGATGATGTTTCTTGCAATTCACCGGAATGTTTCTTGCAAAGACGGAAGTGAATAAAGTGCTGAATTTAGCACCAAAGTCCAGCTACCTAGCTACTGTCAAAGATACTTACAGTGGCAAAATACATTAAGCAAGTTTACCAGAGCATAAAGGCGTTCATAAACAGCTGGATTTTTACTATACATAGTTCAATCATATCCTGACGACTAAATAGCCTGAATGTATTATCTATTTGATTTGCTAACAAGTCAAAGAAAATTTAAGATGGATCTTAGACTAGCTTGAGTCTTACCTTGTGCATGAGAAATGGAAGTCTGCAAACAACTGCACCCAACAGCAACAAAGCCAAAGTATTCAGTCACTTTATTCCTGTTCCAGTTTTCTTTATATTTAGAGACTTTGTAGTTTGACTTACATTAAGAATTTTTAGGAATTATCAACCTAATTCAACTCCAGAGACTAATTAATTGTTAATTCATACAAGTGAAAGATCATTTAATGTAATATACAATACAGACCTTATCTGTCAATGAACTCCAACCCAAGTACAAAAAAATCCATTTTGGATCTATTTCATATCCCAAACACTTTCAAACAGCTTAAAAGCAGCAGCAGCAACTTACATTGAAGAGTAGTGTTGGTACAGGTGTGAACCTCCCTATATGGATCATGGACAATAGATCAGGGAGATGACCTTCCCGGGATCCTACAAAAAATAGCCTGTAAAGGACACAACAACAAGTAAATCTTTTTAACCTTTAAACATAGTATTTAAACAGGAAAACAAGAAAATTAAGTTATTAACTCCACAAGAAAACTGGAGAATAATCCAATTCTTGACCACGGGCATGAAACAATGTGGTTGATTACCTAGTATACAACATTTATTATACCTTACAATGTATTGTTCATATTGCTATGCAGTCACATTTTGCGAGTGAGGGGGGGGGGAAATGGGACAGACCTGTGATATGGAATATACAAACTAAAGTCTATTGAGGACAGTTATTTTATTGTGATATTCTTTAATGGCACGGACATTAAAAGTGTTCATTTATTTTATGTGTGATAAACTAAATTGGCCAAGAGTGCTTATGAACATCTTTTATTATTATTATTATATGGAGATATACCTATCTCATAGAACTGGAAGGGACCCTGAAAGGTCATCAAGTCCAGTCCCCTGCCTTCACTAGCAGGACCAAGTACTGATTTTGCAAGATCTTAAAACAGAACCAAAATGTGTATTACCTAGATGATGCTAAAATTGATGCATTAAGACCACCAAAACATGAAACAGCTACAGCAACAGGAACTGTCCAACTGAAAATGCCGAACACCTGGTCAGCAAATGTCTAATGAATGAAGACAAGGGAAAAAATTAAAATTTTTGCAATGGCAGGACATAAATAGAACAGTAAAATTAAACCTGTTTTAATAATATTTGTGTGAGAAAAAAACAGCATTTAACACATACATTAGTAATCTTCCACAGAGCTGTATAAATTGACAGCCATTCCTTTCACCTATTTTAGTTATAACATCAACACAAAATGAAGCTCACGTCAGGCAATTTAGTTTGGGTTTACTGCTCAGTGAACCCAAGAAGTCTTTTCTTTAAGCAATTCACAAAGAATTATGCTCATAAATCTAAAACAGATTTCGAAGTTGCTTTGGTTTCTCTGGCTTACCCCATAATATGCTGTGTGATACACCTGAATTATAAAAAGTCAGTATAACAGAGTCGCTTCCAGAGCAACAAATAAATAGGTCTCCAAGGGGAAAAACCTACAATCTAAGATCCAGTTAGGGAGGTGATATTTCAGAAGGCAAAGCACAACTGAGGAAACTTCTCCCCAAAACCCTCCATCACATGAGCATTTCTATAAAGTTATTGTTCTCGGAGCCAGTCTATAATCCTTATTTTTCTTTTCCCTTCTACTCCCTCCCCCTATCCCCAAACCAGCACATTCTGTCCCCTAGGCAGCCCTTCCCCGTCTTTGAACCGCAGGGGCTTTGGTCCTACAACACTGTAGCTGCAGAGCAGCTGGTGTTCTGTTAGCCAGCATCAACTTCCTCACTGCTGATGCTGCCAGACTACTTACATGCCATTGCAGAGATCGCCAGTACCAGTGACTCTAGAGCAAGGTGGCTAGGCGCACAGGATTTCTTAGTAGGTGAATGAGCAAAAGCCTCCAGAGGCCAATGCTCTGGAAACTATCATGCAAATGTTTAATAGCAGAATTTACTAGAGAGCGCGTTGGATAACGTTCTGTTCAGCATAATCTATTTCTCCCAGGTGAAGGAAATAGGATAGAATCTCTTAGAATATCAGGTCTCAAAATGTTAAAAAAAATCAAGTGGTTTAATATATAATGAAAGACAATTGCTTAGATACAGTAGTTTCTCTCCCCCCACCTGGGCCCTGTACCTTTAACTTTTCTCTTTTGGGGTATGTGCTAGGGGATGGAAGGGGAGCTATGCCCTCCCCCCCCAAAAAAAATTCCCTTATCCTCGCAGAGTTGTGTTCAGCTGGGGGGGAAGAAAGCCTTCATTGCAAATATGGAAGCTATCAATTAGGGCTGTTGATTCATCGCAGTTAACTCACACGATTAACTCAAAAAAACTAATCACGATTAAAAAAATTAATCGCAGTTTTAATCGCACTGTTAAACAATAGA
This sequence comes from Emys orbicularis, assembly GCF_028017835.1. Taxonomy (NCBI): domain Eukaryota; kingdom Metazoa; phylum Chordata; order Testudines; family Emydidae; genus Emys; species Emys orbicularis. Next base: position 34,267,016 of record NC_088696.1, read on the forward strand.
ATACCAATTGAAATGTATTATATTTTGGATGTTCTTCTACATTTTCATATATATTGTATTCTGTGTTGTAATTAAAATCAAAGCGTATATTATTTTTGATTACAAATATTTGCACTGTAAAAATGATAAACAAAAGAAATAGTATTTTTCAATTCACTTCGTACAAGTACTGTAGTGCAATCTCTTTGTCGTGAAAGTGCAATTTACCAATTTAGATTTTTTTTTTGTTACATAACTGCACTCAAAAACAAAACAATGTAAAACTTCAGAGCCTACAAGTCCACTCAGTCCTACTTTTTGTTCAGCCAATCGCTAAGACAAACAAGTTTGTTTACATTTACAGGATATAGTACTGCCATCTTCTTATTTATAATGTCACCAAAAAGTGAGAACAGGCATTTACATGGCACGTTTGTAGCCGGCATTGCAAGGTATTTACGTGCCAGATATGCTAAACATTCATATGCCTCTTCATGCTTTGGCCACCATTCCAGAGGACATGCTTCCATGCTGATGACGCCCGTTAAAAAAATAATGCGTTAATTAAATTTGTGACTGAACTCCCTGGGGGAGAATTGTATGTCCCCTGCTGTTTTACCCACATTCTGCCATATATTTCATGTTATAGCAGTCTCAGATTATGACCCAGCATATTTTGTTCATTTTAAGAACACTTTGACTGCAGATTTCACAAAATACAAAGAAGGTACCAATGTGAGATTTCTAAACATAGCTACAATACTCGACCCAAGGTTTAAGAATCTGAAGTGCCTTCCAAAATCTGAGAGGGACAAGTTGTGCAGCATGCTTTCAGAAGTCTTAAAAGAGCAATAATCTGATGCGGAAACTACAGAACCCGAAACACCAAAAAAGAAAATCAACCTTCTGTTGGTGGCATCAGACTCAAGATAATGAAAATGAACATGCGTTGGTCCGCATTGCTTTGGATTGTTATTGAGCAGAACCCGTCATCAGCATGGACACGTGTCCCCTGGAATGGTAGTTGAAGCATGAAGGGACATATGAATCTTTAGCACATCTGGCACATAAATATCTTGTGACACTGGCTACAACAGTGCCGTGAGAACGCCTGTTCTCACTTTCAGGTGACATTGTAAACAAGAAGCGGGCAGCATTATCTCCTGCAAATGTAAACAAACTTGTTTGTCTGAGTGATTGGCTGAACAAGAAGGACTGAGTGGACTTGTAGGCCCTAAAGTTTTACACTGTTTTGTTTTTGAGTGCAGTTTTTTTGTACATAAATCTACATTTGTAAATTCAACTTTCATGATAAAGAGATTGCACTACAGTACTTCTATTAGGTGAATTGAAACAAACAATTTCTTTTGTTTTTTTACAGTGCAAATACTTGTAATCAAAAATAAATATAAAGTGAGCACTGTATACTTTGTATTCTGTGTTGTAATTGAAATCAATATATTTGAAAATGTAGATAACATCCAAATATATTTAAATAAATGGTATTTTATTATTTTTTAACAATGCAATTAATCGCAATAAATTTTTTTAATCGCTTGACAGTCCTACTATCAATTATTTCTTTGCTGAATTTTATCAAATGGCATGTTACTTCTATTATACCATTTTCTGGAGCCAAACTAGTAGTGATGGCAGCAGCTGCTTAGTGTCTTGCATTAAATCAATCAATTGCTGCACTAAATCATTCTACATCATTTACAGGCTGCGAATTGCATACTTTTTTTATATCTATAAAGGAAGAAACAGCTAGTTAGTATCCAAGTGACATTCACAGCACACAAGTAGTTGCAGGAGATATCAAGCTTCTTTGTTGTACATACAGTAGGTATTTTATATTTCTGTATTTGCATAGTACATACGTAGGTGTACATGGTCATCTAAACATTTCCAGTAATTCCTCCCCCAATTTTTTCTTAGCTTTCTTCTTCTTCAGCCTCAAGAGCAAAATACCAAATGGCAAGAGCTGCAAAAATTAGTCCCTGCTTCCTGCGTGTTTTCTGTCTTTTCAGTCATAAATATTCATTTTCAGGCCAACAGTGAACCACCAGCTGTTAGTATTTTGACCCCCACAATACACCCTTTTCAGATGGCTTTTCACTCATGAAACTATGGACTAAGCAGGTCACTCAAAATGGGTAAATATTCAACACTGCACTTTGTTCATAGTGTACAAAGACATCTGGAGTTAAAGGTGGCCTGAAATATTTCTAATTGGCTTCTCCTCAACCACCACCTAAAGCAACACAGAATGCTTCGTTTCCTATCTTCCTCAGATGGCTCTAGACGCAAGTGATATCACACCATGGCCAAGGTATGTGCAGTTTAAAGAAATGTCACGAGGCCCAAGTTGGGCAAAATCTGAACTAGAGTTTCAGGTTTATTTTTCTTGTGAAAGGAAAGAAAAAAACCCTAAAAGTTTTCATGTGACTTAAATCCTTCAGCTACCAAAAACAGATCATTTTATAAACACAAAACAAAGCTTGCCTATCCTCGAGTACCCTGTCCAAACTTCTAGACAGCAAAGTGCTTTCTCCAGGATTTAAGTAGTCCAGCTAGTTTAAGGAGTCTGGTGGCACCTTAAAGACTAACAGATTTATTTGGGCATAAGCTTTCGTGGGTAAAAACCTCACTTCGGATGCATAGCGTGAAAGTTACAGATGCAGGCATTTTATAGAGCTCTCCATGTGTCAGTATATAATGCCTGCATCTGTAACTTTCACGCTATGCATCCAAAGAAGTGAGGTTTTTACCCACGAAAGCTTATGCCCAAATAAATCTGTTAGTCTTTAAGGTGCCACCAGACTCCTTGTTGTTTTTGTAGATACAGACTAACACGGCTACCCCCTGATACTTGACAGCTAGTTTAAGGATCTGAACTTAATTCTGCTTACAGCATGTGATGACCTGCAGTATAAACCAGAATGTATTCCATCTCTATGTAACTCTCAGCAAATTTAATTGCGCATCAGCACAGGGGAATGAATTTCTTGATGTGATGTGCCAATGCAAAAATGTATTCATGCTTACAGAAATCTGCACCAACAGGTTAAAAGCTACTCGGGGCATTACTACATGGTGGTGTAATACATTCTCTGGAGGTGTGATTTCTAAAATGCACTAACATGCTGGACTTGAATTGGTCCATACAAACTTTGCTGGTAGTAGTACTACATTAAAACACACTAGGGGACCTTTAGTGTATACCAGAAAGGTCTTAATACACAGCAACTTAGCGTGCTTTAAAAATCACACCCCCTTACAGCACGTTATCCCACTGTGTAGACAAGCCCTTAGTCAACTGTGTAGGTAAACTGAAAGTTGCCTTTCCTTCTTAAGTCTCCAGAAAAATTGTACACAGTGGCATAATTCCCTCATTATTAAGCAACTACAGAGGAAAAAGTGAAGGCAAAAAAAGATGACATTTGCTTCTTTAAATGGTCAGATTAAATATAAACTATTGCGCCGAGGCTCTAAAGAAAAAAATTTAACTTGACACCTCTTGCTCCTTCATATTACCCCACTTGTTAAAAAGTTCACCAAGATTATTCTTTGTAAAGAGCCCTCAGTTCAAAATACAGAAATCCAGGCTTTATTCTGTACTGTTTGTGTCTATAACTGCTTTGATTTTTAATGGGGCCCTTTTTTGCATTTTCATCATTTTATTTTTACCTTTTCCAAATAAATCCTAATTAAGGTTTCCTTTGTCAGCAAAAGATGGCTAACATGAACAGATTTAATTCACCAGAAGGGGCAAATAGTAAAGTCAGGACAAAAGCCAATCAATAAAACTTGTAGGAAATGTGTAAGAAAACTTAGATAATGTATTAAGGTGAACTTCAGAGTTCTCTCACTGCTTCCATGAGGGTGGAGAGAGAGACAGAGGATTCTGGCCTTAAAAAGGGAAAAAAACAGACTTCCAAATGTGAGCAATGAAAACTGACCATTGCAAGGACTCACCATATAGATTTCGTATTGTCCAGCCTCTGGCTCTCCCCTGTCAACAAGGTTCCCTCTGTGTGGGAAGTACAAGTGCAAAGCTGAAGCTAATGTCACTAAAGGCAACATTAATAGGACTACAAAAACAACAAGGAGTCTGGTGGCACCTTAAAGACTAACAGATTTATTTGGGCATAAGTTTTCGTGGGTAAAAACCTCACTTCTTCAGATGCATAGAGTGAAAGTTACAGATGCAGGCATTATATACTGACACATGGAGAGCAGGGAGTTACTTCGCAAGTGGAGAACCAGTGTTGACAGGGCCAATTCAATCAGGGTGGATGTAGTCTACTCCCAATAATAGATGAGGAGGTGTCAATTCCAGGAGAGGAAAAGCTGCTTCTGTAATGAGCCAGCCACTCCCAGTCTGATTGAATTGGCCCTGTCAACACTGGTTCTCCACTTGCGAAGTAACTCCCTGCTCTCCATGTGTCAGTTTATAATGCCTGCACCTGTAACTTTCACTCTATGCATCTGAAGAACTGAGGTTTTTACCCACGAAAGCTTATGCCCAAATAAATCTGTTAGTCTTTAAGGTGCCACCAGACTCCTTGTTGTTTTTGTAGATACAGACTAACACGGCTACCCCCTGATAATTAATAGGGCTGCAGCTATCTGCTGTCTCAGATTGGGGCTTTTTGCAAAGAGTGGTTTGTCCTCTTGCTGTCATCCAGAGACCCTAAGGCACAGAGCTGTCTGCAGAGGTCACTCTTGCATAGGAACATGCAACATTGGCTCTATATCTCCCCACCTACTTCATTTGGAATTTTCTGCCCTAAATTATTTGCTCCTTTCCTTCTTCGCCTCACAGAATGAACATACAGTATGTAGACAAGAAATCCTCCATACTGAAACAGATCATGGCCCTGTAAAAAAGCAGTAGCATACAGGATGTCCACAAAGACTATACCCTTCAAAAGAAGAGAACTGCCTTTCTCTAAAGCCAGAAGTATGATACCATATGCAAAGAAAGCAAAACTATTTTGGAATTTACATAATCCAGCCTCACAGAAGCTGTCATGAAAGTCTGCCAACTCAGGAGGGTAAGTCTACTTATCTGTACTTTACAATGATTGATCAAAATAATTGTAAATTTTTCCTTATCCAATAGACTACCTATTGCTTGTCCATCAAAAAAGTCCTCGAGGAAAGGAGAATTATGCAAAGCTGATAATAGTCCATTATATCAGATCATAAAAATGAGCGGGAGGAAACAGAAGAGGATAAATAAAGGAACTGAATAGTGCAAAAATCTGACTGCAAAAACTGGAGGCTATCAAGTATAACAATAGCTTGATACCATAGGAATAACATTCTCCAGCCTGGATTGCCCAATTCAAATTGACTGGTGATTCCAGTGGGTATCTTTCTTGGTCTGCAAACATCCTACACATGGAGTATTGTAAACTTATAGGTGCCTCTTTTGTATCATCAGATCCATATGCCTACTGGAATTAAGGCAAAGGCAGCTCAGAGAAATCAGGTCTCCCAAGGAAGAACATGATGGCTGATGATCAAATAATGAAGTAATTTTGAAAGATTCTTCAGAACAAATAAGCTGCGTCAACAGATGAAAATTCCTACAGACAACTGTTGCAATAGAAGAATAAGAAATCTGGTCTCCAAAGTTGAGCAATCCAAAGACCAAATTGAAATTAAGAGATTCCAAAATTTAAATCTGATGAAGGACATGATAAAAAACCTACACACCAGTGCACAACTAACTGTGGAACTCTCGTCCACAAGATGTCACGGAGGCAAAAAGCTTCCTAGTAGATTAGAGAGACATGATGGGTGAGGTAATATCTTTTATTGGATCAACTTCTGTTGGAGAGAGAGAGAGACAAGCTTTCAAGCTTACAAAGAGCTCTTCAGTTCTTGGAAAACTTACTCAGAGTGTCACAGCTAAATACAAGATGGAACAGATTGTTTAGCATAAGTAGTTAACACATATTTCAAGGGACCATTCAAGATGAAGTGGCCTGTTAATATAGGTGATTTGACATTTATATGGATGATTAACAGCTAGAGTTACATTAGCTAGAGTTACAGAGATAGATGATAAATTTATAAATGTAAATTCATACATTAGGATGTAAGTTAACCAACTGCAGTTAGGAAGAAATCCCCTTTCCCTCCCACCAAATAGGTAGGTTGTCTGACCATTATGGATTTTCCATCTTCTACTGAAGCATCTAGTCTCGGCCAGTATAGGAGACAGCATACTGAATTAGGTGGACCATTGGTTCTATCTGGTAAGTCAAATTCTATTCTTGTAAGAAGGAATTAACAATGTTTCATACAGCTGAACAGACAGAAATCACATTTAAAGTGTGACAGGTTTTACATACTCAAGTCTGGAAAAAGCTCAGGCAAAGGTAATATAGTATCACTGTGTCAGATAAAATAGATTCAACATATACTAGATAAGGTTTTGAGGCTCATAAAATGAAACAGTACAATGAATAATCTGGCTCATAAAACCAGGCAGTCAATTATTTTCTGTAAAACCTCACTTGCTCAGTCTCGGAAAGAAGTAAAGAGTAATCTGGTGAAGATGCTACTCTTCAATATATTACCGCCCTAAGAAACGCTTTATAGCACTGTATTCAAGGGTGGGGAAAGTTATGATGCTCTTAGAAGGGAGAAACTGAGAGGTCTGGTGTTCACTTTAAGTGGGAGGGAACCGTTGTGTCATAATTTAAGAACTCTTAAGAAGTTCAGTTTGCTCTGCATATCTTCCACAAGATATTTCAGCCAAATTAAGTTCTTCAAGGTTCTCAGTCACCTGAACTTTCTGGTTAAATTTTTATTTCCAGTGGTGCAAATTCAACAGACAAAGCATAGATGAAGAGCACCTATCAAATGTGTTTTCTGATTCCATAGTTGCAGTGGATAAGTCTGCCTGGTTTCTTTGTTACTTCCAAGACAAAATGCACTTTTTAGTTCATAAATTCATGTTTATAAAATCATCTTTCACTTCCACAGGAAGACTCAATTTCTTACAACTTTTGTCGTAAATTATTCTGTAAACCAGCCGATATCATCTTCAAGGTTGTGCTATATTTTCCTTTGACAAACGATAAAAGAATCCCTACACAGTTACTCATGGCAGTAAAATTTTATGGAGGTGCAACAAAACCGGCCACATGAAAAAAACATTATATTTGTATTGTACAGGGGTTTGGAGGGGGGGGCAGAGAAATACTAGAACAGGAATCAAAAACAACAACATCAAGTGCAATGGCATGAGAAAAAGGATTAGAGACTGTTTTCCATTATAGGCATGATTACTTGTATGACAACGTATCCTCGATTAGTAAATGAGTCATGGAGCTCTCATCTGAGAGCTGACCAACTCCATTTTACCTACCACTGCTTCTGGTGAATGTTCAAGTTCATTTTTACAGACATGTGAAGCAGTAGTGACAAGGGAAAGAATGGAGCATTTGACGGAATATGCAGAGGGTGACAGAAGGGCCTACCTGGAGACAGCTATTACAGAAGCATTTAGTCCGCCATAACAGGAGAAAGCCAACATTATGGGGATGGTCCATTGCATAAATCTCAGGGTTTCTTCTGAGAAAGTCTGAAGAGCAAGAAGCATTAAGATTAAATCATCATCCTCATTATGATCTGACAAGTCCTGAACTAGAACTGTTTCTATAGCCAGAAAACAGTAAAAGGAATAAATGGATTATAAATCACTTCCGTTATGGACAATGCCTCCCTCCCAAATATCATACTATATATAGACACACCCGTATTTGTTCCCCTCACTAGCAACCTTAATTCTGAACTTTGTTTTAAGACCACCTTAATGAAAGTACAGAAGCCAGGAGCTTCCAGCTGTGCATTTTACAGCTGAATTGCTAGCATTTTTTTCTGACTGAAGTGTTATGACAAATTAATCCCAGAAGAATGATCACAAAATTAAACACTCAAAAAAATCTACTTTGTTAAACAACACAAAAGCCCAATTTACTAAATTTATTTTTCCTGCAGCGAGAAAGTTAGTTTGGCTTCTTGACTTTAACAGCTGGACTCAACATCTGAACAAGATTTGCAAGACTACTACTTTGCCCCCTGAAATGCTGAAATAATAGTTCTGTACAAACAGTTCTATTTAAAGAAGTCTGACTGGAAGCAGAGAAAACTCCCCCAATAAAATGTTGCCACAAAACAAAATTCACAGGGTAGTTCCTTGTTTTAAGATCTGACCCATGTTCAGTAAGCGAGGGTTGCAGGAAGATAAGAGAGTCCTACATTTATTTTAGGAATGTCAACACAAGGACTTTGTCTTCACAACATTCAGTTTGCATTGTAACAAGATGACAAAGATCACCAGACATTGACAGTGCAACGAATCATGATGCAACACTAACAGTTACAAAACACCACTGTCCTAAAAGGATAATTGTAAATAGATGTCAGCCTTTCCTGAATTCAGAACTCATGCGAAACTAAAGACCAAAGATGATATTTTGCATAAGACTGAAAACTTATGCAGTGCCAGTTTGTGTAGCTCATTTCAGGTTTGTCTCACACATGAGTGAGCTCTTCCAGGTTCCATTTATACAGGTTCTTATATTGCTCTCAGCACTGTTGAATCTGAGCACCTTTCCATAATACATTAAGTAACTAACATCTCCCCTGTGGGTTTGTTCTTGCTCATTCTCTCCCCAGAGAGAGAAAAGTGGGTGCAGTGTAGCATTTTGTTTTGGATTCCCCCTGTCAGCCTAGGTCTGTGCACTGTAGGGCAAAGGCAGGGAACAGAAAAATCTGGCGTGAGAACATAGAACAGTTTTCCCCCTTTTAGCTTCCTGACCTTTGAGAATTGTTTCCTAAAGGAAATAAGGAAACTGACTCATGGTAACCTCATTTGCAAGTAGGAAAGCTGCACGTGCAAAAGACCCAAACAAAACAAAATTGCTGAGTGCGTAAAATTCTGTGCCACTCACAGAAAGCTTGTTTGTCTAAAGAAAAACACTGGGTGAGGTCTGTTCAGTTTGATCAAATAAATTCAAGTGACCTGCGCTAAAGTAGTGACTACATCAACTGGAAATGTAATGGGGTACTCTAATTTCTGGTGGTGCAATAGAAAGCAGTTTGTCAGGTTGTGCTATGTTTTTAAAGTGTCTTTCCACTCTGCTTTCAGTGATAATCCTGCTGGCTGGTCCCCACTGCAACCCACATTGCTCCCCTTAAATCATTTGAGATGGAAAATAACTCCTCCCTTTTCCCAGGGACAGAAGGTGCTGCTGCAGTGCAAGGTACAGGGTGGAATCTTTTCTTCATCTTTCAACCACTCAATTAGATCTTAAATAACCGAAATCATGCATGGCATATAGTCCACTGCATGGATATGCTCTTCTGGATATACCCCAGCCTCTTTGGCCGGATCTACACTAAAAAAATTGCATACCCACTTTCCAACAGTGCAGCTACTCAAATCAGAAATTCATGACAGTGGTGAAAATGTTTGTGCTTAATCTGCACTAGAGTTTACACTGCTCCTAATCCTAGTGTAGGAGCTGCAACAAGGCTGGAAATGGGTACAAATTCTGCAGAATAGGCAAGGACAAAATGTGTTCCCTTAAAATTACACTAACAAGCCAATCCTTCTCCCCAGATCTGACTCAACCCCTTGATCTCACACCTCCTGTTCGGTGTGTCTACACTCACACACTTTGTAGCTATAAAGCACCACAAGTGCAGCTTCAGTGGAAGCTGTAACAGACAGGGACTAGGTTTGAGGAATGTGGTAAAGATAGATGCCTGAATCCCATCTATACTATAGTTTCCATGACTGTTTACACTGGTGAAGCTGCACAGGCAGTGAATTACCTCTCAAAAGTTTGCAAGTATAAATGCAATCTTCAAGGGCTAAAGTAACAGTAATATTTCTATTTACACAGCCCCAAAGGTGTGCTAGTGATTTCCGTGCTGAAAATGAGAAGAGATGAGGGACCTACCAATTAACAAGTAAGAACTGGTAAAAAGATCCATAATTCAAATTGAGTGAACTCTTTCAATATGCCTATATCCAACAATCAATGTTGCATATCAAAGAAATTCCAATCAGGTTTTAAGTCAGAAAAGTACAAGATTCATAAGCAGATAAGCAACCCTTTTAAAAATACTCTTAGCAAAATAGCTTTTGTTCTCCAAATGTATTACTTCCATATATTCCACTGAGAGATCATGTGCTCTGCACTGTGCGACAGGAACTCATTTCAGAGAATCTCACCACTGGGAAGGCATGTGCATGTGCCTCTGTTCATGGATTTTAGAACCAACATTGTAAGTCCCCAACTGTCCCTCAGTTCTTCTCTAACTTCAGGCACATACTTTAACTCTCCAAAGTAGAGGAGAGAAAGGAGAATCATCTGAATCTGCAGAGGCAATACATTTGGAGAACAACTTGAGTCAGTAAGCAACCTCTTCTTCATGACACTGTTTCTGCAGATACTCACAGTTAGACTAGAAAATAGTGGCAAGCCTCAGCAAGAAGGCAGAGTATGAATAACTGAAATGATAGTGAAAACACTGCTCTCCTGAACGGCAATCTAGTCTGATCTGACTCAGTATTGGGAAACGAGAGAATATGCTTTGTGAAGGCATGAATAAAACTTCAGGTAGCAGCATTGCAAATCTCAACAACCAGCACATGACAAATAGATACTGCAGAAGTTATTACTCCCCTGGTGAAAAGGGCTGCAGGTCCTTCAGCATACTGTATCTGAAAGCAGCGACCCATTACTGCCTCTAATGATAAGTTCTTAAATTAACAGGTGCAGAAGAAGATGCCTTCCTCACAAACTGGTCTTTTTGGAAGATATCAACACAACCAAAGAAAGTGGGTTGGATGCTAGCTTTCAAAGTCAATCAGGCTCCCAGTTTTCCACTGCAAGAGAAGCTGGCAGTGACAGGCTTAAACACCCAAGAACAGTAATAGCCAAATGCAGAAGATGGGCCTAGAAAAGCAGTCACAATGGAAAGGTAACTTCAGAAATTGTAAACCCAAAAGGATAACTGCTAGCATACACAGCCTTTCCCTTCTGGAGCCTCCCCCAGATCCATGTTCCCATTTAATATGAGGTAAAGGCAGCTCTGAGAAAAGCACGTCTATTCCAGGGATCTCAGCACAGTGGTTATATGCCCCATCAACCTTGGACTCATAGGACCAGACGAAAAGATTCTGCATAAGTGAACATCTTCACTCTCCCACATCCAAGGGGAAGGCCATATGGCTCCTGGAAAGAGGAGAGGGCAAAGGACTGTTTTGTTTACTTTGCAAATTATTGTTGCCCTGGAAGGGAAATACTGACTTGAAGGAGGGGAGGGAAAATCCCTAAACTACCCAAGCATGGAAGAAAACTGAGGAACTGATGTTTGTCATCTGAGCCATGGCCACACCTAGCAAAGATGTAGTAAACTGAAATGCTTACAGCCACTATGCTTCCTTTTCTTAGAAGCAGACACAGCACCCCAAATTCTTAGAGGACCTGGCTGTTCTACTCACAAGCAAGAACCCAAAGACTCTCTAATGGATGCAATAACTTCTACAGCTGGGCTCAAACCCAAAGAGCCATCCAGCACCATCCAACTATTCAGACCTGTTAGATCAAAGGACTTCTTGGGCACAACTACATAACTAATAACTACATAGCCATATCCCTAACCTGACCTCTTTCCCCCATCTGTCAAATCAGAAAGAATCTAACCATTAGACAGAGTCCAAATCACAAAAATAAGGAAAAATCTAAGTACAAACATACTACTAGATAAATACGTACAACTAAAATATTATACTACCTAACCCAATTCTGATACAGGGAGAGTACTGGATTCTGCATCCAAGGAGCAGTTGGATGGTTTTTTAATACCTCTGAAATAGATTCCATCACTACATGGCAGTGGGGATCTGCAGTGTCATGAAAGAGAAAGCCAAGTATATGCTTAGAATTATGAAGTCAGATAAGACCCTGAACCTGGAATAAGATGCTGGCCATATACTGAATGGAAAGATGTTATGACTTCCTAGTACATTTCCCCCCTTCTACAGCAGAGTCCCAAATAAATTGGTAGAAACTAAAACACTCTAAAAATTAGAGATTTACTGGCAGGGAAAGGTGACATAGAAGTTCACAACCACTGTCTAAAAGGTGCATGGGTGCTGCTGCACCCCCTGGCTTGAAGTAGTAAAAACAACCCAAATATATGGTTTCCGCCTTCAGCACCCCCACTATAAAAATTGTTCCAGCACCCCTGAAAAGGTGTGCTCATTCTGTAGAGTAATAATTAGTGTGTATACGTAAAAATGAAGAGTAGCAAGGACTCTAGTACATAATTGAAGTTGAAATGGAAGACCGGAGTTGAAACCATATCTCTGACAGTTTGCAAGCAACTTTTGACAAATGAAGTGTATTTAGGATTGGCAAACTCCCTGGAGAAAAACTGCAGAGCTAGAAATCTCAAAAAAAATCTTATATCAGGGATTAGGATGGGGAGAAAGGACAAATTTGCCAGACACTAACACAAGGACTAAGCCTAGTAACCAGAGGCTGACGGCATATACGAAAGGAGGAATGCTTCATCAATTAGGTCTAAAGCTATACTCTGCTGAAGCCACTCCTTCAGCTCCCAGTTACTGAGAAGAGCAAGTATGGTGGATTCCCACACCAAGATGCTATGTCTGGATCCAGCCTCTGGCTAGTATGTGTCAGATTTGAAGCCCTCCCATTCCAGCTTTGGCTGCTGAAAAGGGAAACTGGTCTTTTTTCCTTCACCCCAAAGCCTCCTGACTGACGACAATGGGGAAAGCGACTCTATTCCCAGCTTCAATGTTTCAGGGCCTTCTCCCCCCCCCCCGTGAACAGCACCAATGCCTACCTTGGATACTGTTCACAAAGTTCGTAAGTAGTGGCAGAGTGAGATGAACATTAGCAGTTTCGCGGCTGCCCTGTATACATCACTGCATATGCTTAGGATAACTTCAGCCTTTTACCCCAGCGTCAAAACTTTCCTTTGTCTACAGTGTGTCCTAATGTGCAATGCATTAGAAAGGAAACCCTAACCTACATTCAATAAATCACTGTGTCAAGATCCACTAAATCAAATATAGATGAGTAGAAATGGAAACTACTTAGTGGTTGCTTTTGAAAAGAAATACTGTGAAAATAGAATTAGAATCCAACTTCCAAGTCATAATTAGAAGACACTGTACCATTTTACACGCCAATGGGGGCTGCAGGAAGCGGCACGGGCCGGGCCACCTCTTCCTGCAGCCCCCATTGGCCTGGAACGGCAAGCCCCAGCCAGTGGGAGCTGCGATCGGCCAAACCTGCGGACACTGTAGGTAAACAAACCGGCCCGGCCCGCCAGCAGCAGGCCACGTGCCAAAGTTTGCCGATCCTGGATATAGAGGATATATTGTATCTGTAAGACATTATATATGGAGAATAGGTGAATTACTGAATAAAACTTAGGGTACTTTAAAAAAAAAAACCCACACAAATGAGCATCCAATCCTCCAAATTCAAGATTTTTTTTCCAATTCTGTACTTCTGTTTTACAGGAGAATTGTAGGAATTGATGCAATTTTAGTAGGGCTAGGAAACAATGAGTGATAAAACTTAGTTAGAGAGAGAAGTACAAATATTAGCATGGCTAAATTGCAACATCTCTATTTGCAAACAGATAACAAAGCTACTTCACATTGAAGACAGATTAATTAGTGGCTCAGTACAACATTTTTCAAACACATTTCAAGTTATTAAAGACTATAGCATAAGAATGACTAAGAACATGCTAAGTATTAATGATTCCTATTATTATTCTTTAAATACCTCAAGGAGCATACACCTAGTCAGAATCTTTGCAAAATATGCCAGTGGCTTGGATTAGGTGCTGGTTTTAAATAAGATTGTTATTAAGTTAAAAGAGCGTACACAGTATGCTCATTCACAATATTTGTGTTTAAGACTAGATTTAAGTATTTATGATAAATTATTCAATTGGTCTCCCCTTCTAGATTTAGGGGAAATATACATGGCACAGGAAGGGACATGAGTAACCAGGGACTTTACCTACAATGTTAACAAGTAGTAAATCTATCCCTAAAATATGAAGTTTTGGCAATACAGCAGTATGGTATATTTGACTTACCACCGCCACAGCATCACTAGAAAGAACAGCATTAATATCCAGCACCGTATAGTAAGCTATGTTGGTCAAAATATAGATAACCGTCACAATGGGCATAGAAACTGCAATAGCCAGTGGCAGATTCCTGATGAGACAAAAACAGCAAATAGGCTTGGGAAAATTCTAGGTTTTTAAAAAAAGATTTCAACAGATATCAATATTTATTTTTAAGTATTTTTAAACTGTTTATCTATTTACATGTCTACAGTTGTGCAAAATTATGGGTTAATTTTTTTTCCCTATTATAAAATAGATTTAAATTTTCACAGTTGCAGAAAATTATGGGGGAAAATCAGACAATAATTACACTAAAAACAGATTCAAAAAGTTAACGCTTTATCACCGTTAAAACACAAACTGTCAACATCACATGTCAAAGTAATATCCTTAAATGAAACTCTAATAAGGTCTAAGTAGCATTTTTCTTACTTTGCCTATCTGTCAATGTCAGATATCAATGGAAATATCTAAGTTATTTCCAGCTAGAATAAGCAGAAACATTTATCAAATGTAATCAAACTGAATGCAAGCTCTTCCTCTTTCAAAAATCTGTCAAAACAAAACAAAGTTTTGAAAAAATTGTCACTCGTTCAGGGTGGCAAAGCCAGCAAACTGGATCAATTCTTAGAGAGTGACAAACTCCAAGTCAGCCTCTTGCATTTGTTGGATTTAATATTTTAAAGAGTCATTTACCTTTTAAAAAATAATTTAGCATAGAGTAAGGATTTTTTCATTACTGACTTAATGACACTAAAAAGGGATTCAACACCATTACGATGTCATCACTATCATAAAGTCAAATTGCTGTGGCAAAATGTCAGTGCAATACAAAAGTAATTAAAAACTCTTTAACTAACAGACCATGATTCTTGGGACTGTTCTCCTAGATAGTGACTAATGCAACACTCATGGTTCAAAGATCTGAGCATCGTACTGGTTAGTGGCTGAGATCCATCCAGAGAGCAATTACTTACTTCAAATACCAGTTTAAGCTACAGTTTAATGATGTGAAACAAGAACAAAAGGAAAGTACCAGCTCCACAGAGAAGAAAGGAGAGAAAATGGGGAATATATTATAACTACATTCTTCTCAGCAATAGCAATAATTTTCATTGCACCAAAGATTAACCAATATAATTATATCCCACCACACTCTTGGAGAACAAGGAACAGAAGGATCATTCCTGAAATATATATTACTAATAGACATTTAGTAACAATCTAGTACCCCAGTGTGATGGGGCGGCTGAAGAAGGGTTAAAGCAGCCTTGCGCAGGCTGCGCAGAACCCAGCCAATTAGAAGAGGGCTTTTTGAGCCAGCCAATAGGGAGAAGGCTTAGTGGAGCAGCCAATCAGGGTCAGGCTGGCCCATATAAGAAGGGCTGCTGAGCAGAACAGAGGCAGTCTTTGCTGGGAGGGCAAGGGAGGAGGACTGGCTGCCCTGTAGGAGGGTTGAGAGAGAGAGCACCACGGACAGAGCAATGCTGGGCAGGTCAGGGGAGCAAGAGGGAGCTCTAACCTGATGGCTGCCAGACTGAGGCCCTGATACAAGGGCGGAGAAGGTGCTAGGGCTGCGGGGAAGTGGCCCAGGGAAACAGATGGTGGAGTAGGAGGAGGGGCAGTACATGGCTGCTGGCTATAGAGTCCCTGGTCCGGGACCCGGAGTAGCGGGTGGGCCCGGGTCCTCCTCCACTTGCCACCCCACTTGCCACCAAGGGGAGTGGCCAGTGCATGCAATGCAGTTTGCCACTGAGTTGAGTGGCTAGACCAGAGACTGCAGTTTGCCACCGAGGCGAGTGGCTGGACTGAGCACTGTCAGGTCCCCCCAAACGGGGGAGAAAACTGAGTGGGGCACAGCCGGAGGGCTGTGTCCAGAAGGACATGCCGCGGGCCGGGGAGCAACATGGGTGCTAGAGGTGGAGGCGAGAATGACAACAGACGAGACACTACTAGATGAGGGCGTGCTGGTGAAACGAGAGCTAATTCCCAGGACGGCCAGCAGGAGGCACTTTGGTGGTGAGGCCTGCCCCATTACACCCTGGCAGGAAATGGAAAACAGAGAGATGAGATGCCTTTAAAAAAAAAAAAAATCGAACACAAAACTACAGAGGGGTATTCATCTTCTCCCATTAATCCCCTAAAAACTCTATGAATGCAGAAGGTGGAAGAATCAGGGTATTTTCAAAACTAGAAAGAACCTTCAAGTCCAAACCTCAATGTCTGATACAACTTTAAGCCCAAATTCTTTGACAAGAGAATGTAAAATACTGTATGTGGCTTCCCTGTGAGTATCCTAAATATTAATCAGAGGTTGCATACTATCTCTCACATGACTGCCTTCCTACACCTTGACCTGAAATTCACAAAGGCATGGCTAAAAGGGAATGCTAGAATAGGAAAAATTATCTGCATACCTGAAAATTTCCATTGTGCAAGTAATAAGGTCCACAGATCCATTACCATGAGTACTTCAGCCTGCGTTCAGACCTGTCATTCCCTAGCATCAGATGAATGCACCACCTCCTGAAATTCCCTCCATCTGAGAAATTCCACAGCCAAGATAATTCAAAGCTACTTTTTTAATTAGAGATTGTGTTAAATATACTTTGAGGAAATACACAAATTTCTCCTACGGCAGTGCATGGTATATTCTACCTAATCACAACAAACCCAAATACTGGGCTGTCAGTTTCCATCTGTATTGTGGATGATCCATTTGTCTCCAGAGTGAGCTGAATCTGTGCATCTTATTACACAGAAAGATAATTTTCAGCTAAGCACAGACACATTTTTCTATTCTTCTTCATGCTAAAGTCTACAAATTAGAGCTGTTGATTAATCGCAGTTAACTCATGCAATTAACTCAAAAAAACTAATCACGATTAAAAAAAATAATCGCAATTAATCGCAGTTTTAATCGCACTGTTAAACAATAGAATACCAATTGAAATTTATTATATTTTGGATGTTTTTCTTCATTTTCATATATATTGATTTCAATTACAACACAGAATACAAGGTGTATATTTTTTATTACAAATATTTGCACTGTAAAATGATAAACAAAAGAAATAGTATTTTTCAATTCACCTCATACAAGTACTGTAGTACAATCTTTGTTGTGGAAGTGCAACTTACAAATGTATATTTTTTTGTTACATAACTGCACTCAAAAACAAAACAATGTAAAACTTCAGAGCCCACAAGTCCATTCAGTCCTACTTCTTGTTCAGCCAATCGCTAAGACAAACAAGTTTGTTTACATTTACAGGAGATAATGCTGCCTGCTTCTTATTTACAATGTCACCAGAAAGTGAGAACAGGTATTTGCATGGCACTTTTGTAGCCAGCATTGCAAGGTATTTACGTGCCAGATTAGCTAAACATTCATATGCCCCTTCATGCTTCGGCCACCGACATGCTTCCATGTTGATGATGCTCGTTAAAAAAAAATGCATTAATTAAATTTGTGACTGAACTCCTTGGGGAAGAATTTTATGTTCCCTGCTCTGTTTTACCTGCATTGTGCCATATATTTCATATTATAGCAGTCTGGGATTATGACCCAGCACATGTTGTTCATTTTAAGAACACTTTCACTGCAGATTTTACAAAACGCAAAGAAAGTACCAATGTGAGATTTCTAAGATGAACTGTCCCAGTCTTTAATCTCTCCTCATACAGAAGCTGTTTCATATCTGGCAAGCAATGGAAAAGTTGGCCAGACAGTGAGGGACCCTGATAAGCTTTACAAGATATCATTCCCCACCTCATGCTCCAAGTCGTGACACAGAGGCTGCAGGTCACTTTATTTACTGTTTCCAGCTGCAGAGAAGCTGATCACCAGCCCACCAAACTGACTTACCATAGACTCATAGACTTTAAGGTCAGAAGGGACCATTATGATCATCTAGTCTGACCTCCCGCATGATGCAGGCCACAAAAGCTGACCCACCCAATCCTGGAATAATTCTCTCCCTTG
The DNA here is from genome assembly GCF_028017835.1 of Emys orbicularis. Classification (NCBI taxonomy): domain Eukaryota; kingdom Metazoa; phylum Chordata; order Testudines; family Emydidae; genus Emys; species Emys orbicularis. The sequence goes on from NC_088696.1 coordinate 34,285,203, forward strand.
ACTCAGCTGTTGAAGTCCCCAAATCATGATTTAAAGACTTCAAGTCGCAGAGAATCCTCCAGCAAGCGACCCCTGCCCCATGCTGCGGAGGAAGGCGAAAAACCTCCAGGGCCTCTGCCAATCTACCCTGGAGGAAAATTCCTTCCCGACCCCAAATATGGCGATCAGCTGAACCCCGAGCATGCGAGCAAGATTCTCCAGCCAGACCCTCCGGAAAAAAGTTATCTGTAGTAACTTTTAATATCCCATCATTGACCATTGTTACTAATTTCCAGCGATGGCACGTTATTGACCTATTGACTAAAATCACAAATGAGATATTTCTGCGTGTAGGAGCCACTCTGCTAATCCAACTTTGCCAAATGTGTTTTGATGTTCATCTCCCCTTTAGTGGGTAGTACACACAGACAGAAGACTCCACCCAGGATGGGAGAATCTCTCTCCAGAGTAGGGTTGATTGTGTTCTTCCCAGTTATCAATCAGAGATGTTGATTGACACGACCTCTAAACAGATCTGTTACCAATGGAAGGAGCAGTGCTCTGAGACATCAGTGAATTATTATGTTTCAGCTGGTGGATGCTTTGCTCTCTTTCTAGTACCCATTCTCTGAACTAAATCAGGGAATGGTACAAAAAACACCCCAAAACCAACAACCCTAATTCTCTGCATTCACCAGTTGTGGGAGCAAATAATATACAATGGGAAGTAGATCTCTAGCTCTCATGCTCATCCCATGAATGAGATAGGGCAAGATGCAGGAGGAGTACCCAGAATTAGTGGATAGGTATCATATCCACTATAGATTTTTGATCTGTGTTACCACTTGTTTTCCATTATGGCAATCCTCTATTACAAGTCTTCTGAGATGAGACCTTTTCCCTGATGCTATTTATCATCTGTCCGAGCCTATAACTGACTTCCTTAGTGTCGTGCATTTCTTGAATCCAAGATACTCCAGAAACCGTACCACTCTGTTTGTTTCAGCTTCCTCTCTCTACAGAACCCCAGTCAGAAAAACAGTCCAGAAAGAGAAGCAAATTTCCTTTTTCCCTAAAGCCTATACTATTGCTATCCTGGAGAGACCCTGAGAACACATGTAAGACGGTAATGGGTGAAGTTGGGGAAAGAAAAAAAGGCTGCCATCCATCTGCAAAACATAAGAACTGTCCAAGGACCTAAAATGGGACTGTCCTCAAAGAGGTTAGTCTTATTTGTCTCTCCTCCCCAACATGGACCCCTTCTGGGTGTCTCAAGAGAGATCTGGGAGTCAACAATGGGCTCCCATAAGCTCGACCCCTTTGTTGCATGGGATCCACGTGGGGCAGATGGGTCTGTTTCCCCTGGAGGTCTCAGCATAGGATATGAATAAGGGTCCCTGGGGGGGATGTTATAGAGGTGGCAGCAGAGGGTGAGAGTTGGGCCCAAATACCCCTTACTGCATTCTGGTATTGGTAGGGTCCATGTTGTGTCCAGTACCCTCCACCTGACCTGAGGGGTAGGAGAGATTCAGTTCTGCAGTCAGAGGTATGGCTGCCAGTGTGATCTATATAGGGATTTAGGCATGATCCTCCATTTGGCATGCTGTCTTTCTGGCTTCACTGCCCCTCATGTAGATAGGGGAAGAGAGGATGCTTGCCACCGGAGCCTGTTCTTTTCCATTTCTATGTGCCTCCTTTCCTGCCAGGAGAGGGGGCTGAGGCAATCCAGTCTGGCCTTGGCTGTATTTTGCCCAGCAGAGTTAGCCTCTCTAATCCAACCTGGCTCCTTTCCTGCCCAGGGAAAGTTAATAGCGGTGACCTTGCCTGGGCTAAGCTGCGAAGGACGTTGCATTCTGCCCACACAACTGGACCAAGCTCCCCAGTGAGACAGGCCTTTCATTTTGCCTTTTCCTCAGCTTAGCTCTGCTGCTAAAGCCTGCAGGGGCACCAGCCACTGCAAACACCTCAGAAGGGGAAGCAGAGCTGAGGGGAGTTTCCCCAAAAATCAAATGCAGTTCTAGGACATGGCTGGGAATTAGACAGACACAGAGTGACAGAGATTCAAACAATTCAAAATTAAGAATTTTCATCAGAAAAGCTCTGCAGCCAGGTGGTCTGGTTGAACCTGCCCAGCACCATGGAAGCGGGGTGGGGGTGGGGGGGAGAAATGGAGGAAGGACATTCTCCTGTTGCCATTGACCGAGAGGTCTGGTTCTGCCCCCTAACTGCAAGCAGCCTGAAGTACCCATTGTAATGGATCTGTGGACCTTAGCACGAAGAAGAAATGCAGACATGTCACCTAATGAAACAAAAAAGCTGGAATGGCTCTTCAAGGGCATTAATCTTCAAAAAAAAAAAAAAAAAAAAAAGCCCAGGGACCTTTTCACATGTAATTGTGGACTAGAACTTTCACAGCACAAGCATGAGACAGGATGATTATGGAAAAATTCTACCATACTCTGAAAGGAACTTCAGGAGACCAAAACACCTCCTTATTCTTTTGAGCATTAGTATAATATGGGCAACTAGAATTTGAAGCTTGCTTTATGAGTGAGAGTCACTGCCAGGAATAAAGCCTGCTGCATTAGAAACTTGAGCTTATGAATAACAAATAGATGTAAATGTTAATTAAATTAAATGTTCCTAGCAGAAAGCTTGTTTTTACATGAAATCCAATAGAAAAAAGTTACTTAACTGTTAATACAGCAGAATATTATCTTTAAGAGGAAGGTGGAAAGATATTGCAATAGCACTCAAAAGGGAGTTTTTAAAATAAATGTTCTCTGCCAACAGATGCAGAAAGACAAGATGACTAACGTACACACAGTGTTAAATCTCTTATAGGTAGGTGTACACCACTCACTAGCAAAGTGGTTAAAAAGAGACATTGTCAACCTGAAATCTAGTCAGTTAAAAGAGATGGTTGCTAATTGTCATTTTGCAACAACAATTCTTAAAGGAAATTCTCCTTTGCTCTGTGAAAGCTCAAACAGGGCAAACTGACTAATAATGCATAAAGCAAGCCAGCTGGGGAAAAAAGGAAACCTCTCTCTCTCTCTCTCTCATCTTTCAGCTATAGCAATCTTAGCTGTTACATGTAATAGGTAAAAATTGTCAGACAGATGTGAATTTTACATTAACCATTTCTGTTTAAAGACTGAGCTACACAATTAACTGACTTGTCAGGTGCACATTTGCAGCATTCACCTGTGCGTGGGGATTATGTTTTGAGACTTTGAAACTGTCATGGCAATTGCACAGATAAAAACATTGTGTGCACCATTTACACTGCAATATTACAGTCTATTTGTAAAGAACTATCCATGATACGTAACAGCAAAGTAACGATTGCTAATCAACTAGTATGCCGTAGTCATCAGGGCTTCCTTACTTTTAAAGTGTTTCAGCCTTTAATAAACCTTACGCTTAATAATCCTGTGTTGGTGATCCAGTATAAAGTTGTGAGAGTTGTGTGTCCATACAGAGTAGTTCTACCATAATCAAATTCCTTGTCAGCTCAGAACACATTTCAGTGAAAAATAGTCACTACCTTAGTGACTTAAGAACTGTCCAAGTTTAATGAAATAACATCCTTATTAAAAAAAATGGATCCTTTACCTTTCTGGGTTTTTTATTTCTTCTGTTACAAAATTAAGGGTATCCCAGCCTGAGTAAGAGAACAGAGCAGAATACAGTGCAAGAGAAATGTCTCCTAGGTCCCAAGAAGATCCCTCAAAGGAGTTCTGAAAGTGTCCTGAATGTCCTGTGTGTTGGGGGAGAAATACATATATACATTATTGTATGACAGTAAGTAAAAATGTTTTTTAGTTTGATATACAAAATTGCAAAACAAGCCAAGGACTAGGAATTTTGACATTCCTTCAAGATCACTCACTGACCCATCCTTCCATTCTGCCTATTATAGCCTTGAGAATAAGCAGGGCACTTAATTTTATAAAAATTCGACTCTATGGAGAACTCAGAAAGCATTATTATTATGCAATAAATACCTGACCTGTTCACAGTAACAGCAGAGACAGAACTGAGGGACAGTGAAGTACAGGCTTGTAACCCAAAATACAGTTCAATCATCGTTGTAACAGCATTGGCAGTATCCTTTCGGCTCAAGCCAATGTATACAAATGAAATGGTACAATTCTATGGGTCATACCATCTCTGAAATTCTGAACCACTTTGTTTGTGTGTGTCAAAACTAAGCCTTTGGGGGGCGGGGGGGTTGGTAGGCAGGGATTACTCTTTACAAAATGCACGCAGATTCATAAAATCAGTCATTTATCCAAATGGATAAATACCTGTATTTAAATTTTGTTAAAGTTCTGATTTATTTGATGAGTTATAGTTACTTCATAGGTCCAGACTACTATCCATTACATTGTAAACATTTAAGTGCATACAAAAAGATGTGATGAGTCAATGAATATGTGCATATTAAGAGGTAGGCCAATTTAGTTTAAGTATCAAAAGGGCCAAATTGATAGCAATTAAGGGAACGTAAAAATGTAATTAAATAACAGTTGGGAGAAAATCTTCCCAAGTACACTTAAGTCTTGTGTGCTATCAATACTGTTGCGACTAATATAATTTACGTCACTCTTCAACTTGGAGTGATTTTTTTCCAACATGTGCTGACATTGTCAGCACAGTGGCAATACAATAGCAATATAAACAGTTTATAATATTGACTACAGGAAGGCGAGTTACTATCTTGTACATTCCAATGCCCAAATATATAGCTATAGTTCTAAACACCTTGTACTTTTTACAGCAATAGGCTGCTATTTGTAGGGTGGGAAAGCAGTTTATAAGGCATTGCCAAGGTTGACCAGCCCAAATATTTGAGTCCTTTAATGTGTCACTGCACCTCTGTCCTCCTCAGTATCTTGGATGACACTGAGGAAGATGGAGCAACAGCCAAGTTAGGAGCAGGGAAGAAGGTAGGCAGCATCCAGGATGTCAGTGGTAAACATATTAAGGTCAATGGAGCAGCTGATGGTGCAGAGGTGTTTTGTACTGAAGAAGTGACACACTGTGCTCATATAGGCACGTTCTGTTCCATACCAGTCCAAGAATAAGGAAAAAACATGGGTTACAGTCCCTCAACAATGACTTCACTCTAAACACACAAAGTATAATTTGGGCTAAAGACACATTTTTCATATAATTTAAAATTGGGTTGTGTACTTTTTTAAGCCAATAAAGAAAGCTTCCAAAATACACAGGAGTAAAACTCAAAAAAAAGTTTGATGGAAAACATCTTTAAACTAAAATATTACGACTAATAAGAAAAAGAACCAGCAATAAACTATTTAATGCTGAACAATAAAGAAGAGAAGTCAGGAACTAAGTAAGCTGGGCTGATACTCCTTCTATAGATGCAGTACAGTCACCTTCAGAGGCACACATCTAAGTGTATAGCTCCTTTTAAATGGCTTTGAGTCCGTTCAGCTTCACAGACAAATATCTGTGAAGGCATACTTCTGAAGAGAAGTATTGCAATTGTACAGTTTTGTGTAACTGCACATTTTATCCAAAATCCAGATGACAAAAAGCTTAGATTGAGGTTCACTGAACCTAACAATATGATTTGTTTACTAGTCGGAGAGATCATCTTTCTCTATTCATACCGTATTTTGCAAGTTCTGCATGTTGCTGCTTGCTCTTTCATTCCACTAACCATTCCAAACCAGAGGGTGTAAAATTGCTTAGGTGTGTTAGGCCAATTCAAGTATGATCTTCATTCACAACATTGGCCAAGTTGTTAATATCTGGATGGATATGTTGGACCTTATTGCTTAATAGAGATATCTGGTATTACATAAATATAAATTTAACATTACGGATTAATTTAAAAATACTGTTTTGCAGCTACTATGGATATTCCTAATGAAAACCAAACTGATTATTCCCCAGCCTTATTGATACATACCAACCTTTAATTAGTTTTATAAGCTTACCCTGGCATAGTTTAACAATTCCTGTTATGATGATGACAATAAGGGCAATGACTTTAGCATACGTGAATACATCCTGCACCCTTGTTCCCCATTTAACATAGGCACAATTTATAAATGTTAGAAGACCTAGGAGACAAAAAAGGAAGTTATGCATGATCTTTGTTAAGCACAGATTTTAATTACTGTCCATGTCAGTGTATAGATGCTAAATTTAAACTATGCTAAAATAAGCTTAAGAGCCTGGGAAAATTAAACTAAGCAATGTTTACTGGTACTCACAACATACTGTCTTACTATTATGCATTGCTTAATTTATGACAAAAGAACAAGAGTGGGGAACATCAATTCTAAAGACATATTGGATTCTTTTTGCCAAGGACAGGAAGAAAGACCCTCCACCACATGTCAGACCTGCTGGGCCTGTTCCCATTTTCCTGGTTTTACCCCTCACTCTTGTGGCCCCGTTCTGCAACTATCATTCAAGCCAAAGGCCGCAGAGAATGTCCTCTCATTTTATCTTTTACAATAATGTTCTGGGTCACCTCAAAACTCCTTTAGACAGATGTAAAAAATGGTAAGTTAATTATTTTGCCCTTTTCTTGGTAGCTTGAAGATTAGTTCAACATCCAAGATAATTTCACAGGTTTTATAGTCTTTAAAATATGAAATTTGGAAAGCCAACAGTTGAAAAAGACAAGGTTAGAACAGATCTGACCAATTAGCAGGGTAAGCTCCACAGATAAGGCAACATTTGACTGATAGGAAATTGTTTTAATTAAAACTGGTGTTAGTGTGATGAAAATGGAAATAAGGAGTCATCTTGGGGAACACAAATTCACATTCCTTTATAACAGTACTTTAAGATTGGTTCTTCAAAGAGTTGAGCCCCTCTGGCTATAGACAATGTATTCTTTTACTTAAATTATGTAGAGATTACCATTTTATTTTCCTTCAGCATTAGCTATTCTCAGACTGCTCAACTCTAGATGATACTTTACAACATAAAGGCACATAATATTTGGACCACATTAAGTAATGTTGTCTAACCTGAGGATATTTCCCAAATAGCTCAGTAATAGCCCTATTTGACAACTTTAAAATAATTTGAAAACATTCAGTTCTGTCTCTTTGGGAATACACTCTCCCCCACCCCCGCCCCCGGTGAAATTAAAGGAAGATTTCTAATCTCACAAGTATTCCAGCTAATTGTGGCTGGCTAAGCAGCAGTTCTGCAGAAAAGGACCTGGAGATTACAGTGGACGAGAAGCTGGATATGAGTCAGCAGTGTGCCCTTGTTGCCAAGAAGGCCAATGGCATATTGGGCTGTATTAGTAGGAGCATTGCCAGCAGATTGAGGGAAGTGATTATTCCCCTCTACTCGGCACTGGTGAGGCCACACCTGGAGTACTGCGTCCAGTTTTGGTCCCCCCACTACAGAAGGGATGTGCACAAATTGGAGAGAGTCCAGTGGAGGGCAATGAAAATGATTAGGGGGCTGGGGCACATGACTTACGAGGAGAAGTTGATGGAACTGGGGTTATTTAGTCTTCAGAAGAGAAGAGTGAGGGGAGAATTGATAACAGCCTTCAACTACCTGAAGGGGGGTTCCAAAGAGGATGGAGCTCAGCTGTTCTCAGTGGTGGCAGATGACTGAACAAGGAGCAATGGTCTCAAGTTGCAGTGGGGGAGGTCTAGGTTGGATATTAGGAAACACTATTTCACTAGGAGGGTGGTGAAGCACTGGAATGGGTTACCTAGGGAGGTGGTGGAATCTCCATCCTTAGGCCTGGTCTACACTAACCCCCAAATTCGAACTAAGGTACGCAACTTCAGCTACGTGAATAACGTAGCTGAAGTCGACATACCTTAGTTCGAACTTACCGCGGTTCAGACACGGTCCACACGCGGCAGGCAGGCTCCCCGTCGACTCCGCGGTACTCCTCTCGCCGAGCTGGAATACCGCAGTCGACGGCGAGCGCTTCTGGGATCGATTTATCGCGTCCAGACCAGACGCGATAAATCGAACCCGGAACTTCGATTGCCAGCTGTCGAACTACCGCGGTAGTGTAGACCTGGCCTTAAAGGTTTTTAAGGCCCGGCTTGACAAAGCCCTGGCTGGGATGATTTAGTGGGTTTTGGTCCTGCTTTGAGTAGGGGATTGGATAGATGACCTCCTGAGGTCTCTTCCAACCCTAATCATCCATGATTCTATGACTTTAGAATTGCTCATGTAACCAAATTTATCAGATCATCTCTCCTCTGATTGCTGTTGCTAGCACTACACTCAACAGTTCGCAGTATTGCTCTATTCTTGTGTTCATTTTTTCCTCAAATATTTTAAAATATTAAACAGCTCCTTCCCCCATCCTAAGTACCATCTGAATATTCAGGAATTATCTAACTGTATCTTCATTGTTTTTCTACAATTCAGATTAATTTTTGCACTATCCAGATTATAATTAATCTATTTCAATCCTGCATTTTAGGCACTTCCCCAGATGCAGATATTTGCACTAGCAAACAATATATGGTTAGTGAAATTCAATTGTATTTTACTAAGCTTTCTTACTGAAAAAACATGGTATTATAAGGGTATCTTAAACAATGTAGTCACATTGATTGATAAAGTGATGTAGTGGCAAACCAAAACTAACTAATATACAATGCAATTTTCTGGAATAAAGTTCCTTCTCTTATATAGGTTAAAGCTTGGTTAAAGAGCTACAACCCAACAAGGAAAAAAAGGGGGGCAGCACATGGAGATAGGAATGTACTTAGTCCAGTTACCCCATGGAAGAATAATAATTCAAAAATAATAAAAAACAAGGGTAATGATCCCATACAAGTGTGAGACTTGTGAACTTGAAAAGTTGGCAACTGAAAAGGATGAACCACATTTCCTTCAACTTGTCAAGACTGGGAAAAACAGAAGTATCAAATTTCGAAAACCATGACTCTAGCAGCTCCTGAGAAAGACTCAGGGGAAAACAACTGGCATCAGATCTGCCTTCCAACATAAACAAACAGCTGTTTTTGTTACTCTATAATAAACAATACTTATGTGAACAGGATTTTTTATTCTAGCCAACAGTTTTTAGGTAGTGATTTTCCATATGCAAATGATTTTTTATGAAAAATTTTCCTATTGCAAAGATGTTAGAACATTTGGTCTCTGTTTTCATGACAATTTGATTGTGAAGTGCTGTCCTATCTCTGGAGTTTAAAAAATCTAATTAAGAATCTGGACAAATCAAACCATTTCATTTTTAGACTATGCTTTTTTCTGGTTACTAAGAGTATGTCTACACTTACCTTGGATCGACACTGCGGCAATCGATCCACTGAGGGTCGATTTAGCGGGTCTAGTGAACACCCGCTAAATCGACTGCAGATTGCTCTTCTGTCGACTCCGGTACTCCACCAGAACGAGAAGCGTAAGGTAAGTCGACGGGAGAGTTTCTCCCATCGACCCAACGCAGTGTAGACAATGCAATAAGTCGACCTAAGCTATGTCGACTCCAGGTATGTTATTCACGTAGCTGGAGTTGCGTAACTTAGGTTGACTTAACCCTGCAGTGTAGACCTGCCCTAAGATTACTTCTATCAATTTTGTTGCAGCTGTTGTCAATTTGCTAGCTTATATTGATAGCATTGTAAAGTGTGCCTGTGCATTTTGAGATAATATCCCATGATAGTAAAGATTTCAGAAGTGAGTGGTAAAGTGTCACAACATTTGGAATTTTCAGGAAACAGATGATCTTGCAGTATATCAGCTAGTAAACGATTTGTATTTGTTACTATGTATATTGGAAAACAAAATCTCCATTTTTGCACAGAAACTATCCCCAACAATGTTCAAACACACTGCTTATGTTGGTTTTCCTTAACAAGTTAGTACCCTTCACAGATTTTATTTGATTCTCAATTTTAGGTTGCAAGCTGCTGCCAAGTAGCAAGGGAGGACTTCTGTAGTGACAGAGCTACACATAAAAGTAGTGTAGTGGGGTGAGTCCTAGCAAGGAAGTCAAGTGGTTGAGGGCAGGATTTTAAAGTACACAACTGATTTCTAAAACAAAGCTTTTCTGCAAAGGTTTCGCCCTGCTGCCATAACCACAAAGGAGACTGATTTATGAAATTACCTCTCCTTCTCCAAGATAGACACATGTTAATATCTAATGCTAGGTTAATCAAGCATGAATGCCATAGGCTCTTCAGCCAAAAACAATGTGTCTGTTTTTCTCTCATTTCTGTCTTTAACGTAAGAACAGTTATACTGGACCAGACCAATGATCCACATAGCCCAGTATCCAGTCTTCCAACAATAGCCAGTGGCAGATGCTTCAGAGGAACAGAACATGGCAATTTACCAAGTGATCCATCTCCTGTCATCCAGTCCCAGCTTCTTGCAGGGAGAGGTTTAGGGAAACTCAATACATGGGGCTGCATCCATGACCATCTTGGCTCATAGTCATTGATGGATCTATCCTTCATCAACTTATCTAATTCTTATTGAACCAAGTTATACTTTTGGCCTTTACATCATCCCTGGGCAATAAGTTCCACAGGGAGAACGTAGGTTGTGTGATCTACTTTCTTTTGTTTTGTTTGTTTTGTTTGTTTCTTTTGTTTGTTTTAAATCTGCTACCTATTAATTTCATTGGGTGACCCTTGGTTTGTGTGTTATGTGAATGGGTAAATAACACTTCCTTATTCACTTTCTCCAGATCATTCATGATTTTATAGACCTCTATCATATCTCTCCCCTTAGTCGTCTCTTTTCTAAGCTGATCAGTCCCAGTCTTTTTAATCTCTCCTCCAATGGAAGCTCTTCTTTACCACTTAGAATGTTTGTTGCCCTTTTCCAATTGTAATATATCTTTTTGAGATGGGGAGATCAGAACTGCATACTAAGTATTCAAGGTGGGGTCTTACCATGGATTTATATAGTGGCATTGTGATATTTTCTTTCTTATCTATCCCTTTCCTAATGGTTCCCAACATTGTTAGTTATTTTGTCTGCTGCTGCACCAGAGCAGACGTCTTTAGAGAACAAGGACTCCAAGATCTCTTTCTTTCTTGAGTGGTAACTGCTAATTTAGACCCCATCATTTTGTACGTATAGTTGGGATTTATTTTTTCCAATGTGCATTATGTTGCATTTACCAACACTGAATTTCATCTGCCATTGTGTTGCCCAGTCATTCCGTTTGGTAAGATCCCTTTGTAACTCTTCGCAATCAGTTTGGACTCAACTATCTTGAATAATTTTGTATCATCTGAAAATTTTGCCACCTCACACCCTTTCCAGATTATTTATGAATATGCTGAACACCCTAAATTGTTGGCAGACCTTGCTATTTACCTCTCTCCATTATGAAAATAGACTGTTTCCTATCTTTTAACCAGTTACTGATCCATGAGATCAGTTTCCTTATTGTACAAAAGGGGATTTTCAACTATCAGAGCCTTATAAAAAACATGTAATTTACAATCGTAGGCACGAAAGGTATTTTCTCATCTGTATGAGAAGGAAAGATTAGTGAAACTTTACTAACCTACCCATGGTGGATAAACATTTTTTTTTTTTAATCAAAAAGTTGGATTTTTAAATTTAAATTTGAAGTCACTGGCTAAGTACTAAACCAGCTTTTGACAGCAATAGCCTCTTCTGCAGGCGCTGAGAGAATATTTTCTTCATTTAAACCAGTTCAGTTGAATAACTAGAGTTCAATCAAAGTTGAGAAACTGTTTGGAAGTTGAAAAAGCTTGTTTTTCACTTCCAAATCTATAAATAAAAACAATGAGGATGAGATCTACTTGTTCTAAAATCTTGAAGGACCTGGTGACCAGAAACAATCAGTCCAATTCATTATGTACAGCTAATACTTTGTTTTATTAAATAGTTTTAAATAAGAAAAATAATCACAGCATATTTCTCGTGTATCCACCACACTTCAGATAATTTTATTTAATAACAATTTGAAAATGCTGATTTTGTGCATTTTTAATTTAATGTCAATGTCTTCTAAATGCAGCTAGACACAAATCACAAACAATTGATCACTCTGTAATAAATAAATGTCATTCATCTAAAAAAAGTGTAAAAATTAAGAATCGGAATAAATGTATATTAAGATATAGAATTGCAATAAGTTAGAAAAAAGTACCAAAATTAGTATAAATTTAGTATTAATAAAGACTATATTTAGTTGCAAAACACCATGTTTTAACAGTTATACCAATCAACAAGAATCAATTTTTCTTTAGGAAAAGAACTGAAAAGTACAAATGCAAAACAAGATTAAAAATCCATTATTTTAATCAAGGTTCCCTGTTTACGGATTTAAATAATTATAGAAACCACCTTGATTTAAATCAATTCACCCAGCACCCAACTAAAAAAAGAAAAAAAAAAAAAGTTACTTGAGTCCCAAAAGATAGGCCTCTGTCAATAAAGCTATTCCCTGAAAGTGAAGTTTATAAGTGAATAGTGTGTGTTTGAAAGCACACAAGGTTTCTAATAAGAAATTGAGTTTTCTGGAAGTCATGGAGGGAGGCAGAGACACACAGAGAAAATTACATAAACCTAGCGTTTCTGTTTAAAGATGCCACTGCTAAATTCTGCCAGCCATAATTAAAAATTCCTCCAAGAAGAATTAGGACTTGAGCTAAATTTTAGCTAAGAGTGAAAGATCTTGCCTTTAAGATGTCAAAATATCCTTGTCATGCAAATCCAATCTATGTTGATTACCTGGAAACCATTTCCTTTCCTTACTCTAACTCAGGCATCGGCAACCTTTGGCATGCGGCTCGCCAGGGTAAGCATCCTGGCGGGCCGGGCCGGTTTGTTTACCTGCCGCGTATGCAGATTCGGCCGATCGCAGCTCCCACTGGCCACAGTTCGCTGCTCCAGGCCAATGGGGGCGGCGGCCAACACATCCCTCGGCCCGTGCCACTTCCCGCCGCCCCCATTGGCCTGGAGCGGCAAACCGCGGCCAGTGGGAGCCGCAATCGGCCGAACCTGCGGACGCGGCAGGTAAACAAACCGGCCTGGCCCGCCAGGGTGCTTACCCTGGCGAGCCGCGTTCCAAAGGTTGCCGATCCCTGCTCTAACTCAAACCATTCTAGATTCAGAATGCTACAGTTCTGGAATCTAAACAGGACTATATGTAATAGATGTTCACGGTCAAGATAATAATCGTATTAGTTGTCACATAATACTTACATATACAGGCAGCTGCGATGAGACGACAGGCAACATAAGGAGGCTCACAAGAAGGGAAGACAGGCTGCACAATGTAGTTAGCAAAGGTTATTGCAATAACTGCCTGACTAGTTGGCTCAACAATTAATAATGAGGTCCATAAGCGAATAAAAGCAATAAAGCTCCCAAAGGCCTCCAAGATATATGCATAGCTGGCTCCTGACTTGGTAATAGTGGTTCCCAGTTCAGCATAGCAGAGTGCTCCAAACACTGAAAAAATCCCCCCGATTGCCCAGATTATTAGCGACAATCCATAGGAGGCACTGTAGATGAGAACTCCTTTAGGTGAGACAAAGATACCCGAACCAATCATGTTGCCTACAATGAGGCTGATTCCATTAAGCAAAGAGATTTCTTTCTTCAGCTGCATTGTTTCTTTGTTTCTTTCATACATTTCACAGCTGTCACTTGAATCTGGCTTGCCCGCTTCCTTGATGGGAGAGTATTCAGCCAGTGAGTTATGAGCCACTGTACCATTTGCCCTTTCTTCCATTGTGGAATTGTTGTGTATTCTCTATAACATCAATCCCAATCTAAAACAAAATTACAGACAGCTAAAAATTAATAACATCAATAACTTTTTGTCTAACCCGTCACATCAATTCTTCTTTCTACTTGGAGCATAGGACTGACTTGTGTAACCTCCTCTTGTGTAATATCCCTCTTTTGCTACCTTGTGCTATGTGATTTTGAATAAGGGTAAATCTTTGGATGGTAAAACATGACATTTGAACAAGTGACAGTCTCAAAATATCTTGGAAGAAAAAGGTGAAAAGAAAAATACATGGTGCTGATTTGCAAGGGGGGAAGTTGTGGGGAAGCACAGAGCAGAGAAAATTCAAAGGTCATTGACACCTGTCAGTTGAATTGAAAAGATCAAAAGGGGCAATGGAGGTGTATAAGGAAAGAGAAAGCGTAGTACGAGAAAGAATAGAAGGTGGAAGTCGTGAAGATGACAGGTTTATTGCAATATAAAAAAAACCATATTTCAATAAGTTTCATTCTTTCCTCTTCCATAACTAATTGTTTTTAAAAGCACCCAAGAATACAGAAGTGGAAAAAGTGTGGATAAAGTTTCTGAATGGTTCACATTTATTTTCCGGGACTTCAGAGTTGAACATCTTACATCTCAAGTCTCCAGAGGATCTTACCCTCCCTCCTTCTTATAAAGGATCACTGCTGGCCTTAACACTTAGACATAAGATGATACCAATATCAACAATTCTGAAATACAGACACAATATAGAAGTTTAGAGATGAAACAATCTGATTAAATACAAATGGATTTTTAATTTGCATTGACACTAGCTTTCATTCAAAATCTAACTTCTGATTGGATTATCAGAAGTTTCATAAGAGCGAGCCTACACCTTTCCTAAAAATGTGCTATCATTTTCGTATGTCTTTGCCAAGCACTAAATCCTGAGTGCACATTTCAGGGGCCTACTGCAGAGCAGAAAGATGCAAGTCTGGGTGAGATTTGGCAAAGCAGTTGCTCTAGCAGAGAAAGCAACTAGTTTATCTTGGATTATATTTTCTTTATAACAGAAATTTAATTAGGGGTATTTCATTCCAAAATTAAACTTTTTATCTTGAAATTGATCCTGGCACTAACCTAGTAAAGAGGGAAAAGGCACATACAAAGTATTTATGGTCTGATTTTCAGTAGGTCCTACATATAATTATGCACACAATTCAGATATTTGTGCCTGAAATTAATTAATAGATGCATCTACCTGGGCATACAAGTATAAACACACTTGTCCATGTATTTATGGTAATTTGCACTCACTTTTTGTTCATGCAGTTATAGATCCTTCCTTTTGAAAAAAAATCAAATCCTTACTTTGTTATATTGTCAACATTATATTCTAAAATGTAAGTTAATTAAAACATTCTGAGCTAATATACTTAGAACATATTCTTACTCTTTCAAGCCATTTTAAATATTTTAAACCAAATAAATATGTAACCTACACGGAAATGGAATGTAAGCCATTTACTAGAATGGAATATAGCCCATTCACATTATGTCCAGTATGAGCCTTCTATCTCTTTGCATAAAAGAAAAAAAAAAAGAAAAATTCAGTAAGTATACAAAAATAGTATTATTTACATAAATTAAAATATTGACTGCATTTGAAAGACTATTATATTATCAAATAGGTCTGCTGTATCATTGCAAATCCTCCCTTAAGGCTTTTTTAAAGATTTAAAATATTTGTTTAAAATGTTAAACTTTTATTCTGTCAGAGCAAACAGTAATGGCATAATACAGTCAAACTCAGTCATATTTGGAAAAGTCATCCCACACAGAAACATCTGTATGACAGAATATACCATCACAAGTAAAAGAAAAGAGCTTCAGGAAAAAAAATTATTAAAAAAAAAAAAAAAAGGATTTATTCTCCCCAAATGTTAAGGGTTCTGAAAGGTTCAGGATTTCCCTCTTTCCCCATAGTTATCTGGCATTTATTTTCAGAGGAAAAAAGCCCAACCAGAAAATAGATCATGGAAAAT
Organism: Emys orbicularis; assembly: GCF_028017835.1. NCBI lineage: Eukaryota > Metazoa > Chordata > Testudines > Emydidae > Emys > Emys orbicularis. The sequence goes on from NC_088696.1 coordinate 34,300,941, forward strand.
TTGCTCCAATATAGCCATACACTCACAGCATGGTAGAACATAGCCTCTTCCCTCACTGAAACCTAGGAAGGGGAGGCAAAGCTAGGTCTGTTTATTTCCTTTTAGCAGGGAGTGAGAAAGAGTCTAAGGCCCTAAATCATACCAGCTCTTCTACATTCCTGTCAGTGCTGTAAAAACTATTTGGCGAGACGATGTTGACATTCAAGGATGTTATTTGCTAGTGAAGATATAGGTAAAAGCTTTCCTGATTGAGAGAGCCTACCGAGTCTTGAGGAGCTAATTCTACTTTAATTATAAAGCACTATGGAGGTGGATTTGTTTAGTCTAAGTAACTTCATGTATGCTAGTTTAATAAGCAGTCCTATATTTGGAAAACTTCTCTATCCTCTTTTATCCCACCAAGAAGCCCAGCTCACTGGAGAAATGACTAGCTGATGCCAAGCTTAAAGTAAGTTTCTGAGGGAATTCACATACACATAGCAAGAACTTCCATCACAACAATAATCAACATCAGTAGTCTCTTTTGACAGCCAAGTCAGTACAAACTAAAATTTCATACAGATAATGACTTGTTTAAACCGGTCTATATACTATACACTGAAATGTAAATACAATATTTATATTTCAATTGATTTATTTTGTAATTATATGGAAAAATGAGAAAGTAAGCAATTTTTCAGTAACAGGACACTGTGACACTTTTGTATTTTTATGTCTGATTTCGTAAGCACATAGTTTTTAAGTGAGGTGAAACTTGGGGTATGCAAAACAAATCAGACTCCTGAAAGGGGTACAATAGTCTGCAAAGGTTGAGAGGCACTGCTCTAACTCAATGAGGATACTGAAACCATTGCTAGGACATCTAAATGCTATTTTGAAAATATTGGGTATTTATTCTTAGTTTTGTATAGTCAAGTTATAAAATAGTACAATATTTTAAAGCCCCCATTTACATTAAGAAACAAGATATGTGCAGCAAGAACTCATCTTAAACACAATTTCAGGAAATATTTGCAGTGTTTAAGGTATTCTTACACTGGCCAGTATAACTGCTTCTATTGAAACAGCTTTCAAAACATGGCCTGTTTCATTGTGTAGACAGAGTCTTAGTGACTCAACAAACATTTTGATGAACTTATTCACACACAAAACCTAATCCTGCGGAAAGATAGTGGATTTAGACTTTCTGTACCAACTCAGAACAAAAGCCACACAAGTTTATGTTCAAATGCTAATCCCAGAGACATATTTAAATAGCTGGAAACCCCTGGTCCAGCCACAGTTCAAATCCCTTCACTTGCCCTTGCCACCACCACAAACTTAAGCTCCTTGCCTACAAGATCCTACACAACTTAGCTTCTCTGTTTTTATCTATTACCATGCTCTGCCTTGCTCAAGACAACTGCCACAATGTCCTCTCACTCTAGTCTACATTTTCCCATATAGCCCTTTATGTGGAGAATCTCACATTGACAGTCTGCTCCCCATCTTCAAGCCCCTCCTGAAGTCACAATTGTAAGTGTTTACTAAATGGTAAATATTGCAGAAAATGTGGTATTAATACATGCACATAACAGTTCACTCAGTGAGATACAAGCTATCCTCTAGTCTTATTTTATACTGTCAGTTATGACCGGCAGACCTTCAGGGCAGGGACTGCTTGTTTGTCTATATAAATATCTAGAATGCTACAGATAGTGTCTCTACAAACACTACACCTAATCTTAACTGGCACCAAACTTATCAGTCTCCATGTAACCAAAGAGGAAGAGTGTAGAATATGGAAAAATATTAGTGAACAAAACTGAAGCTGTGTCAAAGTTAGAAAAACACATACTGAGAACTGAAAATATTTACTAAAACCCAGGTTTCTGCCCGAGGCCATTATTAGGCAGAGAAAATAGAAGGCTGTGAGAGAAGGAGGAGACAAAGGTGCAGTGAGGTGTTTTCTAGTGCATAACAATTCCAGGTTCATACTCCCCAGCATGCCCATTTAGCTCCAAGCCATATACCACCAGCATGTCAGTGGCACAATGTTGTTTTATTGCTGAATGTTATTACTCTCAAATGACCTTCTAATAATACCTTTAAAATCACTTTGGTATCCTAAAGGCCACCAAGCAGGATACCTCAGTGGGAACCCCAGACATGGAATTTTATTTCCTACAGAATTTTAAGAGGCTGGATGTAAGGAAATATTTAAAAGTAAGGAGTAAGATCTTTCCCCAGTGGAAGTCTATTTGTGTGGCTCCTGCTTTATAGATAAATCCATGGTAGTTTACAACATATTACAACACTACCAAAAGACCCATGAACTTCAGTTAACTACAATTCAAAGAAAGGTTAGGGGATGCTAACATTAAGTCCCCTGGGGTCAGGATCCCTAACTCTCTTCCAGAGCCGGGATGGGAGCCACTTCCTCTTCTCTCTCTCCGGAGGTGGATTGGGTTACTGCGCCTGACCAGTCACTGTTAGATCCTTCCGCAGCCGATGCCTCCCTCCCCGCCCAGGTATGCAATTAGCGCTGTTAAAAAATTAACACGTTAATTTTGTCTTCAGTTAATCACAGGCATTAACAGTGATTAATTGACAACCCTAGTTGAAACTATGGTAAAGAACGGAATTATCAGACACTGATGAACGCAATATGGTGGGGAAGAGTCAACATGGTTTCTGCAAAGGGAAATCATGCCTCACCGATCTATTAGAATTTTTTGAGGGGGTCAACAAACAGGTGGATAAGAGTGATCCAGTGAATATAATGTACTTGGACTTCCAGAAAGCTTTGACAAGGTCCCTCACCAAAGGCTCTTAAGCAGTCATGGGATAAGAGGGAAGGTCCTCTCATGGATCAGTAACTGGTAAAACATAGGAAACAAAAGGCAGGAATAAATGGTCAGTCTTCCTAATGGAGAGAAGTAAAGTGCCGGGTTCCCCAAGGATCGGAAATGGGACCAGTGTTGTTCAACATAGACATAAATGGTCTGGAAAAAGGGGTAAAACAGCAAGGTGGCAAAGTTTGCAGACTATATAAAATCACTCAAGATACTTCAATCTGAAGCAGACCGCAAAGAGTTACAAAGGGATCTCACCAAACTGAGTGACCAGGCAACAAAAATCCCAACTACTCATAGAAAAGAGAAAGATGTTGGAGTCATCGTGGACAGTTCTCTGAAAACATCTGCCCAATTTGCAGCGGCAGTCAAAAAAGCTAACAGAATGTTAGGAACCATTAGGAAAGGGATAGATAATAAGACAGAAAGTATCATAATGTCACTATATAAATCCATGGTATGCTCACATCTTGAATATTGCATGCAGATCTGGTCGCCCTATCTCAAAAAAGCTATATTGGAATTGGAAAAGGTACAGAAAAGGGCAACAAAAATGATTGGGGTATGGTACAGCTTCCAAATGAGGAGAGATTAATAAAGCTGGGACTTTTCAACTTGGAAAAGAGATGACTAATGGGGGATATGATAGAGGTCTATAAAATCATGAATGGTGGGGAGAAAATGTTTTTTACCCATTCACATAACACACAAACCAGGGGTCACCCAATGAAATTAATGTGCAGCAGGTTTAAAACAAAGATAAGGAAGCACTTCTTCAGACAACGCACAGTCAACCTGTAGAACTCATTGCCAGGGGATCCTGTGAAGGCCAAAAATATAACTGGGTTCAAAAAGAATTAAATAAATTGATGGAGGATAGGTCCATCAATGGCTATTAGCCATTCTCTGGGTGTCCCTAAATCTGACTGCCAGAAGCTGGGACTGGACATCAGGGAATCGATAACTTGATAAATTGCCCTGTTCTGTTCCCTCCCTCAGAGGCATCTGGCACCAGCCACCGTCAGAAGAAAGGATACTGAGCTACATGGACCATTGGTCTGACCCAGTATGACCATTCTTATGTTCTTAAGCATGACATCTTTCTGTACAATCTAGTTTTTGCATGTTTTTTTCCACATAAAATTGGAAGACACTGAAGACACTGCAAGTTCACTATATAAGAAAATGGAAGGAAGAGGAACAGTTCTCAAACTGTGATTCAGGACCCCCAAAGTGGGTCATGACCCCATTTTAATGGGATTGCTCAGGCCCGACGTTAGACTTGCTCAGGCCCAGGGTTGAAGCCAAAGCCCGAGCCCCACTGCCCAGGACTGAAGCCGGCTGTGGGGCTCAGGCTTCAGCCCTGGGCCGTGGGGCTCAGGTTACAGCCCTTCCCCGCCCCACCATCTAGGGCTGATGCCCTCAGGCTTTGGCTCCACCCCCCTTGCCTGGTATGGTGAGGCTCAGGCTTGGGCTCAGGCTTCGGTCCCACCCCTCAGGGTCATGTAGGGTGACCAGATGTCCCAATTTTATAGGGACAGTCCCGATTTTGGGGTCTTTTTCTTGTATAGGCTCCTATTACCCCCCACCCCATCCCAATTTTTCACGCTTGCTGTCTGGTCACCCTAGGGTCATGTCGTAATTTTTGTTGTCAGAAGGGGGTTGCAGTGCAATGAATTTTGAGAACTGCTGTATTAGAATGTTAAAAACATTAGTGGAGGAAGGTTTTTAGCTGGATCCTGGGCTGATGGATTCTTCTTAAAAGTGGGGGGGGGGGGCAAGAGGTTCCACCCACTCTGTGGCCCCCACCCCTTCCCCTGAGGCTCCACCCCCAAGCCAAGCCAGAATCCAGAGCCCAGCTGGGGAGCCTGGATCCCTCCACCTGCCTACGGTGTGGGGGTCCAAGAGCAGCCACCAGCCTGTGTCCCCACTCCCTGGACCCACCCATCCAGGGCAGGTGGAGGGTCCGCGGCTCCCCACAGCTGCCCACATGGCTTCCAGCCTGGCCAGGGCCTCGGGGGCCGAAGAGCCACAGCCAGGCCATGGCAAGAGCTGCCTGGGCAGCTGTGGGGAGCCACGGACCCTCCATCTGCCTTGGGCGGGGACACAGGCTGGGGGCTGCTCTTACCCTCCCCCCCTCCCCCGCCAGCAGGTGGAGGGTCCAGGGCTTCACAGCTGCCTGGGCTCTCTAGGCTACTCTTACCCCGGTCGGGCTCCAGTTTCCGGCCTGGCCAGGCGGCGGGGCCTCAGGGGGAAGAGGAGGGGCAGGGGGCCAGGCCCATCCACTTTCTAGCACATGTTTACTACTGGGGGAATTCTGTGCCAAAGTATTAAAAATTCTGAGCACAAATTCTGCAAAATTCTGCATAGTTTATTTGTCAAAATAACACAATATAATCACACCAGTTTCAATTATTTTGGTAATTTATTTCAAAATACCTGGCAGCAAGTACATCTGTAACAATAGACAATAAAAAAGATTCAATAAATGTTTTTTGACAAATAGATTCCTTACTAGGCATATTAATACAGAACTCTGAATAATAATTCATTTAAACTACAATACAGAACCGTATTTCCCGTACCACTCAGAAGCAGTGCAAAGGCTTGCGTGAGTCAGGGGTAACGAAGGAGCTGAGGGAAGTAATTGCTGGGAAGGATCCTGGATGTGAATTTGGAGAGTTATTGGGTGTGGGTTGGAGAAGTTTGGAACAGGTTTTTTGGGGGGATGGGGAGAGATTGTTAGGGAGCCTCCCCCAAGTGGACCCTGGCTGACCGCTAGCCTCTACCATTCAGTCAGGCACATCTGCCTCTGTCCCCATGTGTCCCTGCACTCCCTCCTCCTGTCCCCATGTGTCCCTCAACCCCCACTCAGACACCCCCATGTGTCCCTGTGCACCCACTCAACCAACCCCCTTTCCCCCATGTGTCCCTGCACCACCACTCAGCAAGCCCTCTCCCCCCATCCCCAGGTGGCCCTGCACCCCCCTGTGGGCCCTGCGCCTCCATTCCCATTCAGCCCCTGCCCCAGTCTGTCCTCCCCCAATAGCCCTTATGAACCCCAGTCTGTGACTCCCCCAGCAGCCCCATGTGCCCCACGCTATCTGTACCCCCCATATCTTCCACCAGCAGGACGCTTCTAGGAAGGCAGCCTCTTCTCTTCCCTATTGGCAGCTGGGACTGACCCAGGAGTAGCTGTTCTGTTCTAGCACCACATAGCCCCTGGTGGGTAAAAGGCGTAACTGCAGCAACTTTCCAGCAGAAGTTATTTTTTGTGGGGGGGTGGGGGAGAATTCTGCTCAGCACAGGAATTCTGCCCATGCACCGTAGCACAAAGTTCCCCCAGGAGTAACATGTTGCAAGACTGGTTTACAAGTTTTCCACATCTTTACACCATTTTAGAAACCTGTCAAAACTAGCTAACGGCAGCAGTCTTACCAAAATCCAACAGAATAATATGAATTTTGAGTTTTTAAACAAAGTCCCTCTAAAGTGACAAGCCAAAAAAAAGTTAGGAAAATGTCCCATAAGTGAGTACTTTTTTGAATCCTTTTATATTCCACTTTTCTCATTTGATTTGCCTCAAATTTACCAGAAAAAAAAAATCCTGACATAAGAGCATACAAGTAAAATTTCTGGTAGATTGGTTTAATTACAGTGGAATTGGGGATTGAGGTGTGTAAAGCATCTTTAAAAAGACCAATTTTTGGAAGAATGCTAGTTTTCTATTCTAAAATAATGCAGGAGTAAAAAGGTTTGAGGCAATACTAAGGTCCATTAAAAGCAGATTTTTTTACAACTATCTTCGATATGCAATTAATTTCAGGTTATTATATAAACGGTGTGCTACCAAACTGGATTTTTAAAAAAAGTCAGTTAATAAAAATCCAATTGTCCTTTCTATCAAGGTTCTGATAACAGCATTCATCACCCTTGTTATATGCGTGCAGTCAAACAGAACAACCCATATGGTTAAAGCAGTGGTTCCCAAACTTTAACAACCTGTGAACCCCTTTCACTAAAATGTCAAGTCTCGCGAACCCCCTCCTAAAAATGAATATTTCCAGGAATTTTCTCCTTTACCTGAGTATAAATTAGAAGAGCAGTGATCTTGGAAGTATAATATTTTTAATGACATGCTTATTACACACTCTTTATTATTAATTATTATTTATCATTACAGTATTTTTATTACATTATGAAAATGGCAACACTCTTCCAAGATCTCACTTTCATAGCTTGTATCACTTTGAATAAGTCTGTTATAAGACAAGGCTCCTATGTTTCATCAAGGAATATCAGATGTGAAACAGCATGAAGGTATTTAAGAAGCCAACTCAAAGAGTTCCTCCTACACAAGCATTCAGGTCTTGAGCAGTCCAGGCAAACAACGCACGTTACAACAAAGCTTAAACTTGTTCTTCATAATAATTTTAAAAACAATACTAGGTGCCTATTTAATTTTAAAACCAGCAAAAAATATCCACCATCCTTTCCATTTCTTATAAGGAGTCTTGAAGTTTAAATCTCCTCAGTGTGATAGATGTGCTTGCTTTGATCTGCTTAGCTCTTGGAAGTCCAGGAGCTCCGGGCTGCTGGCCCCGGGCTGCCCGGGGTCCCTAGGGACAACTCTGTCCGCCATTAGGGAATTTTTTCCTGAGAACCCTCTGTAACATTTTGCGAACCCCAGTTTGGGAACCACTGGGCTAAAGGGAAGACAAATTTTAACTTCAATAAGCATAAGAAAGACATAATGGTAGTTTCATAACTAAAATGGCTGGGAATCTACACACAGACTTATTACTGGTTGTGACACACCAGAAAATTATAATGCCTGGTAACTGCATTAGAGGAAGAACCATATCTACAGACATTCACTGTAATTTGAGTCCTTTCAGGACCACAGCAACAGGGTTACGTCTATGAGCTTCACCTCAATTCTCTGAAAGATCTTTGTCGCATCTCTCCTTACTAATAATCAGAAGTTGCAAGAGATTTGAGATGTTCTGAAGGGAAGCCAACTGAAGCTATGTCTACAATGTGCACTTTATAATGGTGCGGCTGTGCCGCTACAGCCATGCCGTTGTAAGGCGTACAGTGTAGCTGCTCTTTGTCACTGGGAGAAAGCTCGCCCAACAACAAAATAAAACCACCCCCAACGAGAAGTGGTAGTTTTGTCGGCAGGAGAGCGTCCACACCAGCATTTTTTGTTGTTAAAACTTTTGTCTTAACAAAAGTGCAGTATAGATAAGGGCTAAGTGCTGTAACACCCTGAGTACAGTAGAGGGTCCCTTAAATTGACCAACTCTGTGTTCCGCATTTTAAGGAGACCTAAAATTCTTCAATTTCAGTTTAAAAAAATAAATCAGACTTAAAGGCACTTAAGAGTCTGCTAAGCTCCAGAGAGCAGGGGATGGGTCTTACCCATTTGTGTAATTGTAAATACTTACAGGGATATAACATGCCTACTTACAGATCCCCAAGACTACCACAGGCCTCTCACCCCATACGTTAAACCTGCTATAGATACACATGGCTGAGAGCCCAAGCAGACGCTGACAAGCTCTCAGAAATAATGAATAAATAAATAAGAATAAGAATAAAAACTCCAGCACGTGCTCTCGGAGGAGTCATCTGGAGGTGCCTGTAAGCTGGCTAAGCTCTGAACGAAGCACTTGTCCAGCCACAGAGCCGCCAAACCTGCAGCACCGGAGCAAGGCGTCAGCGACCCAGCAAAGCTCATATGGGGGAAAGGGGGGGAGGTGATGGTCTCTGAAGCGCAGGACTGGGAGCCGGATTTTCCTCTCCTTCCTCAGCGCCTCGCCCCGCAGCTACAAGAGGGGAGGGTGGGCGGCGGGTTCCTCGCGGCTGCGGGGGATGCGCTGCCCGATACCGGCATGGGGGGGGGGGGTCCCGCGCGCCTCGTTACACAGGGGGCGCTGGCAGGAGACGGCCGCGGAACCTGAACCGACCCAGCCAGACTCCCGCAGCCCCCCGGGAGCCCGGCCACAGCGCTGCGGCATGGGCTGGCTCCCTCAGCCCGTCTCACCGGCGCTCCCCGCCCCGGCCCTAGCCCTCGGCCCCTTCCCTGAGGAGAGTTTCACCCCCCGTCCCTCCCCTCCCCTCCCGGGGCCCGGCTCCCGCAGCAGCCCCCGTTACCTCTCCTGCTCCCCGCCGTTACCGCCCCGCTCGCCGCAGCTCGGGGGATGCTCGCAGCCCGCCCGGCCTCTGCTGAGCGGCACGTGATGCCCGGCCCGCTCCGCCCTGAGGAGGGGGGGCGCTCAGGCACCGCCTCCCGCCCTTGCGCCGGGCCCCTCACCTCAGCCATGGCGGGCGAGGCTGAGCCCCCCCCCCCCCACTTCCCCGGGTGTGTCCAACGCTCCCCACGGGCGATTGGCGACCCCCTCCCCCCAAGGGCAGCCTGCCCCTCTGTGGGGAGCGGAACTCGCCCGCTCTGGGGACGGGGACTCCGCACTCCCGCCCCCCCGTGGCTGTGGGACGGGCTTGCCTCAGCGCCAGGCGGGGTAAAGCCGCCCCCACAAAGGTAGGGAAGGGGGGGTGCCTGATTTCCCCTCCCCCGGGTGTGTAAGCGATCGCCTGAGGGCTCCAGAGAGTGTCCACCGCTGTCGGGGGAACCCTAGACGTCGGATGGAGGACGGGAGCTCCCTGGAGGATTTAGGCCAGTGCCCTACCCAAAGGCAGGACTAAGTGTTATCTAGACGGTGGTTCCCCTCAGAGGTATGCAGCCCCCTGGGGCTACGCAGAGGTCATCCAGGGGGTACATCAGCGCCTGGAGATATTGGCCTCATTTTACAACAGGCTAGAGCCCTGCAGCAGGACTGGGAATCTCCTGGGTCCCAACGGACCTGCTGCCATAATAGGGGGAGCAGGATAAAAATTCAACAAACAAAGGAGGAAACGGGCATTGTGGGAGAGGAACGGGATTAAAAAAAAAATAGGCCTTGTGCGCCAACATGAACGCCTCGGCCAGCAGCCACCGCTCGCCGGCTACCCACCTTTAAAGGCAGCACCGCCACCAGCAGCAGCACATTAGGGTGGCACTACCAAACCATGCAACTCTTATTTCTGCACTGCTGCTGGCCGTAGCACTGCCTTTGGCTGTCTAGCTCTGCAAAGGGTACAGTAGTTTGGAGAGGTTGAAAACCACTGCTCTAGACCATCCTGGACAGGTGTTTGTATTTGGGTAAATCTCTCCCACCTCCTCCAGGAGGTAGATAAAGGAGACTTCGAGTATTTGTGGCATCAAAACAGCAGCCTGTGCAGATATTGCACACACAGCAGTTAAAGAATCTGCTAGGGCATATGTGAGGTATATTATGATACTTCTGTGCATGAGTGTACCTTGGACCACAGAGGTTTACATCCAGGTGGGCGAATTCATCCCTGTTTTCCCCCCACTGCAATTAAAACAGGAGTCTAGCCACTGGTTTCTTTGACTGTTTCCTAGGAGAAGTCCAGGAAAGCCAGACACACCAAGGTCCTGCAGAACTGCTGATTAAGGTAAATGGCCTGGCACGATGTTTTAGTAAATGAGATTGCCCTCTTTTGCTGTGGATGGCAGGGAAGAGAAGAGTGGTAGGTGGATGAAGGTTTACAAGCTGGTAATGTGGGGTAGGGGTTATGCAGGTTCCTTACATGTTCTTCCCTTAAATAAGTCACTGATTGTAGAATGTCTGTTCCATGGAACTTCAGACTACCCCTCTTGCTCTTGGGGTTTCCCATTACCAGCCCTTGTGCTGTTACCAGCTAGGTAGAAGGAAGGCGAGCCTCTATCTAACCTTGTTGAGAAAGTAGCAGAGGACCTCAGGAGCTAGGGTGGTCATGCTCTGTCTGACTTTTAAAATCATCTGATCCATCCCTCTGCCAAAACATGGTCCCTTTCTTACATGAGTCACAGGGTGTTTATTGACCAGAGTGTACTGGCTCAGGAATGTGAGGCTCATTAACACAAAGCCTAAAATTTATGCTGCCTTAAGCAAAGCGGAAAAATAGTACAGTATGCCTTGCCCCAGCCACACACCTGAGCCCAATCCTGCTACCAGTGAACATAATGAGAGTTTAACTATTGATTTCCCAGGAAGCGATATTGTTTAATTCTTAGCACCTCCACCCCACCCCCATTATAGCTCTACTGTTTTAGTGTGCCTTCACTTTCAGAAAAATCATTAGAGTCTGCAGTGACTGCTACCACCCCATCTCCAGATGTAACCACATACTGCTTTATGTTGTATTTGGAGTAAGTGTAAAATGAGGTGAAGTTTTGGGGTTGGGTTTTTTTAGGAGATGGCTGTAATAAAAATTTAACCAGAGATGTAAGCGAGAAGCTTCTGAGCCATTATGCAGTACTTTATCTGCAAGGTGTATCATTTCTATCCTGCTGAACATTACATCATCAGAATAACTCCCATTAGTTAATCATACCCTGAGGGAGTGGCCTTTGTCCTAGCAGTTTTGGAAAACTATTTGTGACATTAATTAAAGGATGAATGTAAAGAATTACAGGGATCGTAGTTATTACCATACAGTAATAATAAACAATTGATTTGCACTCCTGTCCTGCTGCTGTTACATATTGAACCAACTTGACAAGACATACTGCCTCTTAAAACCAGTGTAGAAATATTAGGTGGAATTCAGACAGTTCCTCCTAATGTTTAAACCCTCCCATGACTTCTCATTCTCCAGACATGTTGAGCCCTCTGAAATGATGCAGCACAAATAGTGGTAATTCAGGCTTCCCTCCCTGCCCGCATGCCTTACCATTGTTTCCTAAACATGTTCAATGGCAAATGAACTCAAGTCATACTGAAGGGTTATCAGATGGTAACAACTTTTAAGTATCAGAGGGGTAGCCGTGTTAGTCTGAATCTGTAAAAAGCATTACTTGCATCTGAAGAAGTGAGGTTCTTACCCACGAAAGCTTATGCTCCCAATACTTCTGTTAGTCTTAAAGGTGCCACAGGACCCTCTGTTGCTTTTAACAACTTTTAGTCACTACTGATTAACTTGCTGCTTTCTGTCATGCCAGAACACTATCTCCTGTACACAGATGTTTTATTGCTGTCCCCTTAGTAACTAACAGAAGGTGGTTGTATGTAGGAAGGAGAGCTGGGGGTAGATATAAAGTCTTGCTGGAGTACCTGGCTAGCTGTGTAATAAACTGCATTAATCAGAGACGTTATTCAGTCCCCAGCATTCTGGGCTCATGACATTTCAGGTAATTAGAGCATTGCACCATTAGAGCTAAAAGGGTAGACAGATTGTTCTGCTCATGCTGGAGATATAGAGGATGAAATTTCATTTTATGACCTCAGAAGAGATTCCTTATAGAATATACCAGCAAGATACTTTCAGAACCCAGAGAAGGAGTTCATAGATAAACCCTAAACACTTGTCATATGGAGGGCTTGGGATAAGAAGCTACAATTATTGCTCAGTAATGTGTGTCAAGAGCAGTCCCATAGAGGTACTCAATTTAAAAACACATATTACAAAGCATAGTTCTTAAGTACATCGGAAGCAGGAAGCCTGCTAAACAACCAGTGGGGCCACAGGAAGATCGGGATGGTAAAGGAGCACTCAAGAAAGATAAGGCCATTGCAGAGAAACTAAATGAATTCTTTGCATCGGTCTTCATGTCTGATGTGAGGTAGATGTTCTATATCCATCTGTAGGATGGATATGGGCATAGGCACAGTAAGTCACTTCTCCAGTGTCACTCATAGGCAGAGCCTCTAGTCCAGGGGTGGCCAACCTGTGGCTCCGGAGCCACATGCAGCTCTTCAGAAGTTAATATGCGGCTCTTTGTATAGGCACCGACTCCAGGGCTGGAGCTATAGGTGCCAACTTTCCAATGTGCCTGGGGGTGCTCACTGCTCAACCCCTGGCTCTGCCCCCACTCCACCCCTTCCCACACCCTCCCCTGAGCCTGCCGTGCCCTCACTCCTCCTCCTTCTCCCTCAGAGCCTCCTGCACACCGCTAAACAGCTGATAGGGAGGGAGGGGGAGGGAGGCGCTGATCGGCGGGGCTGCCAGTGGGTGGGAGGCGCTGTGGGCGGGGAGCTGATGGGGGGCTGCTGACGTATTACTGTGGCTCTTTGGCAATGTACATTGGTAAATTCTGCCTCCTTCTCAGGCTCAGGTTGGCCACCCCTGCTCGAGTCCTTACTGCGGGTACCCTTCTTTGAACGCTAGAGAAGGCTACCCTGGCCCTGATCTTACAAACATCACATATAAGTAAGCTTACAGACTTGAATAGTTTAACAGAACCTATCATTTTTAACAGTAATTAACTGTTGGAACATTTACCAAGGGTCATGATAGATTCTACATCACTATGTCATTGTGAATTTTAAAATCAGGACTGGATGTTTTTCTAAAAGATATGCTCTAGGAATTATTATAGGGAAGTTCTATAGCCTGCATTATACAGGGGGTCAGACTAGATGATCACGATGGTCTCTTCTGACCTTGGAATCTATAAGTTAGTATTTCCAGGACTTGGAATTGCAAATTACATCTGTTCAGGATGTAATTTGCAGTCTGCTCTGTTAAGAATTTATAGTTTTGCCAAGACAAAATAATAGTGCCATAAGCAAGCTCAAATATAACTTGCTAACAAAATAACAGCTAGGAATATAAAGAATATTGATTGGATATATGAGTATTTTAAAATACACATTTTCTCTAGGAAAAAGGTGTTGTTATAATGCAAGTTAGCTCATACATGACAAAATCATAGCAAAAGATAAGGCAGTTTGTAGTTTTTGCATGACTTAGCAAGTCAAATTAAAGACTATGGAGAAGCCTAGAATTTTCTTCACGCAGCCTTTACCACATATTAGTTAACACAAGGTAAGAGCACACCTTTGTCTCCTCCCCTCCACTCCCCTTCCCCCCAGTGAAGATAATGCCAAACAGGGTGTAGGGCGGTTCAGCTGGGGATCTTCCCCCTCCGGGGCAGCGGGGAGCCAGACCGCCTCGCTACTTTGGTCAGGTGTGTCGGGGAATTAGCTTGGCTGTGCGGCAAACAGTCAGCAGCTCCGCAATGGTTCGGGCGGTGATACTCCGCTGCGGTACCGCCTCCAGGAAATGGGTAGCATAATCTACTAGGACCAACACATACTGAAATCCCGCGGTGCTTTTCGGGAGGGGCCCCACCAGGTCCATTGCCACGTGTTCGAAGGGCGTTTCGACTATGGGCATGGGGACCAACGGGGCCCTGGGTGTCCGCGGGGGTGCGGCTAGCTGGCACTCTGGGCAGGAGTTACAATAGTTCCTTACTTCCTGATGCACGCCGGGCCAGAAGGAGTGTGTCAGTATCCGGGCTAGCGTCTTCTTGTGGCCCAAGTGCCCGGCTGCAGGGATGTCGTGGGCGAGTTTCATTACTGCCCGCTGGTGACATCGAGGCATGAGTAGTTGGCTCTGGGGTTCTCCAGTGCGCAGGTCCCGTTCTACCCGATAGAGCCGATCCTGTCGCAGTTCGAAGTGTGGCCACTGCTTCGCCCGGTGCGGGTCAATTATGGCCCCATCGACTCTGGCTAGTTGCTTGTAAGCGTGACTGAGGGTGGGGTCTGCCCTTTGGTCACGACAAATGTCAGTGTGAAGCAGGGGTTCAGCAGCAGCTTCTGGAGGGGAATCCTCAGGCTCTTCTTTCAGTCCGTTGGGGTCTGGCGCCTCCTCGCCCTCTGACTGGGTCTCAGGGAGGCTCCCTTCCAGTACTGGGTTAGTTGCGGGCCTCTCGTCGGCATTGGAGCGGAGGACTTCCGGGAAGTCTGGCCAGTCCCGCCCCAGGATCACCGGGTAGGCGAGCCAAGGAGCCAGGCCGACCACCGATTGCGTGACCCCATCCACGGTCAGTCGGGCTTGGGCACTGGGTAGGGTTGTACGTCGCCGTGAATGCATTGTAGACGGATCGTCCCCAGGCAAGGGGCAGCCTGGAGGCCTAGGCTTTGGCGAACCAGTGTCTGGCCGCAGCCTGAGTCAATTAGGGCCAAGGTTGGGCAATCCCCGACAACCACTGGCACCGTAATCTTGGCGGCTTGTGGGCTTCAGGTGCGGGCTTCTCCCGTGCAGACCTGGCTGAAGCTGCAATCCATCTCGGTGCAGTCTCACTGTAAATGGCCATATTTCCCACAGGAAAAACAGGGTCTGATATCCGAGTGCCCAGGCCGGGACAGTGTTCCCGCCTGGCCCCTGGGAGGGCTTCGGTTGGTCCCTGGGACATCTGGTCGAGGTACCGGGGCTTGTCGAACTGGGACCTTGGCAGGTTGGGGTCAGGGCTCCAGGCCCTGTGACGGATTTTGTGGTTCGCTCCGGGTAGCCCCCCTTTTCTCTGAGTTAGGGCGCTCCGGTCCTGGCGGGGCAGCTCGAGTGATCGGTCCCACTGGTGCTTCGGCGGCGAGGAAATCCTCCATGAGTGTGATGGCAGCAGTTAAGGTCGTAGGCCGATGGCAGAGGACCCAGGCCCTCCCTCGCGATGGGAGTATATGGACAAATTGCTCCAAAATAATTTGTTCAACGAGCTCATCCGGGGTTCGCCTTTCGGGTTGTAGCCACCGCTTGCAGACTTCCCTCAACTCTTGGGCCACCGTCTGGGGTCAGGCCCCCGTAGGGTAGACCAAGCTCCGAAACCACTGTCGGAAAGTCTCCGGGTTAACGTCCAAGGCATCTAAGATTGCCACCTTTACCCGGGTGTAGTCCCGAGCCGCATCCGTGGACAGGCCCCGATATACGGTTTGGGCGGTCCCGGTCAGATATGGGGCCAAAATAGCAGCCCATTGGTCTTGGGCTCAGCCTGCGACTAACGCCACCCTTTCAAAAGTTACCAGAAATGCTTCTGGGTCGTAGTTGGGGCCCATCTTTGTCAACCGGATGGGAGGGGCCAGGCTGGGGCTCCTCAGGACGGGGCAGCAAGGTCGCCAACTGCTGCAGGTATTGCTGCTGGTGGTCCCGGTTCTGACGTCCCAGCTCCAAAATCAGCTGTTGCTGTTGGATCCCGAGCTGCTGGACCAGCTGCTGCTGCTGCTGGAGCTGGGCGGCGGCCTGCTGCTGCTGGAGCTGGGCAGCGGCCTGCTGCTGCTGTTGGCTTTCGGCTAGGAACTTAATAAACTTGTCCATATCCATGGTCGATCGGGCACGCTCCACCGCAGATCCCTTCTCTCAAGGATCGGGGGATCAGTGCCCACATTCTCCACCACGTGTAGGGCGGTTCGGCCGGGGCTTGTCCCCCTCCGGGGCGGCGGGGAGCCAGACCGCCTCGCTACTTTGGTCAGATGTGTCGGGGAATTAGCTTGGCTGTGCGGCAAACAGTCAGCAGCTCCGGCCCTCTGGCGGGGGCAGAAGAAACAGTTCAATAGTAGCAAGCCCCGGCCCTAGATCACGGCGGGCAATAAACAGTCAGTAGCGCTGGCCCTCAGGCAGGGGCTGAGCAAACAGTTCAATATAACAAGCCCAGGCCCTGGGTCAGGGCAGACAACAAACAGTCAGTAGCGCCGGCCCTCAGGCAGGGGCTGAGCAAACAGGTTCAATATTAGCAGACCCAGGTCCTGGGTCAGGGCAGGGCAACAAACAGTCAGTAGCTCAGGCCCTCAGGCAGGGGCTGAGCACACAGGTTCAATATTAGCAGACCCAGGTCCTGGGTCAGGGCAGGGCAACAAACAGTCAGTAGCTCAGGACCTCAGGCAGGGGCTGAGCAAACAGGTTCAAAAGCAAACCCCAGGCTCCTGGCTCTGAGCAACCGGGGAGAGGGGGAGACTGCCACCTGCGAGGTGGGTGGCGGGGGGGACGCAGGCCCACCCACTCCACTGCGTCCTAGCCCGGGGCCCTAGCAGCGGCAGAAGACCCGCTACTGTGTCAGTGGGGATCCTGACCACAGCACACTGTGGCTTTGGCAATGTTGCAGCCAGACTCGGGTCGGCTGCCCCTGGGCTACTTCCTAGTATTCTTGCCAGAGATTTGTCACTGGGGCTCATAAATATGCTTTGGGAGAGAGAATGTATTACCTATGGAATGGACCAGATTTGCCCAAATGGCAGATTTTCCAATTTCTAATGGGACTCCTTCCTTGTAAGATGTTCACACCAACCTCACCACCTCAAACCATACAACCTGAGCTCAGTGCACTACTATCCTTACATTCTGCATAGCTTTCAGGAGAGCAATGGAAATATTTCAAGCTAATGATTTTACAAATTTAAGTGCTTTTGTCACTATTTTGGGTTAAAGTTATGAATGGCTTTTTAAAAATAGGAAAATAAATTCGTATATTCTCCCTCAGTGCTTCACATGCTTTTCTGGAACAAGGGTTTAATTTTGGATTATTGGGAAAATTTTGGGGTACTCTTTCCTAATACATGGGCAGCACATCACTGGTGTTGCAGTTGCTATCCTGTCCATAAGTATTTATGTTTCATACCCTGATTTAGAAACAAAGAATCATTCTTGTTAGGCAATTGAAGGGCCTGCTGTTGCTTGCTCTGCTTTGCTAAGATGCATATAAAGATAATTATTCTTACTGTTTACCCATGTTCCCCAGTGCTTCATTTGTGGAACAATATTCTACACAAAACAAAGCAACTTTTGTGCCAACAACAGAGACTTTTTTTTTTTTTAGGTAAGTAGGAGGTTGGAATATTAGGTGTGGTAGAGTGTTGCAACAGAATCTTAACAAGAGCATGTGTATGCCCACTTCAGGTAAGCATGAGTGTAAGCACCATACAACAGACAAAATGTATGCAATGTTGAGGGGGGAGATAAAAAAATGCAGTTGAAGATTTAAAAAAATAAATGTCTACATTTGGGCTTCTAAATCTATATTTAAGCACTTAAATAAGTTGTCTGATTATTCCAAAGTACTGAGCAGCCAGCAACTTCCTTTATTCGGATGCTTTGGAGGCTAATTTTAGGCCCTTATACTGAAAATCTTGGTGTCACTCACTAGTCTGCAAAAGTTCATAGAGGTGAAATAAACTCTCCCATCCCAGCTTCCTTTCTCATTTCTCACCCATTTGCCTCGGTTATCTTTCAAGTAACATTTTACTTGTTATTGCCTGACATTGTCCTTTTACCCATTTTTGTCCACAGTCACAGGGTAGCTGGTCTCTGTGGACAGACACAGCCAGGCTCCCCTGGAAATTCAGCTAATTAAAGAGGGCTGGGCTACACCTGGGCCTACAAAGGGCTGCTAGCGGGCATCTGAAGGAAGGACTGAGACAGGCTGAACCCTGTACTGGCAGAGGAAGCTGTACTGGAGTGGAGCTAACTTCTGTGGCAGTCCCTAGAGCAAGAGGCCAGGGAAACAGCCCTGTGTCTGCTGCTCCAATTGGGGAGTAGAGCTGAGTGAAGCTGGAAGGCTGCCAGAGATCCCTGGAAGAGGTGGCCCTGAAGCCTGGGACCAAGAACTGGGTTAAGACATAGTTTTCTGTTAATTTCCTAACCTCAGTTATGAAAAATAACCCTCCTTGACAGACTGGGCATGGCAGCGTATGCTTTGGAGCTGGGGAGAAGTGATGGCCCTGGTGACATCAACACTAATCAGTAATTACCGGTTTGTTGATACACACAACTCGCGCGTGAGTCCAGTTTCTACTTCTTCAACTCTATCTATGCTGTAGAGCTGAGCTGGGGAATGACATCTTCCAAAGGCTGGACACAATTTCCAAATGATACCAAGAAAACCTTGAGTGTTATGGGTTTGGTAAACCTTGTTGAAACTGGTGGTTGTAACAACCAACCTACATTTGCGATAAATGTAAGATGCCCTTAAGCCCATTTATGGAACAAAGTAGCTGAAATAATAGGAGCACTGTCCAAAACAAAAGCACATGGAAGACTGGTCAGAAACAGACCCATGTCGGTGGAGAGGTTTCACTGGGTAATGTTTTAGGAGAAGTGTGTGTATGAGAAAAATAGGAAGAACACCAGAGAAGCTGATAGAGAAGCAGCAGAAATCCAATGACACAGCCATCGGGAACATAGCCCTGAGAAAAGCCTAGAGAGACCTTTGGAACTAAGTGCTGGCAGGAAAGGGGCTTGAAACACTGAGCAAAGAAGCTGTCACCTGCTGTTTTACTCCTGTTGTGTTAATGGGAATAGGAGTATGTACATCCTTTGTAAATAGTATTACATCAGAGAAATACCTGACTCCAATATCAATTTCTCCCCTAACTCAAACAACATACTAGCCTGAATTTTGGCTAACTGCTTGGGCCAAAAAGGTAAGGGAAGGAAAGCAACCAATTTGCCAGTGTAATCTATTCCTTTTAAATCCTTCTGGGCAATGTCCAAGGTCTTTTTTTTTCTTTTATTGTCTACTATTAGGTTCTTTATTGGACATTTTGTGCAGTGTTTGTGGTTTCTTTAATCTGCCTTTGGGACTTATTTGTGCAAATTGATCACTTGTAATTTTGATTGTTTTAAGGGTAGTTGTCTTTATTATGGAGACACCTAAAATTAACTACATTTAATGAACAATATTAAACCCAGGGGTGGCTCTATGTATTTTGCCGCCCCAAGCACGGCAGTCAGGCAGCCTTCAGTGGCATGCCTGCGGGAGGTCTGCTGGTAACTCGGATTCGGCAGCATGCCTGTGGGAGGTCCGCCGGTCCCGCGCCTTCGGCGGACCCGCCGCCGAATTGCCGCCAAAACCGCGGGACCGGCGGACCTCCCGCAGGCATGCCGCCGAAGGCTGCCTGACTGCCGCCCTCACAGCCTTGATGCGCTGGTGCCTGGAGCCACCCCTGATTAAACCACATCCTTGGCTGGTGTAAATTGGTATAGCTAAGCTGATTTAAACCCATTGAGGATCTAGCCCATCTCCAGTGTAAAGAGAGAACACAAGCATAACTTCCTGGAAAACAATATAGCAGTTAAAGCCTCTGTTTCACCAGAACTTATAAAAGAGCAGGGATTTGTACAGATAGTGTTTACTTATCCTTGTCTGAGTCAAAGGCTGATGTACTAGGTTGGGGTCAGAAGAATTCTCACAATTGTTTTGAAAAATGTCCTATTTGCCCACAGTTAAAACAAAAGGAATCCGTGACTTCCAAAGACAACTGTGACTTCACCCCCGGGCGGCTGGGAGCTGCAGGATCCTGCCGCCTCCCGCAGCGGCAGGGAGCTGTGAGGGAGCTGAGGCGATGGGCCCCCAAGCTCCCAGCCCCCATGGGCAGCAGGGGTACCCAGCTGTCACTGGCATGGTGATCCCTGCAGCTCCACACCAGCCACGACGGCAGGGGGGTCCCCGCAGCTCCCTGGCCACCGCAGCGGGGCAGGGGGACCCCCGCAGCTCCCTTGCTGCCGGAGCAAGGCAGGGAGACCCCAGCAGCTCCCTTGCAGCCATGGCAGGGCAGGGGGACCCCGGCAGCTCCCCTTCACCCCAGGAGGGGCAGGGGGAACCTTGCAGCTCCCTACCATGGCGGCAGCAGAGGGGTTCCCACAGCTCCCTGCTACTGGGGAGGGGGCAGGGGGACCCTGCAGCTCCCCTCCGCAGCGGTGGGTATTGGGACCCTGGAGCTCTGAGCTCTACTGGGTGGTGGGGGCCTCGGAGTTCCCAGCCACCCTGCAGCTGCCCAGTCCCTTCCCATTTTATCATGCATATTTTTAGTAAAAGTCATGGACAGGTCACAGGCTTCTGTGAATTTTTCGTTATTGCCCCAAAATCTTAGTCTTTACTATATACACTGCATTACACATTTTTGGATTGGCTTGGTTACATGGTAGAGACTAATCCCTGTTCACATACTGTTGACGCTGGACCTACTCTTTACCTCATCTTTACATTCCTGACTTATCTTGTCCATTATCTTGTTTGTAGTAAAGAGTTCCCTGGATGTTCCTCCTTTTGTCTTGAGGGAACATTACATTCTGTCTCTTAGCTTACTGACCCATTTACTTATCTTAGCACAAATAGTTCGTTTTCAGGCTGCTAACCAATTTACCTCTCTTCTTCCAAGAAATGAGGCATCCCCCATGTTTAATTATTTATGTCAGGCCAGGCCTACAATCCTAAAGAAACTAACTACAAACTGAATATAAACAAAAGTGAAACTGACTAGTCTATACTCATTCTCAAAGCTAGGTGATATGCAAAAAGTGAGCAAAGTGCATATATAGTCTAAAGCTGAGAGTTCAAATTCTAAGTTTTAATAACCTGGGAAAGTGTGTGTTTTCACAAATATAGGATTCAATCCTGAAGACTTTTTACTTGGTTCTTACTCAGACAAAGCTCCTCTTGACTTCAAGGAGTCTTGCCTGAGCAAGGATTTGACTTGTAGTGTTTAACCCAACAGTACCCCTTTAAAACTCAAATGTGTAACTTTGTAGTATTTTGACAATCTGGAAGATTAAGTAAATTGAATTCTTTAAAACTACGTGGGGATTTGTTGCAGGCCCATGTCATGTGCCCCTGCAGTAGGTAGCACAGTCACGTGAAATGGATCCAAATTTCTGTCTCCAAGCAGACATTTTTGTTCCAACTTCTGTTCTTTGCTAACATCAAAAGGCAGTCAGCCCTAAAGTGATAATTACAGATGACTTTGCTAACTTTCTTAATGTGATTTCCGGAGCTCCCAGCACTCCATTATGGACGGTCTCCCCTTTGCTCCTTTGTCCCGCACTTGGCTTTTGATTGCTTGATGCATAGTGTCCCACTGAGCAAACCACAGTGGACTAATTAAAAACTACTTCAAGCTATGCAAGATCCTCACAAATATGAAAAGCCTTTTCAAAGCCATATGGTTGTGAAGTGCCATAAAATTAAACTTTCAAAACCAATCAAAGCTCTGTGCATATACTCCTAAGTATATTTTAGTCCAAGAAAAAAAGCTGTTACTTCTGTTGTAGGTTGCTACTAATCTTTTTTCAGTACCTGATGGCCATTACTGAATGCTACATGGAAGAGCTTTTTGAATACTGGCAATTTAATTCCATCAGATGTGATTACATATAATGACAAAACTGGAGACATTTACCCTTAAATTTACTTGATCCAGAAAATATAATTGAAGTACGGAGCCAGCATTAGTGAGTTTATATCACAGTTCAGTCAATGTGACAAGGGAAACCAAACCTCATGCCTCTGTATGTCATATGATTGCCTGTGAAGGTCAGGAAGATGTTTTTGTCTCCATACCATAATATATGTAAGCGGGGGAATGGTCCCGCTATTGTGGGGAACTTTCCTGGCTTCTGCACTACCCCGGTGAAGTGGGCTAGCGAAAGGATCTGAGTCCTCGCTCCCACTTCCTTTACCCAGAGGCCTCCCTGCCCTTGAGGACTCCCCTTCCACTCTCCTGTCTGGCAGAGTCCTCGGAACCCTGACAAGGCTGGGCTCAGGATTCCTGGGGGGCTCAACCCCCAACCCTGCTGTGGTCATCTAGGACAGGGGCTAGGGTGTCCCCACTCCGGGGTACTCTCTCTGCACTGGGTACCTCCCTGACCCACTGATCATTTCATACAATTTAAAGCAAATACAAGTTGTTTAATTAACAATTAATTTAAAAAAAGAATAAGGAAAAATGGGAAAGGTTAAAGGAAAACACATCACCCTGCTCTGTGGCAGGGAATATTACAAACAGTGTCTCTGGACATCAGGGCACTTTGCAGTCTGTTCCTTGTAGGTCCCAGGTCTCCTTCTCAGGTCCTGGCTGTGCTGCAGGGATGCTGCAGGTTGGATACTTGCAATCATAGAATCATAGAATATCAGGCTTGGAAGGGACCTCAGGAGGTCATCTAGTCCAACCCCTTGCTCAAAGCAGGACCAATTCCCAACTAAATCATCCCAGTCAGGGCTTTGTCAAGCTGGGCCTTAAAAACCTCCAAGGAAGGAGATTCCACCACCTCCCTAGGTAACGCATTCCAGTGCTTCACCACCCTCCTAGTAAAATAGTGTTTCCTAATATCCAACCTAGACCTCCCCCACTGCAACTTGAGACCATTGCTCCTTGTTCTGTCATCTGCCACCATTGAGAACAGCCGAGTTCCATCCTCTTTGGAACCCCCCTTCAGGTAGTTGTAGGCTGCTATCAAATCCCCCCTCATTCTTCTCTTCTGGAGACTAAACAATCCCAGTTCCCTCAGCCTCTCCTCATAAGTCATGCACTTCAGACCCCTAATCATTTTTGTTGCCCTCCGCTGGACTCTTTCCAATTTTTCCACATCCTTCTTGTAGTGTGGGGCCCAAAACTGGACACAGTACTCCAGATGAGGCCTCGCCAATGTCGAATAAAGGGGAACGATCACGTCCCTCGATCTGCTGGCAATGCCCCTACTTATACAGCCCAAAATGCCGTTAGCCTTCTTGGCAACAAGAGCACACTGTTGACTCATATCCAGCTTCTCATCCACTGTGACCCCTAGGTCCTTTTCTGCAGAACTGCTACCTAGCCATTCAGTCCCTAGTCTGTAGCTGTGCATGGGATTCTTCCGTCCTAAGTGCAGGACTCTGCACTTGTCCTTGTTGAACCTCATCAGGTTTCTTTTGGCCCAATCCTCTAATTTGTCTAGGTCCCTCTGTATCCGATCCCTACCCTCTAGTGTATCTACCACGCCTCCTAGTTTAGTGTCATCGGCAAACTTGCTGAGAGTGCAGTCCACTCCATCCTCCAGATCATTAATAAAGATATTAAACAAAACCGGCCCCAGGACCGACTCATGGGGCACTCCGCTTGAAACTGGCTGCCAACTAGACATGGAGCCATTGATCACTACCCGTTGAGCCCGACGATCTAGCCAGCTTTCTATCCACCTTACAGTCCATTCATCCAGCCCATACTTCTTTAACTTGGCAGCAAGAATACTGTGGGAGACCGTATCAAAAGCTTTGCTAAAGTCAAGGAATAACACATCCACTGCTTTCCCCTCATCCACAGAGCCAGTTATCTCATCATAGAAGGCAATTAGGTTAGTCAGGCACGACTTCCCCTTGGTGAATCCATGCTGACTGTTCCTGATCACTTTCCTCTCCTCTAAGTGTTTCATAGAGTGGAACACACACCTCCAGACTTTGGGTGGTGGGACCCTTCTTCCCAACGTCAGCCCCCCATCGGGTTAGGATCCCCCTCCCAGTCTGGCCTGCAAGGACCCTTGGCTAGTGGTGTCTTTCTGCGCTGGGCCCTTTGCCCAAGGTCCCCCCCTTGGCTGGCCCCAGTTGCTCACCACACCTGGCTCTGTGGCTGCAGCTCTGCTCCCAGCACAGGATCTGCTCTCCCTGGGCTGTGTCTCTGGCTCCGTGGCTGCTTTTCTAGCCCCTCTGGATCTGGCACGGCTCTGCTCCCCAGCTCAGCTTGGGCCCCTGCTTTCTCCTTAGCTCGGCCCTATTCTGTCTGACCCAGGCAATTCCAACTCACATGGAGAACGGGACCCACCCTGGCCTCCTGACTCCCTGATTAGCCTGCCCGCTCTGTCAATCAGGCTGACCTGGAGCACTGGCCTCTCCCCATTGTTCCTGGGGACTGTCGGTCTCAGGGTCCTGATTTCACATCGACCCTTCCCCTTTTAGTACTGGGAGCTAGCCAACCAAAACACCCCCACTGAATGTTAGTAAGGGGGCAACAGTTCCCTTACATATAGCATAACTGGGGAACCTTGACCTTCTCTTGAAACTTAATGGCCACCACTGGAAGCAGGAAAATAGTCTAGATGGGCCATCAGAATGATCCAGTATAACAGCCTTCGTGGTCAGAGTCCTGCAAAGTTTGGGGTGCCACTGGCTCACTTTGTAAGATCAGGACCTGTGCTCTTAAAAGCCCAGACTCTCATGGTCTTCCTTTTAGTGTTTGGCTGTTACTGAAGTGCTTTTGGAACCGTGGGGAACCTCTCTTCCCCTCTTTGGATTCAAGTTAGACAGTTCTACACTGGTGATGATTTTCTCTGTTTTCCCCAACCTGAAGCAGATACTCACCAGCAACTACACACCACACCACAGAAACTCTAACCCAGGAACCAATCCCTGTAACAAATCTCATTGCCTACTCTGTCCCCATATCTACTCTAGCGACACCATCAGAGGACCCAACCACATCAGCCACACCATCAGGGACTCGTTCACCTGCACATCTAACAATGTGATATATGCCATCATGTGCCAGCAATGCCCCTCTGCTATGTACATTGGCCAAACTGGACAGTCTCTAAGTAAAAGAATAAATGGACACAAATCGAACATCAGGAATAGTAACATACAAAAGCCAGTAGGAGAACACTTCAATCTCCCTGGACATTCTATAACAGATTTAAAAGTAGCCATACTTGAACAAAAAAACTTTAAAAACAGACTTCAAAGAGAAACTGCAGAACTAAAATTCATTTGCAAATTTAACACCATTAATTTGGGCTTGAATAGGGACTGGGAGTGGCTGGCTCACTACAAAAGCAACTTTCCCTCTCCTGGCATTGACACCTCCTCATCAATTATTGGGAGTGGACTACATCCACCCTGATTGAATTGTCAACACCTGTCAACACTGGTTCTCCACTTGTTAGGTAACTCCCTTCTCTTCATGTGTCAGTATAATAATGCCTGCATCTGTAATTTTCACTCCATGCATCTGAAGAAGTGGGTTTTTTACCCATGAAAGCTTATGCCCAAATAAATCTATTAGTCTTTAAGGTGCCACTGGACTCCTGGTTGTTTTTGTGGATACAGACTAACACGGCTACCTCCTGATACTTTTCTCTGTTTTGTTTACTTTGCCAATGTAGTTACAGTTCTACAGTTGTTGTAGTTGTCGTGCAGCTAAATTCAGTACCTATGAGATCTAGCAAACTCAGCCAAAGGCAAGACAGACGAAAAGATTTCATCTCATGTGGCCAAGCTACTCAAAAGTCACAAATTAAGACCAATTCCTGTGAGTATCACCTCCACAGCTAGCATAATTGGTACTAGTCGGTGCAATCAGTTGACACTGTCACATTCTAAGAACTGTTGTAGCTGTGTTGATCCCAAGGTATTAGACAGAGAAGGTAGGTGAGGCGTAATGTCAGAAAAATATATGGGGAGATTAAGCTCCCCTCCCTCCCAGGTGATAATTGTAGGTAATGGGCTGAACGAGAATGAGAGTTTACATTTCTGGTGCCCGATTTGAATTAATGGACTTTGGCCTCCTAGACTGCCAATCAACTACCTTTTACCAGCACTGAAAATTCATTTTCATTCGTCTTAAAACCAGACAAAGAATTAGCTACAATTGCCAGAGAGATTCCATCTTAACACATGACGGAGGGTAGCCAAGACTATTCCTCCCACTGAATTACAATAGTTCATTATCAAAGCTGAGCAGTTCAAACAAATAACTACATTATGTATTACATACAGAAAATTAAATGGCAAATGATCAAATCTTGGCCTAGATTTGTCAAGAAAAAGTCACAGGTGCTCATGTTTCATTTACTTACAGCTCAGGGTCCAAATGTCTGCTCTTCTGACATCTTTCATGTAATCTAAACCTAAATAAACAAGAGATTTCCTGCTTCAGCTATAGTTCTAAGGTGCAGAATAGAATTGCTGTTTCTTTGATGAAAAGGGCTTTATCCCGTGCTGCAAAGATCCGTGTTTGAATTTGTTTTAGGATTCATGTGATTCAGACTGGGTGGGATGAGGCAGGAGTATATGCTTGTTTTTTCAGACAACTTCCATATGTTGAAATCTTTCTTTACCCTTAAAGTCTGCTTTTTCTTACATGCGAAACTTGCATTAAAACGACACAGTCAACCTAATAACCACACTTCTGTGTGAGATCTTACCCACTAGATACAAGTAATACCTAATTAAAGAAGATTGGAGAAACATTTCTAGTTTTTTATTGGCATTTGACAACACTTCTTGTATAATCAGTTTCTCATTTTGTTCATGTAGCCCCAAGACACTGCAACAGTGAAGAGAAAGTATCTTTAAACCCCCCACAGATACATCTAATTGTAAATCTAGACAAACTGACAGAGGAGTTTGGGGCACCTGCAGACCTGAATTTACTTTTAACTAGGGCTGTCAAGTGATTAAAACAATTAATCACAATTAATCATGTGATTAAAAAAATTAATCGTGATTAAATATTTAAATACAGTAACTCCTCACTTAACGTTGTAGTTATGTTCCTGAAAAATGCTACTTTAAGCGAAATGATGTTAAGCAAATCCAGTTTCCCCATAAGAATTAATGTAAAGGGGGGGGTAGGTTCCAAGGACATTTTTTTTGCCAGACGACTATATATATATACTTATACAGTATACGACTTATATACTATATATAGTATATAGTGTGTGTCTATACTATATATAGACACACACAGTATAAGTTTTAAACAAACAATGTAATACTGTACACAGCAATGATGATTGTGACGCTTGGTTGAGGTGGTGGAGTCAGAGAGTGGAAGAGGGTGGGATATTTCTCAGGGAATGCCTTACTGCTAAATGATGAACTAGAACTCGGCTGAGCCCTCAAGGGTTAACACGTTGTTTATGTAGCCTCACACTCTACAAGGCAACACAAATGGAGGGAAGAGACACAGCATGGCAGAGAGAGACAGAGACACACACCGTGTGTGTGAGAGAGAGGGAGAGACAGAGACACACCGTTTGTGAGAGAGACACTCATTGCCCCTTTAAGTATGCTGACCCGACTATAAGTACACAGCCTTTTTAAGTAGATCAGCAAGTTGAGACAGCAGCTGCTACCAGCAAGCTCCCTCCGTCCTGAGCCCTGTTGTATCGCGCCCCCCCCCCCCCCCCGTGGAGATGGGATACAGGAGCAGGGGAGGGGGACACCCTGACATTAGCACTCCTGTTCCCCTCCCTCCCCCCACTGCACAGCAAGCAGGAGTCTCTGGGAGCAGCTCCAAGGCAGAGGGCAGGAGCAGCTCAGGGCAGTGGGGGGAGGGACAGCTGAACTGCCAGCAGGGCCGGCTCCAGGCACCAGCCTACCAAGCATGTGCTTGGGGCGGCACCTGGAGGGGGGCGGCGCTTGGGGAGAGCGGGGCCCCGGCCGGGCTCGCCGCCCTCTTCCCGGCACTCCGGCCGGTCGGGGAGAGCGGGACCGCGGCCGGGCTCACCGCCCTCCTCCCGGCGCTCCGGCCGGTCGGGGAGAGCGGGGCCGCGGCCGGGCTCTCCGACCTCCTCCCGGCTCTCCTAACGGTCGGGGAGAGCGGGGCCGGGCCGGGCTCTCTGCCCTCCTCCCGGCGCTCCAGCCGGTCGGGGAGAGCGGGGCCCCGGCCGGGGGGCGGGAGGCGACGGGAGGCTTTTTTGCCTGGGGCGGCAAAAAAGCCAGAGCCAGCCCTGACTGCCAGGCAATTGATAGCCTGCTGGGCAGCTGCCACACAGGGAACTTAGGGGGGCTGCTGGTCCACCCTGGTTCCGAGCCCCCACCAGCTAGCTCCAGTGGCTTCTCTTTCTGCAAGCAGTGGACAAAGCAGGCAGCTGCCAAACATTATAAAGGAGCATTTGCGCAACTTTAAAAGAACATGTTCTCTAATAGATCAGCAACCTAACGAAACAACGTTAACTGGGACGACGTCAAGTGAGGAGTTACTGTAATGGTATCCTATTGTTTAAATAATAGAATACCATTTATTTAAATATTTTTTATGTTTTCTACATTTTCAAATATATTGATTACAATTACAACACAGAATGCAAAGTGTACAGTGTTCACTTCATATTTATTTTTGTTTACAAATATTTGCACTCTAAAAAAACAAAAAAAAATAGTATTTTCAATTCACCTAATACAAGTACTCTAGTGCAATCTTTTTATCATGAAAGTTGAACTTACAAATGTAGAACTATGTACAAAATGAACTGCATTCAAAAATAATGTACAATTTTAGAGCCTGCAAGTCTACTCAGACCTACTTCTTATTCAGCCAATAGCTCAGACAAATAAGTTTGTTTACATTTGCAGGAGATAATGCTGCCACTTCTTGTTTACAATGTCACCTGAAAGTGAGAACATGCGTTCTCATGGCACTGTTCTGGCCAGCATCGCAAGATATTTATGTGCCAGATGCGCTCAAGATTCACATGTCCCTTCATGCTTCAATCACCATTCCAAGGGACATGTGTCCATGCCAATGAGGGGTTCTACTCGATAACAATCCAAAGCAGTGCAGACTGACACATGTTTATTTTCATTATCTGAGTCAGATGCCACCAACAGAAGGTTGATTTTCTTTTTTGATGGTTCGGGTTCTGTAGTTTTCACATCGGAGTGTTGCTTTTTTAAGACTTCTGAAAGCATTTTCCACACCTCGTCCCTCTCAGATTTTGGAAGGCACTTCAGATTCTTAAACCTTGGGTCGAGTGCTGTAGCTATCTTTAGAAATCTCACATTGGTACCTTCTTTGCAGTTTGTCAAATCTGCAGTGAAAATGTTCTTAAAATGAACAACATGTACTGAGTCATCATCTGAGACTGCTATAACATGAAATATATGGCAGAATGCGGGTAAAACATAAAATTCTCCCCCAAGGAGTTCAGTCACAAATTTAATTAATGCATTTTTTTTTAACGAGCATCATCAGCATGGAAGCATGTCCTCTGAAATGGTGGCCTAAGCATGAAGGGTCATACGAATGTTTAGCATATCTGGCACATAAATACCTTGCAATGCCAGCTACAAAAGTGACATGTAAATGCCTGTTCTTACTTTCTGGTGACATTATAACTAATAAGAGGACAGCATTATCTCCTGTAAATGTAAAAAAAATTGTTTGTCTTAGCGATTGGCTGAACAAGAAGTAGGACTGAGTGGACTTGTAGGCTCTGAAGTTTTACATTGTTTTGTTTTTGAGTGCAGTTATGTAACAAAAAAACCTACATTTGTAAGTTGCACTTTCACAACAAAGAGATTGCACTACAGTACTTGTATGATGTGAATTGAAAAATACTATTTCTTTTGTTTATCATTTTTACAGTGCAAATATTTGTAATAAAAAATAATATATACCTTGTATTCTGTGTTGTAATTGAAATCAATATATATGAAAATGTAGAAAAACATCCAAAATATTTAATAAATTTCAATTGGTATTCTATTGTTTAACAGTGCAATTAAAACTGCGATTAATCACGATAAATTTTTTTAATCGCGATTAATTGTTTTGAGTTAATCGCGTGAGTTAACTGCGATTAATCAACAGCCCTACTTTTCACCCTTTTTCCTAACTTGACAGGATTCCAAGTTCATGGCATCTGTTTAAGCAACCATTCAAAGGGCTAATTGAAAAGCTTGCTTATTAGAGATGGAGCAGAAACATTCCCAGTATGCATTTTTTTGCCAATGTGACTCAGCCTAGAGGTGGAGAGCCTAGTTCTCAGATTAGATGACAGTTCATATATAGCCTTCTCAAACTGCAATCATTCTACTGAGACAGCCACCAAAGGAGCTAATTATGCAGTTTATTTACTCATTGCTCATTATGGGCACCCGAGTCCCATCATGATAATTAGGAAGCAGGGTGGGCAGTAGAGTTTTCCTACAGTGCAATACATTCATAGGGCTAGAGTGTCGACACTAGAGGGCAGTGGCTTTTGGCACTCTGGGATAGGGTTACTTTGACTTGGGTCTATACACTGCAGTGTGGATACAAGAACCTTAGGCCTTGGCTACACTGGCGCTGTACAGCGCTGCAACTTGCTGCGCTCAGGGGTGTGAAAACGCCCCCCCGAGCGCAGCGAGTGCAGCGCTGTAAAGCGCCAGTGTAATCAGCGCCTGCAGCGCTGCACGCTCGCTCGCAGCGCTGCAAGCTACTCCCCTCGGAGAGGTGGAGTACATACAGCGCTGCGAGACAGCTCTCGCAGCGCTGACGGCGCGACTACACTTGCGCTTCACAGCGCTGCTGCGGCAGCGCTGTGAATTCCCAAGTGTAGCCAAGGCCCTAGGTTCAAGCCCAGGTCAGAAAATCCTCAAGCTATGGTTAAAATGCAGTGTGGATTCTCAAGGGTTCCCTGACATAGGTCAGCTGACTTGAGTTCCACTAACCCTAGGCTTACATTGCTGTGTAGACATACTCATAGAGCTCTTCTTCAGGTCTGGGAAAGGAACTCCCAGCATCACAGCAAAATGCAAGGTGGAATAGAGTGTTTAGTTTAGCATAAGTAATTAGCACATATTGTAAGGGACTATTCAAGACTGTAGCGGGTGGACACCCGCTCCTGCCCTGAGGGGTTGGAAAAGCCCTGCAGAGGGCTGGGGCAGGGCAAGGTAAAACCCTGTCTGATTGGGGGAAGTGGCTGCAGCTGGGCCACACTCTAATCAGAGCCCAGATGGCCTGTATAAAGAGGCTGGGAGCCAGGAGCTCAAGAGTCTCTCTCTGCCTTCAGAGAGAGAAGGGCCTGGCTGCAGGGCGCTAGACAGGGTACCTGTATTGGAGCAGGGCTGGGGAGCTCCAGGCTGTGGCCTGGTAATAGGCCAAGGGGTACTGGGGGTTGCAGAGGGCAGCCCAGGGCTAGGCCAAGGCAGCAGGTCCAAACCCAACCTTGCTGATGATGAGTGGCCTATACTGCAGTCTGCCCCAGAGAGTGGGGGCTAGTTGGTGACTGGCAGTGGCCTTATCCTGAAGTGGGGTTAGTGGGTGGGGGTTCCCCTGGGAGGGGAGACCTAGTGTGTGGGTACTGCCAGGGGGCAGCACCCAGAACAAAGGGCATCGGGGTCCTGGGAGGGACATGGGGGGGCCAGTGCAGAGGACAAGGCGGATCACCGCCCTGCAGAGGGCGCTCCAGTGGCTGGTGAGCTAATTCCCTGGAAGACTAGCAGGAGGCGCCGTAGGGGTGAGTCCCGACATCTCACAAAGACATTCTTGAAGGCTGGTGTGGCTGTGCTAACATCTTAGACCTCTTTTTGTTTCAAGACCTACAGTAGTAGTTCATTTTGTGTGTGTGTGTGTGTTTTTCCACATCTTATTACAAAATAAACAACAAACAGTAAGTTCTTAATATAAATAAATAAGCTAATATAAATCAGATTCCAGTTTGAGAGTAATACACATTTAGATTGCACATTGTTATTCCTGGAAGAACAAGGAAAAATGTTTCTACCTCTGCAGAGTTGACAAAAGATAAATTGTTAGAAGTAACTATTACAATGAATTGACCTTTGCATGAGGCCTAACATTCTGTTTTTTTTTCTGGAGTTTCCAGACTGCTGAACACTTAACTTCTTTACCTTAATGCTATATTAACTCTGAGTAAATTACAGTAACTCCTCACTTAAAGTTGTCCCAGTTAATGTTGTTTCATTGTTACGTTGCTGATCACTTTATTAGAGAACATCCTCGTTTAAAGTTGCGCAATGCTCCCTTATAACTTTGTTTGGCAGCCGCCTGCTTTGTCCACTGCTTGCAGAAAGAGCAGCCTGTTGGAGCTAGCTGGTGGGGGCTTGGAACCAGGATGGACCGGCAGCCCCCTAACAGCTCCCCGTTCCCCTAAGTTCCCTGTGCAGCAGCCGTCCAGCAGGCTATCAATTGCTAGCAGTTCAGCTGTCCCTCCCCCCACTGCCCTGTGCTGCTCCTGTCCTCTGCCTTGGAGCTGCTCCCAGGAGCCTCCTGCTTGCTGTGTGGGGGGGAGGGGGGGGAAAGAAGGGAGCTAATGTAACGTGTCCCCTCCCCCCTGCTCCTGCCCCACGCTTACCCCATCTCCATAGAGCAGGGGGGGACAGGACAGGGCTCAGGATGGAGGGAGCTTGCTGGCAGCAGCTGCTCTCTCAACTTGCTGATCTAATTAAAAAGGCAATGTACTTAGAATGGGGTCAGCATACTTAAAGGGGCAATGAGTGTCTCTCTCACACAGAAGGTGTGTCTCTGTCTACCATGCAGTCTCCCCTCCCTCCATTTGTGCTGCCTTGTAGAATGTGAAGCTACATTAACCACAATGTGTTAACCCTTGAGGGCTCAGCCAAGTGCTAGTTCATCATTTAGCAGTAAGGCATTCCCTGGGAAATATCTCACCCTCTGACTTCACCACCTCAACCAAGCTTCATAATCATCATTGCTGTGTACAGTATTACATTGTTTGTTTAAAACTTATACTGTGTGTGTGTGTAGATGTGTATATAGTCTTTTGTCTGGTGAAAAAATTTTCCCTGGAACCTAACCCCCCCCCCCCATTTATATTAATCCTTATGGGGAAATTGGATTTGCTGAACATTGTTTTGCTTAAAGTCGCATTTTTCAGGAACATAACTACAACGTTAAGTGAGGAGTTACTGTAATCCTAGATAAATTCTATGGACTAAATGGAAAATGCTAAGGTTAAAGGAAGTTTGCAACTTTGGACTTTGTGCACTGTAGAACCCCAACCTGCCTTTCCTCCCTGCTGCTGGAAACCCTTGAGCATCCATTAGTCCATCTTCCCTGCTATTGGGTCTTGAACCATGCCTTTGGCTGGGAATCAGCATAAGGGTATTGTATCAGAAGCCAAGGGCAAGCAAAAACTAGGTTGTCCAAGCATAGCTAGCTGAAGTGTGAAGTGGGTGAACCCAGGGGAGGAGGCCACACTTGGCATGCAGCAGGGTGGGAGATCTCACTTTCTGTTGAGAGAGGAGGGAGAATCTGCTTCTGTTGGAGAGAACAAGATTTAACTTGGTTTAGATTAGACTGAGTCATAGAACCAACCAAAAATTATAGTAGGTATGAAGGAAAAGATGGTTGCTACCAATTGAGCAGTGATACTCCCAATTCTGAACTAGCACACTCCCAACTAAATGCAGAGTGCAATGTTCTCCTTTCTTACCTGGAACCCTGGGTAAGTTTTTGAGTGACTAGCCCATGCTGCCACCTGTGCTGTCCTTGCTTCATTGCTGTTGTTTGAGTTAGTTAAATCAAAGCTAGCTCCGGTGTGTCAACATGTGCTGCAGTCACACCTGAGTACAGTGTAGATATACCTACAATATAATGTACCCTTTGGGTGCAACAGAATTGTATTAGTTCATAATCAACCTGCCTGTGCTCTAGAATGTTTCTTTGCAATCATAAGCCCTATGGAGAAAAGACGGAGGAAATGTTGAAAATGAGTGCTCCTTAGAACGCCTCAGGCCTCAGGCTTCTCAGAGTGAACAGGTTTTTATTCATGTAAATAACTAGCTACCATTTCATTTAATCTCTTCTTTTTGTCCATTAGGCAGGGCCTACCTGAAATCTCAGCAAAGCAAATGGCTGTATGGCTCCCCATATCTCTGAAAACTGTGATCTGACCTATTTTGGGGTGTGTGACCAAAAGGTAGGAAACAATTCACCACTAGACACCATTCCCAACCCCACCTTTCATGTTGGGACAAGGGTTGGAGGTCAGTCATCTGAACCTGATCTCTTCCCCCATCATTTTTGTCATTTTGGGATCTCACAAAGCAAAAGTCTTGGACTGGCAGGAGTCTTTTCTTAATAACACATACCAAACTTAACTAGCCAGTAAATGTACCTGGCTAGTTACACTAACTTTAATATAACACCGATAACTCATTAACTGTTTGCCTTGCAGGCCTGTCATCTAGCTTAATTTATGATGGATTGACCTTCACATTCTAGGAGACTTGTTTAACTTGGCCCCTGTCCACCCAACCACATGCTAAGCAAAATGAGTGCATTACCAGGCAAGGAACTACTTCCCCTGATAAAGAGGAAAGATGAAGTAATACTGAGGCTACCTGAGCACCTATATCACTGTTTGCTAATGTGGAAAAAATAAATAAAGGAACATAAGGGCAAGATAATAAGACTTAATTGAAGGAGAATGTAACTAATAGCTCTGTAGCACTATACACATTATTAAATAATAGTAATCCAGTATGCTAAATCTTTACAGACAATCCAGCAGAGAAGGTCTCTGCCTCAGAGATTACAGTCTAACACTCCCAATCCTGCTAAGGCTTACACACATGCTCACCTTTACTCACACAGGTTCTCCCAGTGACTACTCACATTCGTAAAACTAAGCATGTGTGTAAACATTTGCAGGAATTGAGCCTTAAATACTGCAAACCATCACTCATGTAAATAGGCTTGTTGACACCATTTGGACCAATCACGTGAGACAAGGATGCACAATTCAACATTAAGTGGCTAACATAAAAATGCACGACGTTTAGTATGTCTCACATTAGTGCTGCAATTTTTGCTTGCATTTTTTTTAGACTTATTGTCATCTGGCTTGACATATCTCTGCCTGCATTACTAGAACTTTATGATTTTTGGAGGAAGTATGTTTTACATAGGGACATAAACTGAGTGTGCACTTTTTTCCTTTAATGTTCACCAGAAGTGTGTAGGAGACAGGAAGGGAGGGGGACAACTGTATAGGTGTATTTACAGCACTATTTGTTTGGCTCTTCACTGGTTGTAGTAATTTCATAGAAGCTTGTGTTTGCCAAATTATTTGAGATAGCTAACAGTTAACTTGAGGTAAACGCCATTGTCGACAAACTACATTGGAGACCACTAGTCTGGCTAATGTACCGGCAATATAAACATAACAGGACAAGGAGCAATCCTTACTTTTTCCAGCAAAACTTAGATTTGCTAAGAATAAGATTATGAATATTATGGAGAATAATTTATTATGATCAAACCAGAGACTTTCTGGAACATTCTCTTCTCATTTAATAAGTCTAAGAAACTCAATAAAGCTTGAATAAAATTAACTATTTCTTCTTTTTATAAAATCTTATATAATTCCAGTTTTATCCTACATATCAAAATGCAAGAGACATAATCTCCTTAATGGCATTTTAGAAACATCCCTAACTTGTTTTCTGGAGTAGCTTTTTCTATTTCCTTTTGGTGATTTGCAGACCGAAATAGATTTGATACTATTTTCTTAAAATTCTAGTTGTGCTTCAGTTCTAAGCCTTATTTCTTCCAGTAGACAAAAATAAAAGATTTGATTCTGCCACACTTACTGATGCTGAGTAGTAAGTTACTATGCAAATAGACTCAGTGATTTCAGTCTTGTGGAGTAACATTTGCAATCTGTGAACCAGGGTGGCAGATTCTGACCCTAACTGTGGTAGAGTTAAATTATGAATAAAATATTTAAGAAAAAATCTATTCCACAATTTTAGGATTATTTGAACATAAGTAGACACTGTCACCAATACAACTTTTGCTTTTCATTGGGAGAACTCTATCTTAACCTCAGACTTGTGCTGTTGGGAGATCTGAATCATGACTGGTATTTTCAGCATATGTGAAATAATTTGGTTTTGAAATAGTTATCAATGATTGAAAATAATGCACTGTGCATATCTGGCACGGTGTTCCATTACTCAAGAAAAATGCACGGGGGGTGAAGATCTCTAAACATTGGTAGAAACAGGTGAAAGGCTACACTTGGCTGCATTGTTTAAAACAAACATAAGGAAGTACTTCTTCATAGAATGCACAGTCAACCTGTGAAACTTGTAGCCAGGGGATGTTGTGAAGGCCAAAAGCATAACTGAGTTCAAAGAAGAATTAGCTCATGGAGGATAGGTCCATCTATTAGCCAAGATGGTCAGGGATGCAACCCCATGCTCTGGGCATTCCTAAACCTCTGACAGCCAGAAGCTGAGACTGGGAGACGGGATGGATCACTTAATTGTTCTGTTCATTTCCCTGGAGCATCTGGCACTGGCCACTGTCAGAAGACCGGATACTGGGCTAGATGGACCATTGGTCTGACCCAGTCTGATCACTCTTATGTTCTTATTGGATTGGGTAACTGCTATCCCAGCTGTGAGTAACTTGAATCAATTTTAGAGATTTGTTAGGATTAGGGTTGCCAGGTCGAAAAGGGACCCTGGGCCGTTAAAAGTCCGGTCGGCGGCTCAGTGGAGCTAAGGCAGGCTCCCTGCCTGCCATGGCTCCGCATGGCACCAGGAAACAGCAGCATGTTCCCCTTCCGATTCCTATGCATAGGGGCAGCAGGGGCCCCAAGTGCCAGCTCTGATTGGCCGGGAACCATGGCCAATGGGAGCTGCGGGGGCAGTGCCTGTGGATGGGACAGCATGCAGAGCTGCCTGGCCGCGTCTCCACGTAGGAGCTGGAGGGGAGACATACCACTGCTTCCGGGAGCTGCTTGAGGTACCATCCGGAGCCTGCAACCCCTCCTGCATCCCAAATCCCTCATCCCTGGCCCCACACCAGAGCCCGCACCCTCCCCCCCCATGCCCCAACTCCCGGCCTGGAGCCCCCTCCCGCACCCTGAATCCTTCATTTCTGGCCCCACCCCAGAACCCACACCCCCGGCCCAGAGCCCGTACCCCCTCCCACACTCCAACCCCCTGCCTCAGCCCAGAGCCCACTCCCATACTCTGAACCCCTCAGTTTCACCCCCAGCCTGGAGTCCCCTCCTGCACCCCAAACCCCTCATCCCTGGCCCCACCCCAGAGCCCGCACCACAAGCTGGAGCCGTCACCCCCTCCTGAATCCCAACCCACTGCCTCAGCCCAGAGCCCCCTCACCTACCCTGACCTCCTCATTTCTGGCCCCACCCTGGAGCGCACACCCCCAGCCAGAGCCCTCACCTTCTCTCGCACCCCAGCCCCCTGAGCCAGCCCAGTGAAAATGAGTGAGTGAGGGTGGGGAGAGCGAGCGACAGAGGGAGGGGCTGGGACCTCGGAGGGGGGGCGGGGTAGGGGCGAGGCAAGAGTGTTTGGTTTTGTGTGAGTAGAAAGTTGGCAACCTTAGTTAGGATCCATATTATGGAGAAGCAGTAACCTGACCATAATGAGGCTGATGCTATATTATCAAGAGAAACTTGATTTGTCAACCCCAACCATAGCTTCCCCCCTGCCAAAAAAAAGGGCCAGACATAACAGCAACCCAACAACAAACTCCTATGAATTATCACATATGGTCTCATAGACTCATAGACTTTAAGGTCAGAAGGGACCAATATGGTCATCTAGTCTGACCTCCCGCATGATGCAGGCCACAAAAGCTGACCCACCCACAACAGAATCTTCCAGCCTGCGACCCCTGCCCTATGCTGCGGAGGAAGGCGAAAAACCTCCAGGGCCTCTGCCAATCTACCCTGGAGGAAAATTCCTTCCCGACCCCAAATATGGCAATCAGCAGAACCCCGAGCATACAGGCAAGATTCTACAGCCGGACCCTCATTCTACCCGCGATGGCACGTTAATGCCTAATTGACTAAAATCACGTTATCCCATCAAACCATTCCCTCCATAAACTTATCAAGCCTAATCTTGAAGCCAGAGAGGTCCTTCGCCCCCACCGTTTCCCTCGGAAGGCTGTTCCAAAATTTCACCCCTCTGACGGTCAGAAACCTTCGTCTAACTTCAAGCCTAAACTTCCCCACGGCCAGTTTATATCCATTCGTTCTCGTGTCCACATTACTACTAAGCTGAAATAATTCCTCTCCCTCCTTTGTGTTAATCCCTTTGATATATTTAAAGAGAGCAATCATATCCCCCCTCAGCCTTCTTTTGGTTAGGCTAAACAAACCGAGCTCCTCGAGTCTCCTTTCATAGGAAAGGTTTTCCATTCCTCGGATCATCCTAGTGGCCCTTCTCTGTACCCGTTCCAGTTTGAGTTCATCCTTTTTAAACATAGGAGACCAGAACTGCACACAGTACTCCAAATGAGGTCTCACCAGCGCCTTGTATAACGGAAGCAGCACCTCCCTGTCCCTACTAGAAATACCTTGCCTAACGCATCCCAAGATCGCATTAGCTTTTTTCACAGCCACGTCACATTGCCGACTCATAGTCATCCTGCGATCAACCAGGACTCCGAGGTCCTTCTCCTCCTCCGTCACTTCCAACCTATGCGTCCCTAACTTATAACTAAAAATCTGGTCCCAGGATTTATGAGTAGAATAATGTTATGAATGGAAATGACATGATTGATCTGTTTGGTTGGTGGTATGGGATGTGATTGTAGGATCATACAGCTCTATGTAAGAGTGTGACTTATATTTTTAACTATCAATTTTTGGAGGCAAGAAATGTTAGTTATAGTGTACTGGAAATACCAAAATGTGATTTTATAATCACCTATTAACTTGCTTTGGTTGAGATGATAGCATGTAAAGAAGGATTAGGAAGTGGGGAAGTGGTTGAATCCCTGTCTGCTCATTTCCGGGCTTTCTAATGTTTGGTTTTTTTGCAGAATTTTTGTAGAAAATGTAATATTTTCCTTGGTTGGTAGCTCACCTCTAAAAAATCAGCTAGAATGTTTGTTTCAATCAACATACTTTTGTTTGTGTAATTTTTGTACAGCTAATTCCAAAACACACTAAACCTCAGGTTCCTAACCTATTGGGTACTAGCAGTTTCACAGACAAGTTGCAGCAAACCTGAGCGCCAAACCTCACTTGCATGTACCATTTATGTATTTTAAAAATGGTAAATTGGCACTGAAGGGGCAGTGGGTAGTTGCTTGAAAACAAATGGCCTTTTCAATCTGAGTGTGACTGTCATATTCTCTCTTCAAAAGCTTAATGTGTCGGTCTGTTAATACTTGAATTGAGCCAAATTCTACAATAACTTAGATCCTGTGAATCTCCAAGCTAACATGTTTTGACAGAGTATAACTTGGTGCCATGTATACTAGGCTTGTTGGGTCTACGATAACAATGGCTTTTTTGAAGTATATGTAAATATTTTATCTTGAAAGTATCTACTTGATGCCTTGCCTAGTTGCACCTAGTGTGTTCTCTGCCTTATTCTATAAGAAGTTTGCTTCCATAAGGAAAATTGAAGGATGCAAAGTCACATGTTATGCACATCAACCAGGAGGCAGACGATGACAAAGGAGTTCCCTTGTGCATGAGACACTAAAGAAGTTTGCTATACCGATTCATACACTTCTACAAACTTCTTGGCCCTGATTAAATTACCTATCTCTTCAATTAGTATATCTGTTAAAATACCAGTGTCACGTAGATAACGTGCAATGAAATTCCATGTAGTTTCAACCCTTCCTAGTGTGTTCTCATATTCTACAGCTATGATAATGGTAGATGAGTTGCCTGCAACAGTATGAAAAGTTTTTTTCTGAAAGAAAAATGTCTGTTCAAGGTTTGATAATAATGTGATAATGTGTAGCTGCTTTGGGAAAAAATGTATCTTTGTGTACTATGGCATCATATAAAACTGGGAGCTGATCTGTTGACTAAGAAGTTGCTAGTTTTATACAGCTGCTTTTCAGAGTGTCCATCTTCCCGCATACAGGATATACCTTGTTAATATTTCTCTTAATTTATAACAAAGAGAATAGTAAGGTTGATTCTCCATTCTGTTCCCAGTTTTATGCTGGTATGTCTCTTTACTTCAGTTGAAATACACTGACATAAGGGAGATGAAAGGGTGGTAGTGAACGCCCAATGGCTGCATAAGTGCACATTCTGTCAAGAATGTTTAAAATTGTAGGGCCCAGTATGAACAGCACAGAATTTGGATGGGTAACCACGGCCCACTCCTGCTCCCATTACTATCAAAGCGAGTTTGTAGTTGACTTCCAGGGAGTAGCATTGGGCCTCAAGTCTGACATCAAATAAAGGATTTTCAAATTGTGAGGAACTCATCCCAAGAATAATTGAATCCAGAAATTGCCTCAGTTTGTCACAGAGAAAAGTGTGCTGTATTTTACTACTAGTGATACTTGTCACAGTTTCATGGTAACTGCACCTGTATTTTCCGCTCCGATCCACAATAATACCTAAACTTAATATAATAAGAAGTCCAAGGATATTGCAGGAAGTTGTAATATCTGTCACATCTCTCCCCTGAAGAATGGGTATAACTAGAGTGGTTTGACTGGCATCCTAGGGGAATGCATTGACTTATTTCCTGGACAGAGCAACCCCGACCCTATGGCCAAGAGAGGCCACTTTTGCCATCTCCATCTTGCATTTTCCCACCTTTACAGTCAGGCTTGCTGCCTGAATGTTGTGAAGCACTCTCCTTATGTGGATCACATGCTCTTCCCAAGTCTGACTGAAAATAGAAATATCATCTATATATACCAGGGCAAACTCCTCCATCATATCCAGTATCTAATCTACCAGCTGCTAGATGGTAGCCAGGGCCCCCTTGAGGCCAGAAGGTAGGACCAAGAACTCAGAAGAGCCCTATGGGAGTGGTAAATTCCTATTTGAGCCTAGCAGTTGAGTCCAAAAGCATCTGCCAATAATCTTCAGTGAGATCAATTGTGGTCAGGAATTGGGGGCCCCTCTCACTTTGTCTAGTGTTTCATCTGTTCTAGGCATGGTGTATGTGTCCGACACAATGATAGTATTCAGCTTTTTGTAATCCACACACAATCTAATTGACCCATCCTTCCTAGGTACTAGAGTAGCCAGGGAGGCACATGGATTACTTGACTGTTGGATCACCCCCAATTCCAGCATGCTAGTGATTTTTTTTTCTTTTTCTTCTCTCTCCATGCTCTGGGCTGCTTTCCCACTAACCCTGAACTGTGCACTTTTGATTGAAGCCTTGGCTCCCATCTCCACCCAGTGGACAACAAGTGAAGTGCATCCAGGCTTACTGGAAAATACCTGCTGATAAGCCTGCAACACCCCCTTGATCTCTGCTTGCTGTGTTTGGGTTAAGTGATCAGAGAAGGCTATAAGAACAGGAGTACTTGTGGCACCTTAGAGACTAATAAATTTATTAGAGCATAAGCTTTCGTGGGCTACAACCCACTTCTTCGGATGCATATAGAGTGAAACATATATTGAGATATATATATATATATATATATATATATACACACACACACAGAGAGCATGAACAGGTGGGAGTTGTCTTACCAACTCTGAGAGGCCAATTAAGTAAGAGGGGGAAAAAAAACTTTTGAAGTGATAATCAAGATGGCTCAGTACAGACAGTTTGATAAGAAGCAAGTGTGAAAATACTTACAAGGGGAGATCCATTACAAACATTGAATCTATCTCCCCTTGTAAGTATTTTCACACTTGCTTCTTATCAAACTGTCTGTACTGAGCCATCTTGATTATCACTTCAAAAGTTTTTTTCCCCCCTCTTAATTGGCCTCTCAGAGAGGTGTGTGTGTGTGTGTGTGTGTGTGTGTGCAATTACTCCTCTTCTTTCTGCGGATACAGACTAACACGGCTGCTACTCTGAAACCAGAGAAGGTTATGGAGTTCAGCCAGCAGAGGTCAGCTGGTCCCTGTTTCTGCTGCCAGATGGATGAGGGGATCCTCTCCCTTCTCCTCCTAGTGCTGCAAATGGCCAGGGCCAGATTCTCTGTCTGTTATGGGGTGTTTACTGCACACTTGCCCTGAAAGTGCTAGTGCAAATTGAGAAGGGGACTGATTAACCCAACAGGCCAGAGCTGAGGGGAATCAGGTGGCTAAGTAATCCCCGGACTTGAGTGAGGGAGCCCAGCTGAGGAGGAATAGCATGCCTGGATGTACAAAGACAGGAAATTGGCAGTAGAGGAGGATGCTGAGAAGTAGTCTACAGTTGCTCCCTGGGGGAAAGGAAGTGTGTTTGGGGCTATAGAGAGAGCCTACAGTTGCTCCCTGGGAGGAAGGAGTTTGGGCTGGTAAATCCAGAGAGGGGGAGGAAAGGCTCAGGGGAAAAGCAGCAAGGTATGGGATAGGGAACCCAGAGTAGGGGGCAGGCCCGGGTTCCCCTACCAGCCACAGGGGATAGGGAACCCAGAGTAGGGGGCAGGCCCAGGTTCCCCTACCAGCCACAGGGGATAGGGAACCCAGTGTAGGGGGTGGGCCCAAGTTCCTCTATCAGCCACAGAGGAAGTGACATGGAGCAGAGTAGACTGCCTGGGACAGTTTGCCTTGGAAGACTTTGATACCCTGGAATGGGAGGACCATAGTGAGCTGGGAGGAGGGACAAGTTGTGAAGAGGAAGCTGCAGTTCCTGGAGAAAAGGGAGCCTTAGGCCTTGGCTACACTTGCGGATTCACAGCACTGCCAGTCGCGCCGCCAGCGCTGCGAGAGCGCTCTCGCAGCGCTGCAAGTACTCCACCTCTCCGAGGGGAATAGCTTGCTGCGCTGCGAAGGAGCGTGCAGCGCTGCAGGCGCTGATTACACTGGCGCTTTACAGCGCTGCACTCGGGGGGGTGTTTTTTCACACCCCTGAGCGCAGCAAGTGCAGCGCTGTGAATTGCCAGTGTAGCCAAGGCCTCAGAGAGAGAGAGAGGACCAAGGATGGAGAGACTGCCAGAGGAGGGTGCAGTTCCTGGAAGGAGCTAATCCCCAGAGCAGCCAGGAGGAGGTGCCCCTATCAGTGAAAGGATCTTTTGACACTGTCATAAAAAGGTTTTGTCACGTTCACGATATTGGGTGCCAATGTGAGCAATTAGATGGCTCCACCACCATAGTTCACCTCATTGAGTTGTTCGATGATTTTAAATGGCTTTTCCCAGGAAGCCTAGAGTATATTCCTCCACACTGACTAGTTGACTTCTCAGCTGTTTATAACTAATTTTCCCATCTCTCTTTTTGCTGTTCCCTTCCTGAAAAGACTGAGACTTTTCTCTGTGCTTTTCCCTTCTATGGTACTTGCTTTCACTACTGTTGGCACTTTGGCAATTCATGCTGTCATAGATCCCACAGATGCTGCCATCATATGCCAGTTTCAAAGTACAGTAACTGCACCTGTGGTCCCTCAAGGGCACGCATTTAAAGATTTCTGACTCCCAGCAGTTACCTCTTTTGGGTGGAGACCCGTATCT
The DNA here is from genome assembly GCF_028017835.1 of Emys orbicularis. Lineage (NCBI taxonomy): Eukaryota > Metazoa > Chordata > Testudines > Emydidae > Emys > Emys orbicularis. The sequence goes on from NC_088696.1 coordinate 34,344,451, forward strand.
CATTCCCTCTGTACTGGAGATTTTAAGGTTGTACAGCTCCTTGCTTACACTGATATCCCCAACAAGCCAGACTGCCTAAAAACACCAGCACCTGCGCTTTGCTTTTTCTCCGAGGGCTATGAACAGTGTATTGCCAGCAGTTATAAGGTACCATACAGCTCTTTTAACCTTAAGAATAAACATGCTTGTTCAGAAACAGAGAAAACAGATTAAAATAATAACAAAACCTACATGCATACTAAAAAGCTTACCAGAGGTCACCCTCAATTCCAACTTAGGGCTCTGGTAGATTTCAGTGGTTCAAAACCCACAACATGGGTTTTCTGCATGGACCTGTCTTAGAGCCAGAACCAGAACCAATGCTGGATATATCAGCTGTTCCTTATGCAGCTCAGACCTTTGACCCCAGCCTTCTGTAACAAATAATCAGCAGACAATGACCCTCTCCTCCAGTGGTAGCTTCCAAAGGCTGGGGTATTGCATAACCAGAGTTGGGGAATTTGCATTAACCTCTCCCTAGGAATTTCCCCACTTAACACTTATTGTCCCAGAAGTCCATACATGACCAGCACATTTTGAATATAGTCTTTTGAACTTCTAGGTCTCACATCTTCCCCATAGAGAGGTTACATACTATCTTGGCCTGCAATAATACATAAACGTAATACAATAAGGAATTCCAAGGATATTGCAGGAAATTGCCATATCTGTCACAATACCCTCTTGTACCTGATAATCCCTTTTCCATCTTGGTGTTTAGTATTTACATCCTTCAGGTACCTGTGAACAATTATTTTCCTCCTCTCCCTCAGTCCACACATTAATCTCTTTAATGTCAGTAGCTCTTGTCTGGACTCCAGGCCACATCTGTCCATTAATTGGATGCCCAGAGCTTAATGTAATATTCCAGTTGTGGTCACGCCAAAATCATATAGAAGGGAATACAACAGTCATACTCTATTACATGAAATCTGCATACTCGGTCCCAAAATGCACTAGCCCTTTGTCTTGCTATATCACATTGCAAATTCATAGAGCTCCTCAAATACACAGGTATCCGCTTTATATCCATGGAAATCCACATCCGCAGATCCTTTTTGTGGATTGCATGTGGATACAAATTTTATATCCCTGCAGGGCTCTACAAATTCATGTGCAATTAGCTGTCCACTACCGCCACTTACAGGTCTCTTGGTCACTATTACTGCTTACCTAGTTTGTCCCACATTGCATCTCTGGGGTTCAGATTTTCAGCAGATGCATTAGACTGCATTTTTTGAAGATGAATCTGTATTATTTTCTGGCTATTTATTTCTATCCACTCGGTCTGCTTTATTTCTGAGGATGCTAAACATTTAAAAGACCACTTAGGAAGTAAATCTATTATATTAATAGATATTTGTATAATGGCTTTCATTTAACTTACAGAAAAAACGTTGTTAGTATGGGTTGCTGAGGTTCTCTGTAACTGCAGGGAAGTAAACAGAAGTGAATGTTTTGTGCATATCTGAAATCTTTCAGAGACTGATCGAGGATATGGGTGGACAAAGACTAAGTTATGCATTAAAATCAGGCAGTTATTTCAAAATATATCATAAACTAGGGTTGTCTACTGCCCCATCAATGTTATGTAGAAGTTTAAAAACTCCAATACAACAGTTGAATGGAATGATTCCTGATATTTAAGTCTTGACAATTGTGCTTCCTTCCACAGAAGGAAGGAATACAGTGGAGGGACTCATTTCTTTTTTGACCAGTGACAAGAGCCCTATGTTGTACCAAAAGCTGTTCTGTGGTCTGTTGGAGAAACAGAAGTCTCTCATTTAAAATGTAGCATGAAACATTAAACTTCTAGGAGCTAGAAAGTTGCCTCCCTCAATAAAGTAAAAAATGACATTTCTAACACACTTTGACACTGCTTTAAATTTTAGCCATTTTTATAGTCACAAAGCAGCCTTAAGACAGTTTGACTGAATTTTCTAAAATGTTGATTTTAAAACTTCTAAAGCTAGTGGTTTTAAATTATATCATGTGGAATAAGTAATCCCTTGTATAAATATGCCTTAAAATACTCCACTCCTGCATTTAAGATTCCAACACATCAAACCACAGGATTAATTGAACATCTTGGAAATGAAAAGAACAATTGCAATGTAGTGAAACAAAACAATGTAGCTTGGCATCTGAAATATCTATACATCTTGTAATGATAATGTTCTTGGGCTTATCCAGTGCCGTGAATATTGCAGGCATCCTACTGTGCTTTCTAATGGAGGCACCTTGCACACTTCATTTTCATTTTAACTAAGAGAATATTTGATGTTCGTATCTTTATTTACAGTTCAATGGAACTGTCCTTCCAAAGTGGCCAGTTTGGCACCTCTTATCTCACAGTTTACCTTCACATTGTATACCTGTATCATTCATAAACTGAACAACATTAACATGCTGTATCCAGGTAACTTTAACTTGTTTATGGCCATTTTATTTCAAAAGAGTTTCTGAATTTGCACCTGCTAAATGTAAGTGTACCAGTTTACAAGGACAAATGAGCATTTGTGCAAGAAAAATTTAAAAAATGATTCAGTTTGCAAGATGGTAAATTTCAGAGGCTCGTTTGAAGCGATCCTGAAAACTTATTCCTTAATGCTTTTCACTTTCACTGTGACAGCTTGCTTGGCTGTTGGCAAAAGCAGCTTCTTTCTTCCTTCCCAGGCAGCAGCCCATCCTTAAGTGCCTTTCAGACTTGGAAGAGCTTAGCATCAGTCTTCCTCTCAACCATCCACCAATAAGTCACAATCAATTTACCTCCATTAAGAAACCAGGAAATAATAAGTGACATGTGACTTGAACTAGACTCTGGCATACTCCCATAATCCTACCATCTCAGAGGTCCAAGTTGGAATATATATTACCAGGCTCTGTTATTTCTGCAGGCAATGGGTGTCTTGAACTCTTAGAGAACTAAAGTCACTGAGCAGTAGGAAAAGGAACAGACTTTTTAGTCAGTGGGTAATGAGAAATGAACATGAATTAATGTCATTCCAAGTTACCAGTGCACCAATCCATGAAATATGCCATGAAAAATAACTTAAGTCACTGCAGTCGTCTATTTAATTTAGCAGAGCTGTCTGTGATGTGGCTGCCTCGTGCCAGAGGGCTACATTTGCTAGTTGAGAGTACAGTCACTACAATCTGAGCTGCCCCCTCTCCAAGGCAGAGGCAAGTGTCCAACAAAGCACGAGCGCGGCTGGTCAGGGTGGGGAAAGAGGTGATCATTTCATAGTCCATTTTAGACAACACTCGCTGGGAGCGAAGGACGTCAAGAATGTGGTTGAGGCGCCCTTCTGTCATGCAGCTCAAGATAGTCTGTCGCCCACAGGCTAGGATCTGGCAGCAGTTGCCTTTGCAGCAAGGACCTTGAATAAAAAGGAACAAAATTAGATACGCCAAACTGTCAGACTTTCTCATTAAACTGTTAGCTAGTGGCTGCATTAATGTCAAGAATGAAGTGACTAATGGAAATGTAAGTTCAGTGGAGCAATAGGAACTGATGAAGAGTTCATTTACTTGCAGTCTCTATTCAAAACTAGCACTGATCATAGACCCAGACCACAGAAAATAATATTTAGTGAGTGAGATGACTTAAGGGGAGGGGATTCCCTGGTCTGATCCTGGTAATCTATCATCTGTATAACTGTTATGTAAAGAAGTTTAGCTATGTCTAGAGAGTATTAGTCTACCCAGTAGAGGCTGGAAGAGCAGAAGGCACCATAGACAGATCTGAAGGATAGTACTGTTCAATACTCTCATTGCTTCAGTGGGAGATGGAAACATCTTAGAAGGTGCATACACCAAAACTAGATCTATGCAGAAACTCTGCATTAGGCTGTCCTTCCAGTAAGGGAAAGGAAATAAGAAAAGATCACCTGTACTTAGGAGACCATGCCTCAGTCTTCCTAGTCTGTTACCAATTGGGCCATGAGTTGAATTGTCTTAGTTTACAGGAGGTCTTTTGTTGGTTTGCCCAGAAACATGTCCCCAGCGTCCAACAGATCAGAAGAATGTCCAGCTTGATGGAGATCACCATGGTTCAATTTGTCAAAGTGAAAAACTTGTTTTTACAAACTTTTTCATTATGGGAAAAAAGAGGCAGCTTTCACAGACCAAAAGTCAGCCTTATTAATATCTGCTCAGTAGGAAGATTGAGGCCTTTTTCGGGTCTTGCCCAAAGAAAATATAAAAATGAGCCGGAAGGGAAGTATTTTTCCAGCTAATCTTTTGCATCCCCAAGAACTACCTTGCTGGAGATGTTTGAAATTGTCACAATGAAAGGTTAAACCACATACAATGGATTTTTTCCCCATTTGTTATAAACTCAGTGGGCCTATTTCACCATAAAACTTGCTATATTTTGTGAGGTTTTTCTTTAGACCCCTTTCCAGTGAAAGTCCACTTCTGAACAATGTGCCTATTCTGAACAAAAGTTGGCTTTGAAGGCCAAAGTCTGAGCTTTTAGTAACACAGGAATTGCCACACTGGAACAGACCCATGGTCCATCTAGTCCAGTATCCTGTTTCTTACAATGGTAAGTACCAGCTTCAGAGGAATTACACTAATTACCAGTAAATACACAAGAATATGGCCAAAGTACAGTTTTTATCTGAAACACTGGCTAAAGTGTGGCAAAATAAAATATTACTACACCACATTGCCAGGAGCTTCTGGTTCTTGGACCACACTTTTCTTTGGAATCTCACCTGTTAGTGTTTGTTCACACTGTGCGCTTTGAAATTGGCCATGATGGGGACTGGGCTCAGGTGGCAGCGATAACTGTAGTGGCGGCTGCTGCCACAGCTTTGGGTCCCTTTGACACTGACCACCATCTTCTCTGCTTGCATGTGGATCAGAGGTACAAGGAGTGGGAAAGGAATGCTGCAGAGCTGATTCTCTACTACCTGGATGAGCTGGGAACAAATAAAGATGGGTGAGACAAGACTTTTAAACTTGGCTACAGCTGAACATAATAGAGATTCATCAATGGATAGTTCCGGATCTCTAATTTAAACAGAGTTTAGAGGACTAACTTGTCTGTAAATATTACATCCTGTGAACACTTGCTGCTAGATCCTCCGTCTTATGAAGTTTTTACATTTGTTATGTACATACTCCATCTCTCACACTTTAAGAAAATTGTTTTATGCAAGAGTATGGATGATGAATTCCCAGGAGCGGAGCATCATCTTTTCATGCAGCATACCACCTCTGTAGCACTACACATAATGGGACTGTTGTATACGGCCAAATAATAAATTTTTATTTGTAAAATTAGAAATGTATAAGGGACACTAAACTTAAATCATATATTGAAAAAAGTATGTGCATGGGTTACTGAATTAAAAGTGGAATTTTTTTTTTAATCTCATCTTGAATATTGTCTCATACTTTGTTCCTGCCCCCAAAGAACTACAATCTTTTTTTGTTATATGTTTGTACAGCGTCTAGCACAATGGAGCCCTGGTCCTTGATGGAGCATCCTTGATACAAATAAATTAATAACATTGCAGTTGAATGTCTAGGTCAAATGTTTCAACTGAGTTTTAATTCTAGAAACTCTTCTATGGGTTGTAGATTTTATAAAAGTTTTTAAAAAATGTAAACTTTGGGCTACATTTAAGTTGTCAGTGTCCTTTTAACTTGTTGATTATAGTTGTGGACTACTGTAAATTTGTGGATGAAGTTGAGGAAAATCCTGTTCTACCCAAAAGGAACAGCCACTAATCTATTTCAGTACTAAGTATTAAGAAACCTGTATCATAAGTCCCATGTATTCAGAGGTTACCAAAGATAGATAATAGATTTTCTGTGGCTCAGATCTTGTAAACAAAACCATCAAAACAAAACCCACCTCCAGTCTGCTTATATACATGAAATGCACATGGATTTAAATACTTTGTCAAACATTTGCCAAGACAAGCCCACAGTGAAAAAACCAAAGGATATGGTTAGGTAGGAGTGGCTAATATGAATCATTCGTTCTCTTCTGAAGAGATGGGACTCTTCCAAAGCAATTACTTTCTAATGTGGAGACATTTGACAGTAGATATTAGAAAGTAGAGAAAAGTACTGTGGTGATTGAGGGCCAAATAAGTATCTTGGTAGAGGGCTAGATTCACTCATGGTGGCAAAGGCAAAAGAAATTGCACCTCTCTGTTCCAGCAGGGTCCACTAGACCCAGGATGGATTTGCTCTCTGGGGAAGAGCAGGCAGTTCTTGGAATGCCAGGGAAGGGCAGCTTTAAGTTGTGGTCAGAGTGCCACAGGTGTCTGACTGGTGGAGGGTGTTCAGGGTGTACACTAAATCAGCAAATTCTATGGCTGCCTGGTTTACACCACTGAACCCACTGAATGTCCACTCACGTATGGGAATACACTGGCTAGTTGTGAGTTCTCCCTGTGAAGGAATGGTTGCAAAAATCTTGCACCGCTGCAATTCTCAGGGCAGACTCTTGCTACTGCAGAGAAATCTGTTGCTCTGGTTATATCAAGAGTTATATCACAGTTGCACTCCGAAGAGGGAGACATTTGGCATGTTTTTATGGATACTGAGCCAATATGTAATTGTTTAATGTTTTTACCTCCAAGTACTATAAAAATATCTTAAGCTGATCAGTCCTACATACCTTTTTTGTGTGTTGTGTTTGGCGCTGTGATATCTGCAAATGCCATCTGATTAGCCTTCTCTCTTCCTGCAGGGCTGTCAAGAACAGTTGACAATCTCTGTGCTGTTAGATGGACACTCTTGTCAATAAGCCGGTTGCTGTTTTTCTGTGCACAGATGACCTGATAGGGATGAAAATGGATAAGAAATTACTTCTAGCTTCTTGATAGAAAAGATCTCCCTTACTAGGCAGACTCCCTTAGGGAGTCTAAGTGCCTAAGTCACTTTTGATAATGGGACTAAGATACCTTTGAAAAATTTTCCTCCCCAAGTGCATATGTTTGCTCACCTCTAGATTGTGCACATGTGTCTGAAGCATGTGTGGAACTGAGCCTTTGCAGGCATTTACTGCTCTCTCCTGAAACAAACAAACAAACCCACTAACTTAGTAAAATATACACAACATTCAGTCCAAATGAAACTAAAAAAATCATACACTGAATATTCATGGAGGTACTGCCAAAATATCAGGCACATACACCACATGATCTGCAGCTAGGAGTAAAATCAACCAGAGTACAGTTCTATTACCTACTGAAACAATATTGGGTTGTTTTGCCTTTCTCTACAGGTATTTATTTCATACTCATCACTGTGGGCGTTGGGGAAAACAGGCTTTTTCGGTGCATTACAAAATCATGTCAAATGTCATGCCACCACAAAGAACAATGCTTGGGAGCTGCTTCTCCTTTTATGGGGTACTTCTACATCTGGTCTTCCGCAAATCACACCTCCCATTTCTCAAATTGCAGCCTCTACAACTTTGAGTTCGGAAGAGATATTAAAAAAATCTCCCAAAATCTGGGATGCAAGACTATTCTCATCAAGTCAGAATCCAGCACAAGTGAGATAAAACCAGGAGACTTTTCGCATTTTTCACTTCACAGACTGTGAGTTTAGTACCATGAGAAATCCCAGCTGCATCAGTATCCTGTGCTACCTTCCCTCCAGGCTGTACTGACAACTGATCTCAATCCTGACATCAGACATTGCTCTGCGGTCCCAGACCTGGACCTGATGTAACTGAGACTAATATTCACTCACAGCTATGTTGTGGTCGGATTGATCTTGGGAATGGATACTAGGATGAAGCTGCATTTTACAAGTAACCTCAGGCAGAAACTGACTTGGGGACTTCAGAGATGACAGGCTAGTGCACTAACACATCTGATTAACCTAGAACCATCCTTCTATTTGCTACTGCTGAAAGAACAGTGTGAGGGGGCCCTCCAACTGTCTGTGACTCATGCATACTTATCAGTAATACAGTATGGAGAGTCTCACTTGTGAATCCTGGATTAAACTTTTGAGGCTGAGTTTAAATCTTGGATCGACGTATTTTAGCTCTATCCGCTTTTAGGGACTGATCTTGAAATTTTAACTTATAGCCCTTTGAAGCAGTAACAAAGAGACAAATTCCTGTTTGATTTCAAAGATGGTAATCACGGAAAGCAGGCAATGCAATTGTATGGGACCAAATCTGAATTTTGCACTAACCTTTGCATCAATCAAACTGTAGATTGCACTGGAAATCTTCTCCTTGCTAAAAGCACTCAAAATTCTCCTTAAGAGTTCCACACATTCTGTGGGAAGAAAAATGCATTTTAAATACAGGATGTATGCGTATCCAAATAAGCAAATATCTATGCACCAATGTGCTTCCACTGATTTTATTATTCTGTTGCAATCATATTAAAATCTTTTAAATCACCTCTAAGTAACTTTGCCTTATATATTTTTATTTTTTGATCTAATATAAACAAATTAGGATCAGATTATCAGAAATGTGCACACAAAAAAACCCTGCATATTTGTACCTAATTTATTCATAACTGCACAAAGCAATCACAGTAAAAGCATATGCGGATGGCTAGTTGGACACTTCTGTGTACAGGTCTGAAAAATCTTGGCCATAGTTTATCATTCATGTTTCAGGGCTGTCTTTTTAGAAACAGAGGATTAGATCCTCAGATGGTATAATATAGCTACTCTGACTTAACCAACAGTGGGATTTGCTCCAGTGGGAATGGTGATTACTTTGAGATGGGACTGTTAAAGGTAAATCAGCCATTCTTCAAATACTGAATTTAGCTGGCAATCTCCAGTAATTTCCTAGCCTTTATCTATGCTAAATTTACTACACTATATTTAAACTAAAAATCTTGAACTGACTAAGCCACCTTAGAGGAGGGCACGGCATCCTTATTAAAAAAAAACCCCCAAACCAAAACACTATAGTATGCTGGTGACAGTGCCCCAACTGTTTCATCTCACACTGGGGTTACAACATTCTATTGTGCCATCATTACTGTACAATGATCTAGGACATTAAAGAGACAAGGTGGGTGAGGTGATATCTTTTATTGGACCAACTTCTGTTGGTGAGAGAGACAAGCTTTCGAGCTCACACAGAGCTTCAGGTCTACAACAACACTGCATTACTTAGGACACTCAGACTGTTTGTGATAGCAACAAGGGGGAGCAAATACTGAATGTTACCTGCAGTTTGGGGCCTGTAATCTGGGTCTTGGTGCCAGCACAATATGATGAGCTGTAACAGCCTGTTTCTCTGAGGCAAATTGCTCTGTATATACTCTGCTTCAGTCCCAGGCCGCAGGCCACTACAGACTCCTGTCACAACTTCCAGCAGGTTTTTTTTGCCTGCAAGAGAATGAGAACATGTTATTTAAAAGTTAAAACCCTCAGAACTATTTTAAGATGTTTAGTGCAGGTTGTTTTCTGTATTTTAAAACTAAGACTACTCTTTAAAAACGAAAAATAAAAACCCAACGACACACTCTTCAGTAAAGCTGACCAACTGTGACAATACTCATTTATACCTACTGGCAGCAGTCCATTTATTTCTGGTTAGAAGGGTTGTTTAAGCAATAAGTCACAACTGGGTATGCAGGCATAACTGGTAACCTGCATGCACAAATACCCTATTTGCAGTTATAGTTACTGTGTGTGCAGCCTAACCACACAGTTCTGTATGCAATTCTGCGTGCAAATTTTTAAAAAAATTATTCCCTTTATGCACAAAAGAATCTAATTCTTCTGGGCAGCTACAAAATGGCAGTGAAAAAATATGAAAGCACCGCCTTGCATGAGTATATTGTATATAGTATTTTTAATCCGAGCCTGTAAAGTCTGTCAGAATGAAAGCTGTTAGGTAGATAAAAACAGAGTAATCTGCTAGGTGACTTGTGATGAGCAAAGACATTGGCTTATTCTGACATCATGTGTACACACACACACACACACACACACACACACACACACACACACACACACACACACACACAATTCACAAATGTGATTGCAAAATTACAGCATGCTGCCCCCCTCACCTCTCCCTATGGCATACGCCTGCATAGTCTGTACTTGGGAGCAGGCTGGTGGTTGAAATATACAAGTATGTAATTCTCATCTTCATTCATAGTAGAAAATGAAAGGCTGAACTTGTGGAACATTACATATGGAAAATGAGGTGTATGGGGTATTTGTTGAATTTTGCAGGAGCCCTGCATGTCTTGAGAAATCACTAGGGAAATTTGAAGAGATGTAAAATCATGAGCCTGTGGTCATTTAAGTTCCCATGGCATTCTTTGTAAGAATAAAGATGTTTGCTAGCCCTGATGTAATGGCCAGATTCTCGCTGGGGTAACTGCATCCTGCCTACCTTCATTCCCTCTGCAATTTTAGTTGGATACACGATCCTTCATTTTTTGTCCAAAAGGGCTGTGCAATGTTAGTGTGCGTTGAATAGTTATATGTTCCACTCGAGAGATGGTGAGTGAAGTGATTCTCATAAATAAATGTGTGTGTTAAATTGTAAAGATCTTTGGGGCCCTTTTGGATGACAGGTGCTATACAAATGTAATGTGACTTGTTGTAGAGTCATATTTAATAGAAATAGTCATTAAACAATTGCCAGGAAAAGTTCCACATCTTGCTGCTTTCAAAACCCCTGATTCTTGGGTTCTATAGTGTTTAGTGCACCATAGGCAAGCAGGTAGTTTCCTTTCCTTGGACCATGTAGTGAAAAAGAAAGTCCCATAGGTAGATAGACCTGGAGCCCTTGCCATTTTCCAGATAGAGGAGAGTACTAACTGTAATGTAGTTTGATAATCAAGTACAGAGGCACATACTTCTTCACATATGACTGCTCAAACTGAAATCTCATTGTTAGAGCAATCAGCTGTAAGAGAAGGAGAGTAAGAAGGATCATATTCAGGAACATGATACAGCACTGTCACTTTCATAGAACTCAAGAGAGACTAGAAGAAACCGATCCTTCTTTCAAGTATGTTTACTATAAGTTAAAAGGCGCCATGCTTTAAAGGAATGAGAACAGGACAGGAATCAGCACTCCAAAGTCTAGTTCTCAGCTCTGGCTGTCATGTTAAACAAATCATTTACCACTGCCTCAGTTTCCTTATCGGTAAAATGGGGATAATTTTCAGTCTATTATACAGTGCTTTAAAGATCTACAACTCTGTAAAATTCCTCATTTTCATTTTGTGGTATAAAATATGCAGAAAGTAGCATATTTTATAGTAATATAAGTCTAGCAGGAACTAAAAGTTCCTATTTGAGACCTGAAACTCTCATTGATTTTTAAACATGTATAAAGGCTCAGTTCTACTCACTGGAAAAGTTACTTGCCACTAAGGGCATGTCTACACTGATGTAATTTCCAGCTTGAGTAGCCCTACCTGCACTAGCTCTGATTGTCCTTGAGCAGGTAGCCCTTCCCACCACTCATGCTGCCATGGCTACACTTAATTTTTAGTGTGTTAGCTGGATTAGAGCTAGCGTGGGTGTGTCACTCAAACTGGATACTCTACTCTCCAGCTCCAGTGTAGACATACCCTAAAATGCTGCCTAATGTCAGTATGCTGGATTGTGATGTTAGTATGCTGAGTGTCACAAGCCAAAGAGCTGTTGCTATGCATTAAAGATAAGCAGAAAGGTCAAAATAACAATTTAATAGGGTGCTACAGTGAACAGGCTGAGGTAGTACATAGTAAAAACTATGCCATTAAAGCTACCCCTGAGAAGGTATCTGTTTCTTTTACAATAAGAATCTTCATTTGGGGCTAGTACTGTATTCCCTACAGGAGATGCAGAGCTATGGAACTGGGCATTATTGGGATACACAGTTGGCAGAATTTGGTTTTTTATAATTTTGACAGATAATACTGTTTATTTTTAATTTTTCCCCAATTGTATTGAATTTTTACAGTTGCAGAAAATTATGGGAGTGTCAGACAATTATTTAATGACAGATGTTGAGGTTCAAAAAGCTAAAGTTTTATAACCATTCAAACACAAATTGCCAATATCACATGTCAAAATATACAAAGTAAATATCCTTAAATCAAACTCTAATAAGTTATCAAGCAGCATTTTTCTTACTTTGCCTATCTGTAAATTTCAACTATCATTGGAAATATTTTTGTTAGTTTGTGTGTGTACGTTGAAATCAATATTTACTGACACTTACTGATCACAAATTAATCCTTCCAAGCACTGTAATAGGGATTTGAGATAAAGCGAGGTCTGAAAAGACAGGTCTGTTGGTATCAATGTTGCTTAGAGGAGGATAAATTCAGAAAAAGATAATTAACCATCAAGAAAGAGAGATATACGTACCTTCAAAAGGTTTCTGTCTGCTTAAGCTTTCCCAACATAGCATTCCAAAGCTAGAGGCAAACAATAATGAAATTGTGCTTGTTAATTTGGAATCTGTGTTGATGTTGATTACTTACTGAAAAATTGAGTTCATTAGTTCAAGGGAAGGGTATTTTCCATGTTACACTAAGTCGGGGAGGGCAAACTACGGCCCGCGGGCCAGATCCGGCCCGTCACGGCTTTCAATCGGGCCCACAGGATTGCCAGCCCCGTGGTGCAGCAGGGCTAAGGCAGGCTTCCTGCCTGCCCTGGCCCTGTGCCGCTCCTGGAAGCAGCCGGCACCACATCCCTATGGCCTCTGGAGGAGGTGGCTAGAAGAGGGCTCCGTGCGCTGCCCTCGCCTGCAGGCTCCGCCCTGTGCAGCTCCCATTGGCCAGGAATGGGGAACCCCGGCCAATGGGAGCTTCGGGGGTGGTACCCGCAGGAAAGGGCAGCGCGCAGCAGAGCCGTCTGCCCCATCCCACCCCCAGGAGCCACTGCTGGACATGCTGGCCACTTCTGGGAGCAGCATGGGGCCAGAGCAGGCAGGGAGCCTGCCTTAGCCCCACTGCGTGCCGCTGCCACCCTGGAGCTGCTCGAGGTAAGCGGCATCAGGCCTGAGCCTGCACCCCTCCTGCACCCCACACCTCAACCCCCTGCCTTGAGCCCCCTCCTGCACTCCACACCCCCTCCTGCACCCCAACCCCTGGTCCTGAGCCCCTTCCTGCACCCCACACCCCCACCCATGCCCCGCACTCCCTCCCGCACCCCAACCCCTTGCCCCAGTCCTACATTCATGGCCCTGCATACAATTAACCCACCCAGATGTGGCCCTCGGGCCAAAAGGTTTGCCCACCCTTGCACTAAGCCCTTCCTTATTAGCAGGATTTCCATTTTTGCATACTATTATATTTCAGTTTCCAATTGAGCTGTCCTTATACAATATTCAAGGGATATAACAAAGACCAGCTAGAATTCTGTTTCAGGGGAAAGTCTTGCTCTTAAATTCTGTAGATTATTTTCTAAAATACCTCACCTAATTTCCATTTGTGGGTTTCAAAGCCTTTCACTTCCTCTTTTGTTGTTGTTGCAGTAATTATAAAGTGTTTGGTAGTGTTGAGTATACTGACAAGGGAATGAACTAGCTGACCCACTAAAAGCTTGATCCAAAGCCCAATGAATCTTTCTTTACATCAGTGAAATTTGTATCAGGCCCTAGATCTTTTTTTTCCATTTGTAACTTCTAGGAGATGTCACTGTAGCATTTAAATGTACTTAAATCAACATCAATATTGGTGTAAAAACACTTGGATATATACGCAAAACAAAACATATATTCCATGTCACACCACTGCTGGACACGCACAGGTCTCATGCAATACCAGTCACTTCCAAACATCTATAATTAAAAAGGTGTGACACCTGAGAATGGGAATTATGCCATCTGAAAGTGAGCCTTTCACTCCTTTCCTGTTTGAGCCTCATGTATTCTTCATGGACAACAGAGGAACAATCACATCATTCATAGGTGTTATTAAATACATATATAATATGTATATTGATGACAATAGAAAAGGAGCTGAAGTTGTTGGCTCCATAACAAAAATAAAAGCTCTAACACTAGAAAATTGGCCATACGTAATACAGGTCTGTCGCATCTTACGCGCATTTAACATGCGCGAATTCAGCTTTACGCGGTCGGCAAAAACAAAACAAAAAAGAGAAAAATAACAATTTAAATACTGTTCCTGTAGTGCGGGCAATTCCACCCGCCATTATACTCAATGTAATTTTGACTATACACGGTTTTCGCTTTACGCGCTGACTGCAGAACGTAACCCCAGCGTAAGATGAGACAGACCTGTATTAGGTATAAAGGTTGTCATAGACTCTGTGGTGCCAGCCATGAAGATATACGTCCATAGAGTCACATAGTTGCTATTTTTGGATTGTCATTCATCCAGAGTATCATGTATGTGCCCTTTGGATGTGTGGCAGACAAGATGGCGGAGTAAATAACATGCATTCTTTATGTAAGTCACTTCAATTAAAAGTTAATGCCTGATTAGGAATAGCGAGTTCTTTCAGAAGAGATTCCACAGGACCTTAAAGGGACATCATCAAGATAAAAATCATATTCTTATTTTTAACTAGATTTCAACCAAGCATCCAATAATTGTGCCTAAATATTAAATAGTGGCACAACTGTCTACACCACCAACAGCAGCCATTTAAAAATCTAACTACCTGACTTGTTGATATTAGGTTTCTAAGTGGATTGCACTTATGTGTGCAAATAATTGTGTCTACAGTTTTGGCACCTACATTGGACATTTAGGCCCCAATGCTAGCGTTTATGAAAAGAATCTTCAGATATTTATAAAACTTTATATTATTCAAACTGAAAGAATTTGGAAACTTAACTCTGGCTGTTTGACTACCTGATGTCTAAGGCATGCCTATTTTTGTAGGCAGATTAAGTTTTGTGCAGATAGTTGAAAACACAGAATCAGTTTAGTAACTACAGTTGAAAGTTTGGTCTCTGATCTGAAAAGGGTATGTTTAAAAAAAACATAAGTTTTGCTTAAAAACTAGTCCTTCACCTCCAAGGATTTGTCACTCTCTCCTTGTGTGCATAGAACTCCTTTTAATTTATTCAAGTAAATCTAATATAAGCATCAAGATGAGAATCTACTTCATAGCATGTCATCCGCAGCAGTATTCTACTTTTTTACTGTAAATTAATATTTTGAAGCTGAAGTTTGGCAATTGCTTAACCTAAAGGTATGGCCATAAGTCTTAATTTTTAATATAACAAATTGTATTGAAATAATTTCCTTCAAACATTAGGAATTTCAAGTTTAACTAAATGCTGCAATATTCCTAGTCTGGAATGTTATGCAGATATGATATGTGTAACAGCTGTTATTTGACTGGAACACTGTGACCTGTAGGTTTCACTGTAGTATAATTTTACAATATTTTATTGAAAGAAACATTTAATTCAATACTATGTGAATTGCTCTCCAGAAGTAGGTCTCCTTTAGCTATAACTTTCCCTTAAAAGCCTGTACTAACCTGTAAATATCTCCTTCTTGGGAGGGTACACCTCCTTCAAGTATTTCAGGAGAGTGGTATACCAAATCCCAGCAGCTTCTATTGCAGTTCTGCAGGACTGATCTTTGCTGCTTCCTCCAGGAGGTTAGACCATAATCTGTTATCTGTAGAGAAGGGTGAATGGTGAATTGTAGCAACAATATGGCATTATTGCTATCCAATATTGATCTGGTATTTTATGTTAGGACAGATGTCTGATAAATAATCCTATAATCAAGCATATTAGAAGTTGTTCTGGTTTCATGTCAAGAAGTTGGAGAAGTTGTTCTGGTTTCATGTCAAGAAAATAATGAAGACAAAAAGCTAAATGTAAAAGGGCCTCACCTTAGCTCTATATTGTGTATCCAAAAGGACATTGGAGGGTTTCAGGCTGTAGTGGAGGAGAGGAGGATCTAGCCTATGGAGATGATATAATCCTTCAGCCACATCTGACAGGATCCGCATGAGTAGGGGAAAAGGCAATTCTGGGTACAGGTGGTGCTAAAAATCAACATTTATTTCAGTGTAATATTCCATGATATATATAGATATGTATATATCTTTTAGAATTATAAAGCAGTCATTATTCACACTATCTATTGAGATCTACAGGTGAAAGGTATTAGCAACTCTATTGCAAAATTAATATCCATAACTGAGGTACAGTTTGCTCATTTTATTATTGCCCTTGCTTCTAAACAGTTTTAACACCCATAAAGGAGCCCCTCTAAAAGATCCCTACCTCTTCCTTACCTCGTGGATGAGTGAGTGGAGGGATCCATTGCACATCCATTCAGTCACGACCCCCAGAAGTCCCTGAGATTGGTAGATCCCAAGAGAAGGCAGGAGCTGTTCAGATTGAATGCGTCGTGTGTTTGCTACATCTTGGAGTAGCACCTTCAACTCACTGCAAGCAGAGAACAGGGGTTAAAGAGGCAGCATTTCAGACAGACATGCTGAGTAACAGTCATATTGTGTGATATTGGAAAGAAGGATGACTTGGTAGAGTTTTCCCACCACTACCATTATCTGGTGTTTAATACCAACAATGTTTTCTTGACTACAAAACATCTTTCACATTAAAACTGTAAAATGTACAAGAAAGAAGCTAGTTCCATTAGTATCAAAATATATTTATCAGGATCTAAAATGCAAGGGCAGGAAGAATGTTTGGGATAGTTAAACTAACTGAAGAAACGACCGCTCTGAACTGATTTTTTTTCTTGCCATTCCCCTAAAAGTATGCTTTCCTCACGCCATCAGTGAGGTCCCTTCTACACTGCAAATTTTACCAGCTTCAGTCATAGCCTGTCTTGCCTGTATGGATGGGATCAAACCACATCAGAGAGTAAAGGTAAAGCCATGAGGCCAAATTCAGACCTAGTGTAAGTGGTAGGTGTAACTTTAGGGACTTAGTGGAGCTGAATCTGCTTCTACTCAGATTGGATTTAGTCTTAAATTCAGTGGGATGTATTTTAAGAAGTATAAGGAAACCAGATTTTGCTAATCGGTAGAAAATTAAGACTATTTGAGAACTTTAGACAATAACTTCTTTGTTCAGTTGTACAATGGTAGCACTGATCTGTGGATCTGATCAGAATGTTCAGTTTCAAGGAAGATAAATGAACTGGTTCTGCTACAGCCGGGGTGGCCAACCTCTGGCTCCGGACTCGGAGCCACGTGCGACTCTTCAGGAGTTAATATGCGGCTCCTTGTACAGGCACCGTCTCTGGGGTTGGAGCTACAGGCATCAACTTTCCAATGTGCAGGGGAGTGCTCACTGCTCAACCCCTGGCTCTGCCCCCGCTCCACCCCTTCCCACACCCTCCTCTGAGCCTGCCATACCCTTGCTCTCCCCCCACAGAGCCTCCTGCATGCCACAAAACAGCTGATCAGGACATGCAGGGAGGGAGGGAGAGTCGCTGATCAGTGGGGCTGCCGGTGGGTGGGAGGTGCTGGGAGGGTGGGGGAGGGGGTGGAGCTGACATATTACTGTGGCTCTTTGGCAATGTACATTGGTAAATTCTGGCTCCTTCTCAGGCTCAGGTTGGCCACCACTGTGCTACAGGATCACTCCTCCCTAAGTTGCATTTAACTTTAAAAATATGATCACATCTGCAATATGTTCTGAATTGCTGATTCTATGCATGAAATCTTCAGCCCATAGAAATCAATGGTAAAATTCAATGGGACCAGGATTTCAACCCCTGTCATTATTTTAAAGACTCACCCAGTTAGTGTTTCCTGCTGAAAAACAAATCTGTATAGTTAGGAAGAGGGTCCAGCTGCATAGTTTGGCTTCTGATCCCAACTGTTCCAAAGTTTGGGAACTTAATTCAGTCCCAAACATTGCACACCAAGTAAATCACAGATTTGCTATTCTATTCTATGTATGTTTTTAGGCTGTAGGATATATTTATTGCAGTAGGTACTCTTTGATAAATCTTAAGTTCTTAACTTAGATTCCTCATGCTTCAGCAAACTTCTGTTGAACTCAGTGACAGTCTCATTGACTTCAGTGGGAGTATGCCTAAGTAAAAACTGAGTAAAGACATCAGGATTTGGCCTGATGATACTGTTGGTAATGCTAGCACCCTGGACCCTACAGTATTTGCTTCCTAACTGTATGCAATGGCTCCTGGTCCCTGATCAGCCTCAGCAGCATGCAGGAGATTCTTTGATCCCTGAACTGATGCCCATTCCCTGATCTGTCCCATGTACTGGTGTAAGAGATTGGGAGATATCCGACAACTCCTCAAACTAGCATCTGTCTTCCAAACCAGCTCCTGTTCCCACTCCCACCAGCAACTGCTAACATAGGAGGGAGACTATTTTAGAAAAATTCTCTAAAAACTATTTTAAGCTGGTGTGGATCAAATTTCCCACCCACCATTATACAGCCCAACCCTGCTTGCCAGTGCCCGAGAGGCTGCTGGTAACTGCCCTTCTGCTGGAGCACAATACTGTGAAATGCACGGTGGAAATGTAAGACAGGGACTAACCGCTGCAGCACAGTCCTGTCCTAGTAAAAGTTGCTTCCTGTATATTTGCTTTTTGTTGGAATCCTCTCTGGTGTGCATGTGATAGACAATTCAGGGAAGTATATAAAAATGCAGTTCTAGGGAGAAGTGACTAAAAATTACATTAGTGAGTTCCGTATTTGGGGGTCACTGATTTCCAGATCAAATATATTTGTGAATGGATATTGCATGGGCAGTGGCAGTAACAGCACACTCAAGTTAGATGTGCAGCTGTGCAAGCACTTTTCACATATACAATTGAACATGCATTGTTTAGAAAAATCAGGCCAGGCAGTCCAAGTTGGATTCTTTTTTAAGGAAGGAAAACAGCCTTTTCATTGCAAACATAATGGATATTCAGTATGTTAATACCCGTGTTTATAAATAAATTGTGTCTCCAAAATTTATATACAAATTGTGCTTATTTCTACCTCTTAACATCATTACTAACTCTATGGATTTCTACCATTGGAACTAGGTTAGCAGTTCAAATGATGGGCAGGATAGACTCCATCTTATTCTCATTGCTGGGTTCACTCTACAGTGGTAATAGTGGGGGGGTGGGGAACAAACAGAGACTTGACATTTAAAGAGCAGATATGAGTAAGAAGGTTCATTTTCCCATAATCACTTTTATAACTAGAACAACACTTTAAATCCAGAAAGGAGAAAATAAATTATTAGCTTTTGTTGTCTGATGTAACTTTTTTTTTATTTAAACAAAAAGTGGGGAGCAAACAGGGGAAAGAGGGCAAGCCTTTTAGAAAAAACTACCAAATAAATATATTCTTATTTTAGATTAGTAAGTTATTGCACTTCTATTGAATTTAAAAAATAAAAAGCAGAACACTCAAACTTAATTTATTTTTGGCCTGATCCAACCTCCATGGAAGTCTTTCCATTGACGTCAGTGGGATTTGGATCAGGGCCCTGAGCCCTATAGAGGCCCTCACTAAAGACAGACTAGTTCTTGTTTCAAGATTCAAATTTGGATGCCATAAATGAAAGAATTTAGACTCAAGCACAACCAAAGACCAAACATGGGAACCTTGGATGCAAGCACCCCAAGAATTTTAGGGGGTGTTTGAAATCTGAGTTGGATTAGATAAATTGTTCCTGTCTTTGTTTTGGAAAAAACGACCTCTCCATATCCTACTTTAAGATATTTGAAATCTGAATTTTTCAGCTTAAGCATGCCGCCTAAAAAAACCAGCTAAGGATCTAAACTTCTCAGATACTAAAAAGACCATGTTCTGCTCTTGGATACCCTTTCAAGAAACTGAGAGCCTAATAAAATAACAGGAGTACTTGTGGCACCTTAGAGACTAACAAATTTGTTAGTCTCTAAGGTGCCACAAGTACTCCTGTTATTTTTGCGGATACAGACTAACACGGCTGCTACTCTGAAACCTGTCATTATGCAAGGCACTGCATTTAGCCGTATGGAGTGGAAATCCATCAACTTCATGAAAATTTGTTAGTCTCTAAGGTGCCACAAGTACTCCTGTTATTTTTGCGGATACAGACTAACACGGCTGCTACTCTGAAACCTGTCATTATGCAAGGCACTGCATTTAGCCGTATGGAGTGGAAATCCATCAACTTCATGTAAATTTGTTAGTCTCTAAGATGCCACAAGTACTCCTGTTATTTTTGCGGATACAGACTAACACGGCTGCTACTCTGAAACCTGAGAGCCTAATGAGTGCATTCACTAGAGTGATTTGGTCCCACACCATTAAAAAAATAGTATGGGCCTGACTTCATAATCCCTATAAGCCTGTGACTCCAATGAAATAAATTGGAGTTATGTGAGTGTTAGGCTGACATCCATTTGTGACAGAGTTCGTGGTTATGACTAATATATGCACTCAGTCCTATCTCTACTGCAATTGTCCATTCTCCCTTTCTTCTCGTATGTGTTCATTTATGCACCTATCATGTTTTGTCTAAAACTTAGATTGTGAGCTCTTTGTGTTTGTTTGTATAGTGCATAGTACAACGGTGCACTGAACATGGATTGAAGTCCTTTGATGCAATCACAACACTATTAATAATGATTTCAGGATCAAGCCCCGTTGTCATTACATATGTCAAATTTCTCACCTAGTGCAATTCAATATATTTCTTCCACTTTGTCTCTGTTAATCAGGTGGGAGTCACTGAAGTGGAAAGGTGAACTGGGGTCAGAAATGCTACAGTCCATGTTGGTACCCTCTTTGCACTACTGTCCTCCTGAGCTGTTTATATAGTAAATTAAATATGACACCCACCTCTCTGTTGTATTCTGGCTGGTCAGCAGTTTCAGTGATATGTTAATGTTCTGAGGAGCATGAAAGGCTTTGAGGGCGAAGCCAGAACTTGTCCTGGTGAAGATAAAGTTATCCAGCTCTTCCTGGGCTATTACGGGCATCAGATTGGCCATTTTCTGGCGTTTAGTGAGGGAAAGAACTGAAGAAAAACAGACATCCTTAGATTTGTTTTTGTTATCATTGCCAAGGTACACTGAAGTTACACGACGCTTTGTTCCCCAAACTACTCTTCACCTTCATTCAAAAGGCTTCGTATTACCATGCTCTGGGTCAGATTGTCCTTTAAAGATAGGGAAAAAATTTACCTACCACACAGGGACATCCTGAGGTTTACTTACCATTTGTAAATATGAGGTGCTAAGTGCTCAATCTTATGGCCAGCTCTCATTATAATCACCTGGAAATATGGGGGCACTATTTACATTAATATAATACAATGCTTGACTTCCAAGGATAGTGTTATAATTTGGGGAAACAACAGATTAAAATTCTTACAGTTCCATGCTGGACAGAAAGATAATTCCCATGAAAAACTGTAATAATGCAGTAATCCAGTGTTTCCCAAACTTGGAACGCCGCTTGTTTAGGGAAAGCCCCTGGCAGGCCGGGCCGGTTTGTTTACCTGCCGCGTCCGCAGGTCCAGCCGATCGCGGCTCCCACTGGCCGCGATTTGCTGCTCCAGGCCAATGGGAGCTGCTGGAAGCGGCGCGGGCTGAGGGACATACTGGCCGCCGCTTCCAGCAGCTCCCATTGGCCTGGAGCGGCGAATCGCGGCCAGTGGGAGCCGTGATCGGCCGGAGCTGCGGACACGGCAGGTAAACAAACCGGCCTGGCCCGCCAGGGGCTTTCCCTAAACAAGCGGCGTCCCAAGTTTGGGAAACACTGCAGTAATCCATTCCAATCTACCTCCAGAGCCATGCCCTTTACAGATGTGCCATTATTTACTAGGCTACCGTATGTCAACAGAACAGCAAAACAAAAGGCCAAATTCCCTGATGTGATATATTGGCAAAACTCTACTGAAGCCAGTGGAGCTATGCCCATTTACAGCAGCAGAGAATTTGGCCCATTGGTTATATATAGTAGATCCCTAGGGCCACGTGCATATGTGCCTTAATACACATTGACTAGAGACAACAACCTCCCACACAGCCACTTTGTGTTAATGTATGAGTCAGGTGTTATTAATAACAGGTGAGGATGTTTTAAAAATATAGTGAGCATAAAACTCCCTGTACTTAGTGCTGAAAGAAAGCAACAAGAACAGAGAGAGCTGAGACAAGGAAAACAGAGAGGGAAGAAAAGGGGTCTTCAGAAGCCCATTTATGAGAATACTGCATGGTTGGAGATCAGAGTGTCATAAGAGCTCAAAATGGAATGCTCCCCTCAGACTCAGCAGATTTCCACTAAGAAAGCCATGCCGGAATTAATGCTGCTCTAAACTGCAGATTTAAGTAGTGAGTAAGGGGTGTAAGTTGAGAACTCTCTTTTTAAGTTGAGGGTTCAGCTAAAGCGTGGTCTTGTGCTTAAGGTTAGCTTCTAGTTCCCAGCTCTGCCATAGAAAGCCTGTGTGATCTTGAGCAAATCACAATCTCTCAGTGACTCAGCCGAGCATCTATAAAATGGGGATAACCACACACCTTTATTTTATCCTTTGTCTATTTTGCCTAATTAAATTGCAAGGTCTTCCAAGCAGGGTCTGGCTGTTACACTGTATATTGATATCACCTAGATCAGTGGTTCTCAACCAGGGGTCTGGGGCCCACTCAGGGGCCGCGAGCAGGTTTCATGGGATCCGCCAAGCAGGGCCAGCATTAGACTTGAAGGCACTAGCTGTGGTTCCTGCAGGAACTATTAAAACAAGGCACTCATTCAGTAGCTATATGATGGCCTCTCAGAATGACTTTGTTGGCTCAGTTCAGAGGCAGGCAGGGTTGTGACTGATCCTCTCTATGCTGCTATGAACGAATTATTGAGCTGGATCGCAACAACTACGTGGAAGGAAAGATTTCAGACACATGAGATTTCTCTGATGCCCAAAATGAAGAGGTTAAGAACATAATCTATTTTTTCATATACATCTGCTTCAAGCAGTGTACTTTGTAAAGGACACATCCTACATCTGCTTCAAGCAGTGTATTTTGTAAAGGACACATCCAATATGGCATGAGACCAACAGAGCCAGGCCAGTCATCTTACGTGCAAAATTACACAAAGCTCTTCCAAATCAGAGACAGGCAAAAAAAAAGAACCATTTATTCCTCAAATATTATGGGGATTGGATAAAGTGGAACCTAAATTTAGTTTTGGTTTCTGTGGAGAAAAATAAGCAATCAAAAGGTTTGCAAAACCAAAATCATTTTTCATCTCTAAAATTGTGTAAAACCAGAACCGTTTACTCAAATCTCTAAATGTTCGGGTTCGAAAAAAGAGTCTAATAATAAGCCTTGGCTCCAAATCGCTCCTGGTTTTGCTTATTTTTATTTTAAAAAGAGAACTAGGTAAAAGTGGAATCAATTATTGAAACTTTGGTGGCACAAATAAAAGAGAAGCAGATCTGAATCACCCCCGTATTTTGGTTTTGCAAAATCTAACCCTGACCAAAGAGGTTTTGAAAACCAGAATGACATGTTTTCACCACTTGTTTTTATACAAATGAACTATAGCTGGAAGCAGGATTTCCCCCCATACATCTAGAGGTTTGGGCAAGATTCTCAACTCATCTGTAAATTGCCGATTTACATCAAGTGAGGATCTGACCTTAAAATCAGAAACTCCAGTTTTGCTACCTTTACATACATTGAGAATTACCTTATTTCAGAACTAGTCAGTGGGACTAATCACAGATTAAGGTACTATTTAATGTCAGTAAGAGTGGCAGAATCTGTCCCTAAATGGGATGCAAAAGGATCCTTCATTGGGAAAAAAGCTCTCAGTGCTGCACTACCAACAGCTCTGCTCTTCTGGGTATAGAGATTTTACTCCTTTTAAAATCCAATATCATTTTACTGCCCACACTACCACGTGGTTTCTAACCACAGCTTGTCAAGACTGGCAGTTTGAATGAGGAGGACTACAGAAAGTTGTGAGAGGCTTTAAATGTCTCATTGAAACACACTGGAAAATCCTGCATTATAAGAGCTAATCCTTTAAAAACTACCTTTACGCTTAATTCACAGTGAAAGTGTTTCCATCCATATGAGGGAAGTGTGGCTGGGGGCTGATTTAATGTTTCAGTGTACAAATAAAATAAGTGAAAACAAACATACAAAGAATATTGAGACTTACCTCCAGACGTGTGGGCATAGAGACTACAGGAGTGAGCTAGTGCGACTGCAACAAAGAGCTGCGATCTGCCTGGAACAGTGATGCAATCACAGTCTAAGCCTTGCTGGGTATGAGTCAGCTGCATTGTTTATCTCCTCTTTTATTGGCTGCCTACACACATCCAAAATTTCCCCTCGTTGTGTGTGCAAACTGTAACTCCTTAGTGACTGCAGTCATCTAGCTTCTCTTCATGGGCTGGCCAGTTAATTGCTGAAATAGGCAAGAAGAGGTTATAGACAAGGTTAGAGAGGTTGAGTGGACACTGTGATGGCCAGCACCACCAGTACGAAGAGAAAACAATAAAACCGAGATGCATCAGAAACACCACCCTGGATCCAAATACCCCCCAAAACACAGGGATGTTCAAATCTGGATCCAGACTTTGCAAACCACCCTTATCTCTACAGTGGGGTGAACCAAAACCCAGATACAAAACCCGCTCAGCTTTGGTAAAGTTTGAATCTGAATTTTGTGGCTCCGGCCCATCTCTAAATAAAGACAAGGAAAATCCTTCCCCTTTTGGTTACAGTAGAGTGTGCACAGAGAAAGTGGATAGGTAGTAAAGGCCTGATCCTGCTAGGTGCTGGGCTGCATCCATTCTCACCAAAGTTAATGGAACTGGAGGGTGCTCAGCAACTAGCAGGATGGGAACTTTAAGGAGAAAACAATAATATTTTTGAGTGTCCAGCTTTATTTACAGAGTATCGTATAAGTGTAGTTTTGTGAATGGTACCCTCTAAAGGGTCTGATCCAAAGCCTACTGAAGTTTATGGGAGTTTCTCTGTTATCCTCATTTGGCTTTGGATCAGCCCCTAAATCAGGGGTGGGCAAACTACGACCTGCGGTCTGGATCCGGCCCCCCAGCTGTTTTAATCTGGCCCTTGAGCTCCCACTAGGGAGTGGGCTCCAGAGCTCCAGCCGGGGAGCAGGGTCGGGGGCCGCTTCATGCGGCTCCCGGAAGCAGCGGCATGGCCCCCCTCCAGCTCCTACGCATAGGGGCAGCCAGGCAGCTCCGCTCTGCATGCAGCCCCTGCCCCAAGCGCCATCCCCACAGCTCCCATTGGCCGGGAACCGCAGCCAATGGGAGCTGCAGGGGCGATGCCCGCAGACAGGGCAGCGTGCAGAGCCGCCTGGCCACACCTCCGCATAGGAGCCGGAGAAGGGACATGCCGCTGCTTCCAGGAGCCGCTTGAGGTAAGCGCTGCCTGGAGCCTGCACACCTGAGCCTCTCCCCGTGCCCTAACCCCCTGCCCCAGCCCTGATCCCCATCCCACCCTCTGAACCCCTCGATCCCAGCCCACAGCACCCTCCTGCACCCCACACCCCTCATCCCCAGCCCCATCCTAGAGCCCACACCCCCAGCTGGAGCCTGCACCCCTTCCCACACCCAACCCCTGCCCCAGCCCTGATCCCCCTCCCGCACCCTGAACTCCTCATTTCTGGCCCCACCCCGGAGCCTGCACTCTCAACCAGAGCCCTCACCCCCTCCCACACCACAATCCCAATTTTGTTAGCCCGCCATACAATTTCTATTCCCAGATGTGGCCCCTGGGCCAAAAACTTTGCCCATCCCTGCCCTAAATGCAGAGAGGAAGCAGAACCACTGAACATGCTCCCTTCCCCTTCCTGTGAGCCTGAAAAGCTTCTCTTCACCAAAATAAATAAATAAAATATAAAATAAATATATATATATATATATATATATATATATATATATATATATATATATATATATATATATATATACAGATATTCCTATCTCATAGAACTGATATACCTATCTCATAGACCCCGAAAGGTCATCGAGTCCAGCCCCCTGCCTTCACTAGCAGGACCAAGTACTGATTTTTCCCCAGATCCCTCACAACCCTGGGTTTAGCAGGCCAATGCTCAAACCACTGAGCTATCCCTCCCCCCGCCAGCATTATGTGGCTTCAGCTCTGTGGTTTGAAAGGAAGAATGCCAAGGGTAGGAGGCAGGGAGCAGCCCATCACATGATTTCCTCAAAGCTGCATGGCTATCCGAACAGAAATGAGTGTTACTAGAAGCAGCATTAGTATCCAGTCTGTGCCTACGTGCCCCTCAGAGGGTGAGAAATGGCACAGGAGCCTGGAGAGGAGACAGTGGCAGCAAGGGTATGGGCAACAACCTTCAGGGATTGGGGAGACTGACTAGAGAGGGGGCAAGTTATTATGAGTACCTCTTCCCTTCACCCCTCCACGCTGATCTCTGTTTAACAATGTCTTCACTACCTGTCCATGGCCTACATTTCTGTAAGCATGACATCAACAGTATGATAACTGTCTTAGGTATTTATAGACCATTAGTCATTGTCATAGACTCTGTGTTACATTTGTAATCACACATGAAAAAAAGAAACCCTTTATAATTAAAAAACCTGTCTTTAAAAATGCCTTTGGAGATTTTTTTTGAAGTGCTCACTTTCGCAGAAATAGTGAAAAAGCATATGACTCCCTGACACTCACATGTGGTGTATTCTGATGCACCTATTTAGTTTTCCATGGAGAAATGGTCTGAAATAAATAGGATGAAAATCAATAAGGACAAATGCAAAGTACTACGCTTAGGAGGGAATAATCAATTGCACAAACATAAAATGACTGCCTAGGAAGGAGTACTGCAAAAAAGAGTATAGTGGATCACAAATTAAATATGAGTAAACAATGTAATACTGTTGCAAAAAAAAAAAGTGAACATCATTCTGGGATTATTAATAGCAGTGTTGTAAGCAAAACACAAGAAGTAATTTTTCCAGTCTACTCACCACTGACAAGACCTCAGCTGGAGTACTGAGTCCAATTCTGGGCACCACACTTTGGGAAAGAGCTGGACAAATTGGAGAAAGTCCAGTGGAGAGCAACAAAAAATGATTAAAAGTCTAGAAAACATGACCTATGAGGAAAGATTGAAAAAACTGGATTTGTTTAGTGTGGAGAAGAGAAGACTGAGAGGAGACACGATAACAATCTTCAAGTACATAAAAGGTTGTTATAAAGAGGAGAATGATAAATTGTTCTTCTTATCCACTGAGAACAAGACAAGAAGTAATGTGCTTAAATTGCAGCCAGGGAGATTTAGGTTAGACACTAGAAAAAACTTGCTAACTGTAAGGGTAGTTAAAGCACTGGAACAAATTACCTAGGGAGGTTGAGGTTTTTTACAAACCTCCAATGATTAGACAAACACCTGTCAAGGATGGTCTAGATCACGGGTGGGCAAACTTTTTGGCCTGAGGGCCACATCGGGGTTCTGAAACTGTATGGAAGGCCTGTGCTTCCCCAAACAGCCTGGCCCCCGCCCCCTATCCGCCCCCTCCCACTTCTCACCCTCTGACTTCCCCCCTCAGAACCCCCGACCCATCCAACCTCCCCTGCCCCTTGTCCCCTGACTGCCCCCTCCCGGGACCCCCACCCCTAACCGCCCCCTTACCATGCTGCTCAGAGCAGCAGGACTGACAGCCGCGCTGCCCCGCCGCCCAGAGCACTGGCGGCAAGGTGAGCTGAGGCTGTGGGGGAGGGGGAACAGCAGGGGAGGGGCTGGGGGCTAGCCTCCCCGGCCGGGAGCTCAAGGGCCAGGCAGGACGGTCCCGCGGGTCGGATGTGGCCCACGGGCCATAGTTTGCCCACCTCGGGTCTAGATAGTTCTACCTCAGTGCAGGGACTGGACTACATGACCTATCGAAGTCCCTTCCAGACCTACGTTTCTATGATTCTACACATAGGTGCCAACTTTTCTAGGCGCCGGTGGGTGCTTGCCCCCTGCCCCGCCTCTACCACGCCCCGTCCTCTCCTGCCCCTGCCCCGCCCCAACCCTGCCCCCTCCCCTCCCCTATGGGACTCCTTCCCCAAATCCCTGCCCCGCCTCTTCCACGAGTGCACCGTGTTCCCCCTTCTCCCCAGCGCTTGCTGCCTGAATCAGCTGTTTCGCGGCGGGATGCACTGGGAGGGAGGGGGGAGAAGCGGAGCCGCAGCACGCTCAGGGGAGGAGGCGGAGCGGAGGTGAACTGGGGCGGGGAGCTGCCGGTGGGTGCAGAGCACCCACCAATTTTTCCCCGTGGGTGCTCCAGCCCCGGAGCACCCACGGAGTCGGCACCTATGATTCTACATGCTATGCACAGAGGGTAGCAAAACAATCAAGGTGTCCTTTGTTTGATGCTATCTTGCTTATTGTTTTCAGCTTATGTGACACAGTGCCAGCCAAACTATTCAAGCTTAATTTTAGTGCTGTGTTTGGTATGACTAAATCATGGTCACACTGGCCAGTTCCTAGATCCAAGCTTAGGTCAGACTCAACCCCTCAGAGGCTGGTTTGTCACTACTATTGTGCATTCTAATTCATGAAAATAATGATTAATATCTTACCTTTATATAGTGCCATTCATCCTGAGGGATTCTAAAATGCTTTACAATCTCTCACACAAAATATTACAGTCTATATATATTGAATAAGGAAAGAGAAGAATTATTTAGGATTGCCCTAAAGAATGTCAGTAGTAATGAGAGAAAATTAAGAAAAGTAAAATTTAGTAAGATCTCTCAGGGAAACCATAATATAAGGGCCATTAATTCGTTTCAGTGTCTAATTCAGTGTCTATGCACAGAATTCACTTCACTTCTTTATTGCTCTGATGCAATGATGTTGAGGTCATATAAAGACATAGATACCAGTGAAGTACAGTTAACTGGGTGAAACACTGACTTTTTAACAGAGCATAGCAATGCTGCACTATGGTCAAGGACAGGAAAAGAAAACTATGGGGCCAAATTCATCCCTAAAGGAAGTCCATTAACTACCATTTAGACTACGTGTAAGGAGAAATTCTTCAGAGAATTCAGATAATGATCTGAGACCTATTTTGGAGAGGAGAGGAAGAGGGAAGACCATTACATAAATACTGGTGGAACTCATTATCCAATAAACAAATAAATACATCACATCATGGTGATGTTACATACACCAGGGATGGAATTGAGCCTGTGTGTCTGACGGTAGTTGCAGGGAGAAATCTAAATGGGCAGCATGTATAATTACTCATACTGAGATTTATCCAGAACACTAGCTAACACCCCAATTTTTGCAAGAAGTGCCAGGGGACTTTTAAAGACTACAGTGATCAACCATTACATCTAACACAAAAGCTCAACAACCGCTAAGGCCACTAAGTTTCCAAGAGGTAAAAAAAATAGATAATTTTGAAAAATGACTTTTTCCTAGTCCCATAAGGGCCCAAAAAGAATTAAAAATTTGCCTTTTCAGTGCCAATTTACTTACGTGCCCCAGCCACATCTCTAAAAATCATCTAAGCTGGGCTGTGTGTAAAAAACACGCTAAGAGGAAAACAATCCAAATACACAGCTAGCTGGTCTTAAAACAATATATGAATTAAGGCAGTAATGTCCAAAGGATGGTACAGATTAAAGCTCCAGGACCTCAAACAGGACAAGTCTAGGTATGCTTGTATTAAAAAGTTGTATTAAAGAATTAACTTGGTCCTACAATTATGTTCTGATGTGTCTCTATGGGAGCAGTATTCAAGGAGGACCACAGAGTAACAGAGAGAGTATCTGAGCATGTATGAACAGTAAGAAAAAATGACGCAGAGTATCGGATGGCAAGACTTTATGTGCAGAGACATGCAAGTGACCCAAATACCACAGCTTCTGATGTACCGATGTTCAGTGAGCACCTGTGAGAAGTGCAGAAGTGATCACATGAATTCTTCTTTGAAGTGTCAAGCTTGTTATTCCAGTTGAGCATCTGAACCTGACTGGCTTTGATGAAGAGTTAGGGCCTGATTTGCTGTTGTCTTGCCCATTGTGGAGTCATTTGTACCTGTGCAAAGTGGGTGTAAAATGCTATCATTCTCATCTGGTGCCAGGCAGTGGAGATTAATGTATGGAAATGTAATGGATATTGAATGTTGTATTTTTTTATATTGAATGGGTATTGTAATTTATATGTATACATTTCTGTCCTCAGTTATACCCATGTGACCATATTAATTTAAATGACTGGATACCAGGTAGGCACAAAAATACTCATGAAGTGTTGTTTTAAATGTCTAAATGCAGAATTCTGATGTCCATTTAGGATGGTCGTCCACATTTGAACTAAGGCATCCCATTTATTTTTCCAGGAAAGCATTTCCTCATTCCCAACAAACACCCACACGCTGTGATGTTAGAAAATAGCTTTGGCTTGTCATCCTCTCACTAATTAGATGATTAAAAGAAAAGCCTCCTGGCCTTTAGGCAGTTTCTGGAGAATGACAGTGCTAGTCAACTCTAATAGTGTAACTAATAACACCATGAATTATTTATTAGATGCATTACCTAGCTTTTTAAAACTATGAAGTCTTCTTAATATATAGCACCCAATACATAATTTGAATAAACCTGAATAAATGCAGGGAACTCCTCTTAGACTACTGGAGGCTGAAGGTGGTCTCATTATAATTTATACAGCATCCAATAGCATGCTAGATGCTTTAAAGGACAAAGACACCCCTCCCCACCACAGTCCCTTCTCCAAAGAGCTTGCTATCTAGTTTTAGATGCGACAAATGTAACAAACAATGGAAGAGAGTGAGGAAGGACAAAATCACCAGGTTACTCAGTTATGGCATAATCACGGCTAAATGGTTCCAATAATGGCAAAATGACAAAGTAAGGGCTAGATTATGCCTGGCCCTTATGTGAATGTGCGGGGGGGAGGGGGGCATGGGGGGGAGATGGCACAGGAAGACTTCCACCCTTGCATGGCCTATGTAAGACCCAGACCAAATTCCAGCCCATGTGTTCAAGAGAATATAGCAGCTGCACCCTCTTTAGTCTTCTGGGAGTGCACGGCACCACAAAAAGAGTTGGGAGGAGGCTAAGCCATAGCTGCACCCCCATATACACCAGCCAGCAAAACTGGCTGGCCAGGACAAAAGGCAGTAGTCTGCACCCTACAACATTGTGTAGTACAAGCAACTCCACTGCCTCTATGTCCGCCTTCTGGAGCTCCCCCTGGGGTACTGCAGCTCAGCAATGCCACTATGGTCAATGCCTAAAACTAGCCTTATGTCATTTGGAAACTGATTCTCCCTCAGGGAAGCAGGGTGAAGCACAGATTATCTAATAGAACTAATAGATGGTTAGTCAAAGTAGAGCTCCTCTCCTCTCCTCTTCTCCTCAAGTTGGCCTCTTGAAACTCAACCATCACTTTTCCCCAGCTCCCCCACCAATCTCACTACCTCTTACATCCCTGCTCACCAATGCAAACTTAACTATGGGAGTCTCTACTGATGCCTCCATACTGTATTAAGAAAAACCTTTACAGAGTCTTTGTTTTGGAGTTACATTGTACATCTACTTGGAAATGGGATGGGAAGTGATATAATTTCCTATTTTCTAAGAATTTTTGTACCATGAATGTAGTAGACCCCCTTGTCCACGTTTGTTGACCCCTTCAAAGAACTCTAATAGATTAGTAAGACATGATTTCCCTTTTACAGAAACCATGTTGATTTTTGCCCAAGTTATGTTCTTCTATGTGTCTGACAATTTTATTCTTTACTATTGTTTCAACTAATTTGCCCGGTACTGACATTAGACTTACCGGTCTGTAATTGCCGGGATCACCTCTAGAACTCTTTTTAAATATTGGCATTACATTAGCTATCTTCCAGTCAATGGGTACAGAAGCCGATTTAAAGGACAGGTTACAAACCATAGTTAATAGTTCCGCAATTTCACATTTGAGTTCTTTCAGAACTCTTGGGTGAGTGCCATCTGGTCCCAGTGACTTGTTACTGTTAAGTTTATCAATTAATTCCAAAACCTCCTCTAGTGACACTTCAATCTGTGACAATTCCTCAGAGTTAGGTTTGGGAATCTCCCTAACATCCTCAGCCGTGAAGACTGAAGCAAAGAATTCATTTAGTTTCTCCGCAATGACTTTATCATCTTTAAGTGCTCCTTTTGTATCTAGATCGTCCAGGGGCCCCACTGGTTGTTTAGCAGGCTTCCTGCTTCTGATGTACTTAAAAAACATTTTGTTATTACCTTTTGAGTTTTTGGCTAGCTGTTTTTCAAACTCCCTTTTGACATTTATTACATTTTTACACTTAATTTGGCAGTGTTTATGCTCCCTTCTATTTACCTCACTAGGATTTGACTTCCACTTTTTAAAAGATGCCTTTTTATTTCTCACTGCTTCTTTTACATGGTTGTTAAGCCACGGTGGCTCTTTTTTAGTTCTTTTACTGTGTTTTTTAATTTGGGGCATACATTTAAGTTGGGCCTCTATTATGGTGTCTTTGAAGAGTATCCATGCAGCTTGCAGGGATTTCACTCTAGTCACTGTACCTTTTAATTTCTGTTTAACTAACCTCCTCATTTTTGCATAGTTCCCCTTTCTGAAATTAAATGCCACAGTGTTGGGCTGTTGAGGTGTTCTTCCCACCACAGGAATGTTAAATGTTATTATATTATGGTCACTATTTCCAAGCGGTCCTGTTATAGTTACCTCTTGGACCAGATCATGCGCTCCACTCAGGACTAAATCGAGAATTGCCTCTCCCCTTGTGGGTTCCTGTACCAGCTGCTCCAAGAAGCAGTCATTTAAAGTATCGAGAAATTTTGTCTCTGCATTTCGTCCTGAGGTGACATGTACCCAGTCAATATGGGGATAATTGAAATCCCCCACTATTATCGAGTTCTTTATTTTGATAGCCTTTCTAATCTCCCTTAGCATTTCATCGTCACTATCACCGTCCTGGTCAGGTGGTCGATAATAGATCCCTACTGTTATATTCTTATTAGAGCATGGAATTACTATCCATAGAGATTCTATGGAACATGTGGATTCATTTAAGATTTTTACTTCATTTGATTCTACATTTTCTTTCACATATAGTGCCACTCCCTAAATAAGTAAATGTAAGTCAAGGTATATCTTTGCTTAAAGAAATGTGTACAGACAGTGTATCCTTCTGGTTAGCAAAAAGAAGCACCACATTTAGTGTAAAGGCTATATTTTGTGAAAATTAGCATGTATTAACAGTTACCAACCAATGAGAATCAGCCTTTCTTTATTTTTTAGGAAAATAATTGAAAATTACAAATGCATAACACTCTAAAAATCATTGATTTAAATCCAGGTTCCCTGCTTGTTGATTTAAATCATGATTAAAATCAGTGATTTAAATCAGTGCTTTAAATCTATCCATTCTATCAGGTTGTCTTCCCAGTTCTGCCGCTGAATTGCTTTGTGTCCCTGTTTCCTAACTGTAAGCTCTCTGGGATAGGGACTGTTTCTCACTATGTGTATGTATAGCACTTAGCACATAGGGGCCCTGATCTTGGCAGGAGTCTCTAGGCATTATTATAACATAAATAATAAAATAATAATAATTTGTGTTTTGTCTTTCTACTTTCATCCTCTCCTCTGTCTTCTTTCTCTTCCTCATTGTGTTTCTTTCCTTCTCCCACCATCCTCTCATTTCCTTGCCTTTCTGTTTCTCCTCCTCTCCTGTCTCCTCATCTGTTTGATTCTCCATCCCATGGCTCCTTACTCTCTGTTCGTTTTGTTTCACACTCAGTCTCTATCTTTCTTCTCCTCTCCACCTCATCCCTTCTCCCCTTTCCCGCCACTTTGTCTATCAAATGCCTTCTCAGGAAGCCTCTGCTGGATTTTTAATGTTTTCTGTACTTTGAAACCCCCATCCCTGTTGTTTTTTTAAATCTCAGAATAAGGCAGAAATGTATGAAATCAAAGCTAGGGTTTGAGCTACAAAAAGACATCTGAACACAGCAAATTGTTTTTGGCTTCCTTTTTAAAATGTTTGTAATGTGGAACCCATTTGTAGGGCATTTGCTTATATGAAAGAGTAGTGAAAGTCCAGTGAAATATACTGAAGAAATTAAGGACTTTCACTCTTATAGTGAAGCTACTCTCTGCTTATAATGAACTTCACTCCATTAGAATCAAGTTCTGTTGAACTAAGCCTCTGGGAATTTAGCAATTGGTACCTACCAGACAGGAGTTAAATGCAGCATTCCAAGGAGATCATGACTTCCTCCTCTACTCCGCAGAAAAGATTCAACTACTTGGGATGAACAGGAAGGCGGTTTCACCTTGCTGTCAGTCTTCCTACAGTTGCTGCTTGCTAGCTTGGTTTTCCAGTGTCCTCTCCCCTTACAGTTGCCACTGCTCTCTGTAGGAAGAAAATACAAGTCTCCGCACTTCTGTTGTGGCTAAAGGGCATTTTGTATGAGGAAGGTGAAAAGATATTGGCCAAAAGACAGCAGGTTCGTTTCCCAGGCAAGTCCTCTTTTATTATGGCAAAGGTCTGCTTAAAAAGAAATTCAGCCTTGTGCAGAGGGCAGCATAAGGGTTATGCAGCATTGCCTGCTCTTTCAACTTTATCTTGAGTTGTGCAATATTTGGTGTGTTTTTTAAAGCCCCAGCTTCTGGAATCAGGAGATTATATGAGAATCTCAACTTTCATTTAGGAAAAAATAATGTAAAAAGCCTGAAAATGTAAAGCACACGCATACCTTAAAGGCTCCGAAACGAGAAGGTACCTAAAAAGAACCCAAAATTTATTTACTTTTTTTTACAGTCTCATGATTTTTAAACCAATCTCAAGATTATTTTGGGGCCAGATTTTTGAATAACTGGGATTGGCAAAACCACCTGTAAATGGTATGCAAGTGGCAATACTACCCACGACTTAAATAACACTTTTCAATAGTAGAACTCAAAGCGCTTTACAAAGGAGGTAAGTATCATTATCCCCATTTTAAAAATAGGGAAACGGAGGCACTTAGAGATGAAGTGACTTGCCCCAGGTTACCCACAGGCAAACCAGGAATAGAATCAAGGTCCTGAGTCCCAGGCCACTGCTCTACCCACTAAGACACAGTGCCTTTCTTTTTCCTTATGGTGGCTCTCTGCACAGCAGTGAATTTAATGGATTTTTATTTGAAAACACAACACATTTATAAGAGCATTCTATCCTATAATTCAAAAATAGCCAGACTATTTATTTTTAATACTGTACAATACTGCTATAAACAGTAAGTAGACCCTGCAATTGTCTTTCCAGGGTAAGTCTTTGTATTCTAGCTTTCATCCCAGACTGACTTTTACAGCCCAGTTATAGCCACTTAAACACAGAGGTCAGCAGCAAAAACACTGACAGACTTTTAACTAGAGAACTGAACGGGGCTCTTACAACAACTCCTTCTTTTCACACGTACACTAATTGTCCTTAAAAACAACAACAACAACAAAAAACAAGTGTTTGAATTGAGTGAACTATATGGGAGTAAGAGGAAGTCACAGGATCTGGACTTTGCCCTGCTATTTTGTTAGCAGGAAGTAACACTGGAACATGATTACTGTTATTTCATGAAGCATGTTCTATTAAATTCCTTCTTTGTACTGCAAGATTAGTCAATATGGGAAAACACAGGAGTTTACCTATTCCTGGGAATGACATATACAGACATGCCCTCCACTTCTCCCAAAATTTTGGTGATAAACTCTGGAAAAAATAAAACAAATCTTTAAAAATTATACAAGTGATCTGGTAACCGCTGAAACAGCAAAATGCATCTTAAGTGACAGCTTCTAGTGCCCACCAGGATATGTGAATGCAGTACTCACTAGTACATTTAGGGCCCATAATGTGCATGTCAGAGACCACCTTAACCTTTCTAATAGACATAAGTCACACAGCAAGCTGCTGCACGTAGGCACCAGGCATATTGCCAGCTGCCTCCCAATCCACTCCCCTCTCCCTCCCCCCCACCCCAACTCTAAACATACTACCAGATGCCATGATCAATATCCCCCATGGATAACAGGTATGTGAATTACTTGCACATAAGTCCCTATGAGTATTGGGTGCTGCTAAACTGCACCCACATGCTTGAACAGACATTAGGCCCACTGCTAGTTCCTGTGCTCACGTGTCCTGATGAGGTGTTAACTAGGATATGTCCAAGCTTTACACCTTTATAGAACACGGTTAAGGTTCCATCTTTACTATAAATTGGAAATGCTTTGTAACCTTATTATTTGATTTGATGGTAACTATAGTGTTTGGTGGTAACTGATGAGTCCCAGAAGTTAATTGTATGAAGCTGGGACTGCCGGCATCTAATTTGTTTAAACCTTTTTCCCACTCAGCATGTGAAACATTCCTAGCTGTGAAAAAGTGGAATGTGGGAATGCATTTCTATTAAGCATGTTTTTTCACCCTGAACAGCCCTGCTTGCGGGTAGAGAAAAACATTTCTTTTGTATACAATAACATCACTGAAACAATAGCTCCCTCAGTAAAAAATTAAGCTATTTTTCCAGATTTGGAAACTAGTAGTAGCAGTCTCATTTTATCGATTGCCAGTCATGCCTCATATTTTCCTGGTTGAATGTTGGTAATTTTAGAAACAAACATGCCTAATGTTTCTAATTAACAAAAAACATACAATGCCTTTGACATCGTTAGTTGTTAAGGTGTTAAAATACTGGAATTGTGTTTCTATCAGGGTTCCTTACCTAGCTATTTGTGGAATTCCCCTGAACTGTTTGCAATATGAGCAGTGCATTCTCAGAGAGTAGTGCCCAAACCTGAAAAACAACTTTTTTGAGCCTTGCATAAAGTCAGCCCTGGATAATCAATATTTGAGTTTGAATGACCTAAGTATTAAGGCAGCAGGCTGTGCTATGTTTGCAGATAGTGAGCTGGGCTGTCCTACCATGCTGTGCTGGGGTGTGTGTATAGATTCGGGGCTGGACTATTTATAGTCAGTTTGCTATATGTTGTGTGTGTATGCATAGATACTATGCTGGGCTGACCAGATGCCATGCTGGGTGTATATGTATTTGTGTATATTGTGCTAGGCTGGATTGCGTGTGTGTAGATTCTGCATTAGGCTGTTTACATATAATATTCACTCTGCATGTAGATGCTTTGCTGGCTATGTGTAGATACTGCATCAGGAGGGGCTCTATGCTTTTGTGTGTATGTACGTATCCTGCAGGACTCTGCATGTTTGTAGATACACTGCAGGACTGCATATGTGTGTGTACAGAAGGTCTGCAGGGCTGGTCTGGGTTGTGTGTGTGTGTATCTTATGTTCTGTGCAGAGATGACTGGCTTAGCTAGGCTGGGGTGAGTGTGGATGGCCTGCAGAACTGGACTGCGGTGTGTGTATCTTATGTTCTGTGTGTGTATAGATTTAGTCCTGAAGGCATTTGGCGCCAAAAAATTAAAAAATTTGCACCAAAATAATAAAAATTCTGCACACAATATTTTAAAATTTTGCAAAATTCTGCAAATTGTATTTGTCAAAATAAATGTGAAGGTTCCAGCATGGCACTGGGGAGCACAGGCCACTAGCTGCAAAGAGGTGGGAGATCACTGTGCTGCTCCCCCCCGGGACACAGACTCAGCAGTGAGGCAGCACCCAACTCTGACATAACGCAAGGACTGGGCCTGCCCCAGAAACATCCAAAGGCCCTGCCCCTCTGTGCCAGGTGCACCAGGTGTGGATAGGCTAGGGTTACCATATTTCCACAAGCAAAAAAGAGGACACTGGGGGGGGGAGGAGCCCCGCTCTAGCCCCGCCCCTGCCCCACCCCCATCCACTCCCTCCCACTTCCCACCCCAATTGCCCCCCTCAGAACCTCCAACCCCCCCCGCTCCTTGTCCCCTGACTGCCCCCTCCTGGGACCCCTGCCACTAACTGCCCCCTAGGACCCCACCGCTTATCTAAGCCGCCCTGCTTCTTGTCCCCTGACTGCCCCCTCCTGAGAACGCCCTATGACCCTACCTGTCCCCTGACTGCCCCGACCCTTATCCACACCCCCACCCCATATTCACACCCCCGCCCCCAGACCCCCGGGGACTCCCATGCCCTATCCAACTGCTCCCCGCCCCCAACAGGACCCCCAGAACTCCTGACCCATCCAACCCCCTCTGCTACCTGCCTGCCTTGACCCCTCTCCACACCCCTGCCCCCTGACAGTCCCCCCAGAACCCCAGACCCATCTAACCCCCCCTGCTCCCTGTCCCTGACTGTCCCAACCCCTCTCCACACCCCTGCCCCCCTGACAGCCCCCCCAGACCCATCTAACCCCCCCGCTCCCTGTCCGTGACTGTCCCAACCCCTCTCCACACCCTTGCCCCCCTGACAGCTCCCCCCCCAACTCCCGACCCATCCAACCCCCCCTCCCTGTCCCCTGACCAGGGCCGGCTTTAAAGAGCCCAGGAATCGGGCTGCGCTCCGGCCGGGGTTGCGGGGCTTGGGGCCGGGCCGGAGGTGCTCGGCCAGCACTGCTAGGGCCCGAGCCAGGCCGGGGGTGCTGGGGCCCGAGCCGGGCCGGGTCCGGGGGTGCTGGGGCCCGAGCCGGGCTGGGTCCGGGCCGGGGGTGCTGGGGCCCGAGCTGGGCCGGGGCCCGAGCCGGGCCAGGTCCGGGCTGGGGGTGCTGGGGCCCGAGCCGGGCCGGAGCCGCTGGGGCAGCCGGGCGCCGCTTGGCCCGGGCCGGAGGGAGCCGCTCGGCCAGGGCCGCGCCTCCCCGGAGCTCTCCTCCTCGCGCCCCCCCGCCCTAGCTTACCTGCTGCTGCTGCCTCCCACCTGCCCCTGCTTCTTTTCAGATTTCCCGCGAAGATCTGATTCGCGGGAAGCAGGGGAGGGGGAAGAGCAGGTGGGCGGAGCGTTCAGGGGAGGGGAGGAGGGGGAAGACAGCTGCGGGCCGGACAGCATGGTAAGGCTGCAGGGGATGGGGGGAGCCGGGAAGGGGCTTTGGGTGCCCAGCGGCGCTTGGTCGCCGCTTTTCTATCTATAAATAGCCGACCGGGGGGAAATCCCGGACATTTTTAGATTTTTAAAAATCCCCCCCGGACGGCTATTTATAGACCGAAAAGCCGGACATGTCCGGGGAAATCCGGACATATGGTAGCCCTAGGATAGGCTCAGCCCGGCAAGATCCAAGTGTGAAGGGGCTTCGTGTGGGGCTCAGCGGGGTGGTGATCCATGTGTGGGTGGC
The DNA here is from genome assembly GCF_028017835.1 of Emys orbicularis. Classification (NCBI taxonomy): domain Eukaryota; kingdom Metazoa; phylum Chordata; order Testudines; family Emydidae; genus Emys; species Emys orbicularis. The sequence goes on from NC_088696.1 coordinate 34,383,667, forward strand.
TCGTTGGGGTAGTCCAGGTGCAGTGGGAGTGGGGCTCATCAAGGGGGGGGTTCTGAGTGTGTGGGGGAGTGAGGCTCAGCAGGAGAGTCTGAGTATGAGGGAGTCTGGATGTATGAGGGTTGGGCAGATGGGGGAGCAGCTCCCTCTACTGAGATCTTTCCCCCTGCAGCTGAGGAGCGATGGTTGCAGGAAGTGTGTCGGGGGGTCAGAAAGAGTTTGCAGAGCTTCCTGCAGCTGGGGGAGAAATCTGAGGTGTGTCTGACCGGTCCCAGATGCCGTGCAAGGGAAGAGGAAGTCCCATGCTCCCCAGTCCAGCTGGGACTAGCAGCTGAGCCTAGCACAGAGTAGGAGCCACCCTCCAGGTCTTCCCCAGTCCCACCTCCTGCCCCACAGTGATTTACCTCTCTGCCCGCTGCCCGGGGCACCCAAAACATACTGCTGGGGAGGGTCGCATGACCGCTCTTGTGGCTTCCCTTTGCTTCCCTGTCAGAAAGTCATTTTTCTGCGGGGAAGCAAAGAAATCTGCGGGGGACATAAATTCTGCACATGCACAGTGGCGCAGATTTCCCCCAGGAGTAATAGATGCAGGGTGGGCTGAGTGTGTTGATAACACTGATTTGTGGTTGCATTCGATTTCCTGGTGTTGTTAACCAAATTAAAGCGGGTACAGGTTTGCTCTTCATTCACAAGAAGAAGAAGTTTGGCTGGGCAGGATGCTGGGGCCAAGCTCTCCCTTGGGCTCTATGAGACCCTGCCCTGTGGGGCGTGTATGTGTGCTTGAGAGCTGGGCTGTATGGAATGCTGCTGTGGGGAGTGTTGTCGAAGAGGTGAGCTCTCCCCTGGCCTGTCCGGACCCTGCTCGGAGGAGTTTGGGGGGTGGCTATTCCAGAGAGCCGGGCTCTCTCTGGGCTGTATGGGACTCTGCCGAGGGGGGCACTGTCGAAGAGCTTAGCTCTCCCCGGACTCTGTCTGGGGGATGGGGACTAGGCCAGAGAGAGGCCTACCCCAGGTTGTATGGTACCATGCTCAGGGGAATGATGCCGAGATCCGGGCTCTCCCTGGGTTGTATGGGACCCTGCCTGGGAATGGGGCAGAGGGCGGCTATGCCGGGCTCTCCCTGGGCTGTATGGGACCCTTCCTGGGGGAACGATGCCAGAGAGCTGGGCTCTCCCAGGGCTGTACGGGACCCTGCCCGGTGGTGGGGGCAATGACAGGGAATGGGGCTCTCTCTGGAGTTGTATGGGGCTCTACCTGGTGGTGGAAGCAATGACAGGGAACAGGGCTCTCTCTGGGGTTGTATGGGGCCCTACCTGGGGGGCAGTGCCAGAGTTCAGGGCTGTACAGGGCCCTGCCCGGTGGTGGGGGCAATGACAGGGAACAGGGCTCTCTCTGGGGTTGTATGGGGCCCTACCCGGGGGGCAGTGCAAGAGATCAGGGCTGTACGGGCTCCTGCCCGGTGGTGGGGGCAATGACAGGGAACGGGGCTGTACGGGGCCCTGCCCAGTGATGGGGGCAATGACAGGGAAGGGGGCTCACTCTGGGGTTGTATGGGGCCCTACCTGGGGGGCAGTGCCAGAGATCAGGGCTGTATGGGGCCCTGCCCGGTGGTGGGGTCAATGACGGGGAACGGGGCTGTACAGGGCCCTGCCCAGTGGTGGGGGCAATGACAGGGAACGGGACGCTCTCTGGGGTTGTATGGGGCCCTACCTGGGGGGCAGTGCCAGAGATCAGGGCTGTATGGGGCTCTGCCCGGTGGTGGGGGCAATGACGGGGAACGGGGCTCTCTCTGGGGTTGTATGGGGCCCTGCCCAGTGGTGGGGGGAGTGACAGGGAACGTGGCTCTCTCTAGGGTTGTACGGGGCCCTGCCCAGTGATGGGGGCAATGACAGGGAAGGGGGCTCACTCTGGGGTTGTATGGGGCCCTACCTGGGGGGCAGTGCCAGAGATCAGGGCTGTATGGGGCCCTGCCCGGTGGTGGGGTCAATGACGGGGAACGGGGCTGTACAGGGCCCTGCCCAGTGGTGGGGGCAATGACAGGGAACGGGACGCTCTCTGGGGTTGTATGGGGCCCTACCTGGGGGGCAGTGCCAGAGATCAGGGCTGTATGGGGCTCTGCCCGGTGGTGGGGGCAATGACGGGGAACGGGGCTCTCTCTGGGGTTGTATGGGGCCCTGCCCAGTGGTGGGGGGAGTGACAGGGAACGTGGCTCTCTCTAGGGTTGTATGGGGCTCTGCCCGGTGGTGGGGGCAATGACAGGGAACGGGGCTCTCTCTGGGGTTGTACAGGGCCCTGCCCGGTGGTGGGGCCAATGACAGGGAACGGGGCTGTATGGGGCCCTGCCCGGTGGCGGGGGCAATGACAGGGAACGGGGCTCTCTCTGGGGCTGTATGGGGCCCTGCCCGGTGGCGGGGGCAATGACAGGGAACGGGGCGCTCTCTGGGGTTGTATGGGGCCCTACCTGCGGGGCAGTGCCAGAGATCAGGGCTGTACGGGGCCCTGCCCGGTGGTGGGGGCAATGACGGTTAATGGGGCTCTCTCTGGGGTTGTATGGGGCCCTGCCCGGTGGTGGGGGCAATGACGGGGAACGGGGCTCTCTCTGGGTTTGTACGGAGCCCTGCCCAGTGGTGGGAGGAAATGACAGGGAACGGGGCGCTCTCTGGGGTTGTATGAGGCCCTGCCCAGTCGTGGGGTCAATGACGGGGAACGGGGCTCTCTCTAGGGTTGTATGGGGCCCTACCTGGGGGGCAGTGCCAGAGATCACGGCTGTACGGGGCCCTGCCCGGTAGTGGGGTCAATGACGGGGAACGGGGCTGTACGGGGCCCTGCCCGGTGGTGGGGGCAATGACGGGGAACGGGGCTGTACGGGGCCCTGCCCGGTAGTGGGGTCAATGACGGGGAACGGGGCTGTACGGGGCCCTGCCCGGTGGTGGGGGCAATGACGGGGAACGGGGCTGTCTCTGGGGTTATATGGGGCCCTGCCCGGTGGTGGGGTCAAGGACGGGGAACGGGGCTGTACGGGGCCCTGCCCGGTGATGGGGGCAATGACGGAGAACGGGGCTGTACGGGGCCCTGCCCGGTGATGGGGGCAATGACGGGGAACGGGGCTGTACGGGGCCCTGCCCGGTGGTGGGGGCAATGACGGGGAACGGGGCTGTACGGGGCCCTGCCCGGTGGTGGGGGCAATGACGGGGAACGGGGCTGTACGGGGCCCTGCCCGGTGGTGGGGGCAATGACAGGGAACGGGGCTGTACGGGGCCCTGCCCGGTGGTGGGGGCAATGACGGGGAACGGGGCTGTCTCTGGGGTTATATGGGGCCCTGCCCGGTGGTGGGGGCAATGACGGGGAACGGGGCTGTCTCTGGGGTTATATGGGGCCCTGCCCGGTGGTGGGGTCAAGGACGGGGAACGGGGCTGTCTCTGGGGTTATATGGGGCCCTGCCCGGTGGTGGGGGCAATGACGGGGAACGGGGCTGTCTCTGGGGTTATATGGGGCCCTGCCCGGTGGTGGGGTCAAGGACGGGGAACGGGGCTGTCTCTGGGGTTATATGGGGCCCTGCCCGGTGGTGGGGGCAAGGACGGGGAACGGGGCTCTCTCGGGGGTTGTACGGGGCCCTACCTGGAGGCGGTGCCAGGGGCCGAGCTCTCCCCAGTCCTGCCTATGGCCCTGCTGGCTGGGGGGCAGCGGCGATGCCAGGGAAGGGGTGAGGAAGGCGGTGTCGGGGAGCCGGGCTGCGTGGGGCCCTTGGCCGGGCGGGGCCGGATGCCGGGCTGGCGGCACCGCCCCTTACCTGGCCGGGCCGGGGCGGAGCGGGGAGCCGGGCCGGAGGTGCGCTTCAGCGGAGCGCGGGCACCATGGCCGCCGCCTCGCCCTGCGCGGAGCCGGCCGCCCGGAACAAGCCGGACAACACGGCCTTCACGCAGCAGCGCCTCCCGGCCTGGCAGCCGCTGCTGTCGGCGGGCACCGCGCTGCCGCTCTTCTTCTGCGTGGGCCTGGCCTGCCTGGCGCTGGGGCTGGGGCTGCACTTCTCCTCGGACACCATCCGCGAGCTGGAGCTCGACTACACCGGGGCGCCGGGCAGCGGCCACAACTGCTCCCGCTGCGCCAACGCCAGCCTGGCCGGGGCCGGGGGCTGCACCTGCTCGCTGCGCTTCGAGCTGCCCGAGCGCTTCCCGGGGCCCGTGTGCCTCTACTACCAGCTCTCCAACTACTACCAGAACCACCGGCGCTACGGCGTCTCCCGCGACGACCTGCAGCTCAGCGGGGACGCCTCGGGGCTGAGCAACCCAGCCACGGAGTGCAGCCCCTTCCGCACGGACCCCCAGGGCATCCCCATCGCCCCCTGCGGGGCCATCGCCAACAGCCTCTTCAATGACACCTTCGCCCTCTACCACCTGGCCAATGGCACCTTCTACCCCGTGCCCCTGGACAACCGAGGCATCTCCTGGTGGACCGACTCCAACATCAAGTTCAGCAACCCCGAACTCGTCAATGGCAGCCTGGAGGCCGCCTTCAAGGGCACAACCAAGCCCCCCAACTGGCCCCATGCTGCCTACATGCTGGATACGGGCAACCCCAACAATACCGGCTTCATCAACGAGGACTTCATCGTGTGGATGCGCACCGCTGCTCTGCCTACCTTCCGCAAGCTCTACCGCCGCGTGCGTGAGGGCAACTTCTCCTCTGGCCTGCCCCGAGGCACCTACCGTCTCGACATCACCTACAACTACCCCGTTCTCTCCTTCCAGGGCACCAAGAAGGTCATCTTCAGCACTGTTTCCTGGATGGGTGGCAAGAACCCCTTCCTGGGCATTGTCTACCTGGTCTTTGGCTCCGCCTGCATCCTCACTGGCTTTGTCATGCTGGCTGTGCATATCAAGTTCCAGAAACAAAACCAGATGGATGTGGAATAGAGAGATGGAGTCTAAATGCTGCCAGACTTTGGATCTGAAGCTCAACTTCCTCCAAACTTCGCTGCTAGCATCCAGGCCTTATCCTTCTCTTTCACTCTTATAATTCTGATCTCAATGAGTTTACTGTCAACTCTTACCAGTGTAAGTGAGAACAGAATTGGGCCTTCCATATCTGTAATGGGCTGAATGAAAACCTCCTTCTCCTTGCCACAAAACTATGGGAAAGTTCAAATCTGGTTAAAGCTCCAGACTAGTGATCAGAGCATCACTTGGTGTATATATCTGTGCACGTAAAGGATCACTGTCAGATTTTCTTTTTGCCTAACACAATTACCAATGTTTTTTCTAATGACACCACAAACTTTTTTTTTTTTAAGAGTGGAAGAATTTTAACCTGTTTTTCTTCCTACACTCTTCCTCTGTCTGGGTTTAACTTCTGTTTTTCTAGCCGCTTTCTACGAATGAAAGTGAAGCTTGCTAGTCTGTTTATTGATAGATTGTAGTCAATTGCATATTCAGTTTACCATGCATTAGCATAATGGCCTGCTGTTTGAACTGCAAACTTTGCAGCGGATTGTCTTTAAAATCTAATAGTATAATTTAATAATCTTAACATTTCCATTAAGTCTGACAAGATTTTTACAGGACCTGTATTTGGGGCCTAAATTATTGGTGCCTTTTTCTTTAAAGCAGTAAAAGGGACATTTGGCAATATCTTAGCAAGACCAAAGATCAGTAAGAGACAATTTTCACAGTGATGAGTGCTACCATATTGCTTGAGCCCAAAGTGTAAAACACTCCCATAAAGAAGCATCACTCTGCTGGTCGTTGACTTGCAATTAGTAGATGCTTGTGGCTAACAATCCAATTGTCATCTGTTATAATTTTAAAAATACTTTTTTCTTTAATTTTTGGAGAGTAGGAATGTATACTAGTCCTTTATTGAAATGGAAAAAATTGAACTGGAGCTGTCCAAAAGGATAAACTTTAAGGTTGATATTAATCCTTAGTGAGAGACTATCTTGTGAGATACCAGCTGGGTAAATTGTAACAGTGATCCAAAACCATTTCTCTTCCTTCTTTCCTTCCTCTCACTTGGGGTCATGCTGGTAGCTGCAGAGAGAGTAGCACCTACGCTGTATATAAGTGACTTTACCAATAGGTATCTTCTGAACAAAATTGACTAGTGTTGGTGGAGCCCACTTAATTTCACTTATCAAGCACTTATGGCAAAAGGCTCCTTTCTTTCTCTGCTATAGATTTATCTTCCATTAAAAAGGGTGGGAGGCTCTTACCTTGTCTATATGTTCTTTTTCTAAAAGATATTGCTAAGAATGGCATTAAATAACTTTGAGACTAGAAACACTTCTTATATGGCAATAAAAATTGGTCATCCATCTTGCTTATCTAAAATGTATAACATATAAAATAACTTCATAATATTTTCAACCAAAACATACCCAATCATGTGTTCAAAAACAGTGACCCCAGCTCGGAGAATAGTCTCAGTTCTCAAATATGTATTTTCTTGAATGTTATATTTTGTTTCTGTCCTGTGAGGGTTTTTTTCCACCTCTTAAAGAGTTGAGTTGACAACAAGTTAAAGTGATGATAGCCTTGGGGAACCATCACTTGATAGTGGTTGCTTATGAGAGGTACTCTGGTTAGCCCTGATTAGGATCCCTTATTAGATGTCTGAATGTCTGTGGCATGTAGCTGATCTCTAATTCACAATGTGTGTATATTTGAAGTCTTTGGGCAAGTGGGGAACCTCTTTTTAATTTTTCAAGTTGGGTAATTCTTACTCCAGAAAAGTTTCTTCAAACTGAATTATAAATGCAGGCTTATTACAACTTCAGAAGCAGTATCTTTTATACCAGTGCTGTGAACTACATGTCAGTTGAAACTTGAAAAGCTATGTAAAGCCTTAACCAAATTGCTTTTAGTTCTTTGATAATGCTTTGAAGTACACAAGTAATTGTCTGTCTGAGAAATGACTTTGCATATTAAATGAACTTTTTTTTCAAGCTAACAGTGGAACTGGCTCTGTGGAATGCTGTAAGTGCAAGAAAAGGCCTTCATATGAACCAATATAATAACAGTGTGTTCAGCCTATGGCCCAAATTCTGCTCTGTTCAACCCATGCAAATACCACGGAGGTTGCAAAGGTGTAAATGAGGGCAAACCTTGTCCTTTCTGTTGTTAACATTATTCTTGTTGACTATTCTGTTTGAAAAATATATTTGCCCTGCAGTCTGATTCATCTGGGAAGTAGTCTGAAGGATGCAAATATACGTAACTTCATTCTTTATGTTAGGAATGTTAGCTGTCTGGATTGTGAAATGGGTGCATCACCCCACAAACTGGTAATGCTGCCGGTTCTGCTAGTATCTCTTTAGCTTAATAACTGATGTGGATCTTCTGGAAGCCAGCTTTGAGTGGAAAGGGCAAGCTCAACTTCAATAGGGACAGTGTAGGGCTTTTTGTGGAAAGAACTCAACTACCTAAACGTGCTTTAGTCCACATGCCTTCCAGAAACCTTCACAAAGTGCAGGCCAGCTGAGCAAACCTGCCTTGAGAGGTGGTGACTAGATTATGCATGCAGATGAAATGGAGGAAGACTTCATTGTAGACTGGAGGCATGATTCTTTCACTTACCCTGGTGTGCATAACTTCATTGAATCCATGGAGTTCTACTCTGATGTAACCAACATAAATTAGAGGAGAATCAGAACCTCGCTGACTTATGAGAGGCTATTCTGCATAATTTTCAGTAACTGTTACTTGTCAACATTTTGTTTCCTCCGTATAGAAGACGTCCTCACTAAAGTACACCTCTACCTCGATATAACGCTGTCCTCGGGAGCCAAAAAATCTTACCGCGTTATAGGTGAAACTGCGTTATATCGAACTTGCTTTGATCCACCGGAGTGCGCAGCCCCGCCCCACTGGAGCACTGCTTTACCGCGTTATATCCGAATTCGTGTTATATTGGGTCGCGTTATATCGGGGTAGAGGTGTATGTGTAGTTTAGTCCTATATTATATATCTTTCCCAGCATTTTAACTGCAGAGAGAGTAAAGACATACTTTTATTTCCCATTACCACCTGATGGATCCCTTCTAGTCTAAAGGAACTGGGGGTGACCCTCCTTTCTCCTCTCCCCCCAGGCCATTTTGATAACTTTACCTGATTCCTCTATTAATAAACAGCTCATTTCCCCCGCTGAAGACATAGTTAAGAGTTTGACAACATGAATGAATATTGAATTACTCTCTAGAAAGAACCCCATTCACTTTGTTAACTTTTTTAAGTTAAAAGGAGTTTATGGGGAGACTGGTAATTTTATTCATAGAGTGCTTGGGAGCAGTCAAGGTCCCAATTACTTAAAAAAAGAAAACCAGGATTACTTATTCTATATGGCAGCCAGCAGGCAGGAGTTCTGCCAGATTTTCCACCGCCCTAGGCTGCGGAAGGTCCCGCCCCAAAATGCCTTCCCCCCCACAGAGGCGGCGGAAGGTCCCACTGCCGAAATACCGCCGCGGTCACCACCCCCCAAATCGCAGTGCCCTAGGCGACCGCCTAGGTCGCCTAATGGGTTGCGCCGGCACTGCCAGCAGGTGAACTTGTAAAGAATCCTTGTGACAGTTTCACTGGGTAGAGGTTTCGATCAAAGCTTATAATTAACATTTATGATGCACAATAAAAGGACAATTAAACAATGCTTAACGTATACCTTGGAATCCCATAAGGCTTTTCTTCTGTAGTAATGACAACAATTTTGTATTCACTTACAAATCCACTCATACTGGTAAATCAGGAAGACAAAGCCTTTCAAAATGGAACACAATCTGGGTGAGCTTTGGTTCTTATTGGTATTCTGTTTGAAATTTAGTAGCCTTATT